>NW_006399915.1:1460267-1465236 GCF_000299155.1 Elephantulus edwardii
AAAAAAAGAGAAGAGCTTTCCATCAATGATGAAAGATAATTAGGACATAGACTACAAATTCATAGAATCTAGTGGACTGGTTTTACACATGTGGAAGTAAAGAATATGAAAAGAAGTGCTCAGTGTGCATTGTTGGTGAGAGTGGATATTGGTACAAACTTTTTGGATGACAATTTAGACATAATTTTTACATTTGTAAATGTTCTTACTATTTGATGCAGATATTCTAAAGAGGAATTTACTCTTTAAATATACTTGCACAAATTGCAAACATATATATTGGAGGATGTAGAGTTGTCATATTAAGGAAACCTTGTTAATTAAGCAAATGTCTATCAATAAACATTTGATGGTGTGAACTATGAAATACTATGCAGCAGTTCAAAAGACAAGGTATACTAGAACATAATGTAAACTAGGAAAATATGTAAGATGTCCTAACACATGAAACAATTTTTAAATGTTTCTCTGGTGTCATCAAATCAATGACAATTCATAGCCTAATGGTCTATGAAAACAAATCTGAACGCTGAACCATTCTCACAATCTCTGATATGCTCGAGCCTTTTCTCTCAGTTATGGCATCAATCCATCTTGTTCAGGGTTTTCCTCTCTTTCCCTGCCCTTCCACCTTTCCCTGCAAGATGTCTTTTTTCCTATGACTGACCCTTCCTTATAATATGCCCAAAGTATGTGAGATGAAGTTTCATTTCATTATTTTTGCCTCTAAAAAGTACTCTGGGTGCATTTCCTCCGAGACAGACTTATTTGTTCTTCTGAAAGTTCATAGGAAAATAGGTACTATTTTCCAACACCACAATTCAAAGGCAATTCTTCTTCTTCTGTCGTTCTAATTCACTGACTAAGTTTAAGATGTATAGGAAGCAAATGGAAATACCATGACTCAGATCTAATGCATCTTAGCTTTTAAACTGACATTTTTGTCCTTTGGTGTTTCAGAGAAGTCCTTGACAGCAGACTTTCCAAATGCAACACATCTTTGATTTCTTGACTTCTGTTATCATGTGTGTTGAGTATGAATTCAAGTAAAATCAAACAGTTGACAACTTCAATCTAATCTTCATCTAGGGTGATATTTCTTTTTTATTGTGTGAGGATTTTTCTGTTTTTGATGTTTAGATAGATAGATAGATAGATAGATAGATAGATAGATAGATAGATAGATAGATAGATACTGAAGGCTGGAGTCTTTGATCTTCTGCAGCAAGTGCTTCAAATCCTTTTCATTTTCTGGAAACAAGATTGTGTCACCTGCATACACAGATTGCTAATGAGCCTCCTACCAAAACTGATGTCCCATTCTTCTTCATGAAGTCCAGCTTCTTGAATGATGTTCTTAACATTGAATGCAATACCTCTGTTAAAGGTGTAATTCCCAGTGAAATAGATTATATGATTGTCTGATTCAAAATGGTTAATAATATGGGAGATGGGGGAAATAGGAAAAGAGTGGATAGCTAATAAACACTGTATTGAAACAGATGAGGGGAAGAACTGCCTGAAAGGAATGTAGGATTAGGCTTTATTTGTATAACAACAATCTGGAACAAGAGAAGCATCACAAAGTGGACTGGTGAAAGGAGAAGTGAGAGGATGGAAAGAAAATTTGCAACAATGAATGAATGAAAACCTAACATTTCTGCAAACCTTTGTTAAAATCACAATTTAAAAAGGATTTATTGAAGAAAAAACCTTAAAGTGGTTAATATCATTAAATTTCCACTTACTAATTATTAGAATGTCAGTCTTTGCACTCTCCATTCTACTTTAGACAACCTCAAATATTCCTAAATCATACTTTATACTTTCCATATTTCAATCATTAATGGATGTTTGTAGTTGTTTCTTCTTATTGTTTAGTGTCTTTCAAGCTTGAAGACTCTACTTTGAGTACTTTAACAATATTTTCACATTATTCATGGGATTTTTGAAGTCCTGCTATTTCAGAAGTGTATATCTTAGTCTGGAAGCTCCACTAAAACAGGCCCATCATGGGTGATTCTGTTGGTATTTGAAATACCAGTGGCATAACTTCCAGCATTGCAGCATCATGCAAATCACTCTAGTATAGTAAACTGACAGACAAGTTCTGGACCCATAAAAACAAACTCTAAATAAACAAGTATGCATAAGCCAGAAAATAAGCAGCACAAGTCATCTCCCTCTCAGGTATATCAAAGGGAAAAAAAATACTGTCTAAGAAGGGGTTGAGACAGAACCTACCAAAACAAGTATGTTTTCAGGAGAAAAATTAAGGGAAAAATTTACCAAAATACAAATAATGTTTAATAATGTAAGTGTAGATAATTTTCATATTATACAATGTAGAATTGGACTGGGTTTTTGTTTGGTTCTGAGGTATCTTTGAACAAAATATCATGCTTACCTAAGTTGATGAGCTCAGGTAAACTGTTTTTCAAAAATAATTTTATCTATCTAAAAGGGTTTGTAACCTATAAAAGATCTAAGAAAAAGATAAAGCCCAAACAAAGTATTGTTTATTTGCATTCACGCAAAGTAATAATAGAGACTATTTTGAGACACTCCAAATGAGCATTATGCAGAAAAAAATTTAACTATTCAAATTATGAAATTACAATGAGGAAAATCACATAGTTTTATAGTTTATTAAAAGCACTTTTAAACTTTAAATCTCCTGAACCTTGGTCTAATTCTTTTTCTATGTATTTATCTCTTGCCTCATGAGTAATCCATTAAAAAGTTTTTTGCTCAAAGGCAGATTGCCTTCTAAGCAATCACTAGTTCATGTTACAGGAAGTGCAAATATTAGAATGTTACTAATCCAAGTAAAGGAATTTACATGATACATTGTGGTAACTATAAATTGTGCGCTACCAAAATGTATGAGCTCTTAAAATAACCACTGACTTGGCCTACTCATAACTCTTACAAATGATCTAAAACTAGTAGTTATCAAAGCCTTTAGGGGATACATTTGCATAAAGTAATCATAATCTATTGAAAAGAAAATATTTACTTTTAGATGCAAGGCAGTGAAATATGAGGGTTCCTTTGCACAAAAACTCAAACATAGATCAGAAAGTCAATATATAAAAATTAAGTGTCCGATGGACAAACTGGTGGCTCCATGAATTTGAACAAACCATAGTAAGGTTCTGAACTCTCTTTAAAAAGTTTACTTAAACTAAAAAAAAAAAAAACCAAAAAAAAAACCCCAAAACAAAAACACACCAAAAACCAAATGTAAAACCACTTAACAAGCTTGTTAATATATGCCAAGTATTCTCTTTGTAAATTTATATAATTCACATGCTGTTCTCATTTCAGAATGTATAAAGCAATAATAACAAACTATGAGGATATAAAGGTTATTGATCTTGAGATTTGACTTCAATATATGTTGTTGTAGCTGTTATTCAGTGCCGATAAGTTGAGTACGACTCATAGTGACCCTATGAACAAAAGATTTGAACCCTGTTCTATCATGTGCCACCCTCACACTTCCTGACATACAAGAGCTCATAGTGGCACTCACCATTTTGGTTCACCTAGTTGAAGGTCTTCCTCTCCTTCATTGACCTTTCATCCTTCCCAACATCATGTCCCTCTCCAAGGAATAACCCCCTCTTAGAAATATGCCCAAATTCTGTGAAGCAAAGCCTCGTCATTACTGCCTCCAAAGGGCACTCCCACTGCACCCTCTCCAAGACATATCTGTTCATTCTCTTGGACGTCCATGAGAAGTTCAGTGCTCTTCTCCAACAGCACAGCTCGAAAGTGTCTATTCTCCTTCTATCATCCTTATTCATTTTCCAACATTCAGATGCATAGCAAGTTATTGGAAAGACCATAACCTGAATCAGACACACCTTAGTCCTCAAAATGACACCATTACTCCTCAATAATTTGGAAAGGTCCTAGCTGCATGTTTTTTTTCCAGTGCAATACATCTCTTTATTTCCTAACTACTAGTACAAAGCATGTTAATTATAGATCCAAGCAAGATGAAGCTGTTGACAGCTTTTTTACTTTTTGACAGCTTTTGATGCTTCAATATACAGCTGTAGAAAAATAAGTATCATTCAATTCAAACAAAAGGAATTGTCCAGTTGAGAGGTAGTTATAGAAAAGGATATTGCAATGGAAATTTTAGCTAAGGGCTAAGGTAAGAAACATGATATTTAAGATAGTTGTGGAGAAAGTCACACTGTAGAATTTATAATAAAATATCTAAGTTGTTGGTTGTTTTTTTTTTTTCTCAAACCTCCCATCTGCATGAAAATTACAAACTGATTTTCTCACTTTCAGCTTGAAAGGGGGATCCATTAATTATTTGGAACTCCTGTGTCCCTACAGGTTGAGTGAGCCAGAAGACTAATGTCCTTCACATGTGAAATATAAAGGGTAGGATGAGAATTATTGTTGGAAGATCCAAATGAGAGAATATGGCATCAACCACAATTTTCAAATTCACTCTGACTCACAGTCATGCCCCATAAGGTTACACAGCTATTAATCTTTATAGGTGGAGACTGCTTATCTTCTTGCCCAACAGCTAGTGGATTTAAACTGCGAAGTACACTAGACCACTAGGACTCTAAATTTCCCAATGTTATCAGGCAAATAGTTCTGAGTGTTTTGTATGTGCATAAAAAACTTTCTCCAATTTGTTCTATATTCATACAATGGAATACTACGCAGCATGCAGGGGCAATGATTTTATAAACTACTACCTAACTAACTGGGGTAATCGGGATGGGTGTATCGGAGACAGTGCAATCGGCACAGGATAGAGCAGAGTTTAGGGCTGTTGTACATAGGGTCTCCATGAGTCGCAAATGACTCGACGGCACATAACAACAACCACCACCATGTCACTTGGGAAGGGCTGGAGATGCTGAATGAACTCACTCTGTCCCACAAGCACAAATACTGTATAAAACTGTTATTGTAGAATGAGTATGAA
>NW_006399915.1:1465336-1467232 GCF_000299155.1 Elephantulus edwardii
CCCTATGAAAAACAGCACTGAACTTTGTCCTCTCATGTGCCATCTTCATCTCTGACACAATTACGTGTGCTGCAATCACTCTTGTCAATTCATCTCATTGAAGTTCTTCTCTTTCACTGATCTTCCACCTTTCTAAGCTTGATATCTCCTTCCAAGGAATAGTCTTTCCAAGAAAGGTTTCTCCAAACAATATACCTAAAGTATATGAGACAAAGCTTTACCATCTTTTCCTCTAAGAAACACTCTGGATGAACTTTCCCCAAAACATATCTGGGTTTGTTGGTTTTTGGTTTGGGGGGTTTTTTTTGTTTGTTTATTTGTTTTTCAGCCTGTGGAATATTCTGTCTTCTTTTTCAGCACCACAAATCAAAGGCAACAATCTTTCTCCTGTCATCCTAATTCATTATCCAGTTCTCAGGCATATAGCAAGCAATTGAAAAGACTCTGGCCTTAGTCTTCAAATTAACATCATTGCTCCTCACCAAATTAAAACAACAATTAATATCATCTCAACCCAGCAAAAAATAGCAATGTTTAATAAGGTAGCAAAGAGCAAATGCTGGCAGAATGTGAGGATGTTTAAAATTCTCAGACACTGC
Source organism: Elephantulus edwardii (assembly GCF_000299155.1). Classification (NCBI taxonomy): domain Eukaryota; kingdom Metazoa; phylum Chordata; class Mammalia; order Macroscelidea; family Macroscelididae; genus Elephantulus; species Elephantulus edwardii. Next base: position 1,465,936 of record NW_006399915.1, read on the forward strand.
TGGTGGGAATATGGTTTACATGTTCTTAGAAAGTTGGGAATAAGAATATAATTTGATCCTTAAATTCTACAACTAGTATAGACCCCAAAGAAGTAAGAGCTGTAACACAAACTGATGTATTCACATCCATGTTACTGAAGCATTATTTACAAGGGCAACAAACTGAAAACAACTCCAGTGACTATCAACATAAAAATGGCTGAAGAAACTATAGTATATTCACAAAGCAGAGTATTATGTTTCATTAAAACATGGTAAAGAATGTGTGAAACACTACACAACATGGCTGAATCTAGAACAAATTATGTTGATTGAAACAAATCTGTCACAAAAGACTAAAGAAAAAGTTCACACAGAATTAATCTTGAAGGTTAACAAGGATGAGGATTAACAAGAAAGGGAAAGAGAAGCAAAAATTAGTAAATTGGTAAATTGGGTGAAAGAAAAGGCAATATATAATAAGAGTTTGATTAGCCAATATAATAAATTAATTACATTATCAAATAAAATGTCTACAAATGACTGAGTGAAAAGGTAATAAGATTTTCAAACTAAAATTTTAAAATAAAAGAATAAAACTAAAAACACACAGAAAAAAGGTTTAATGATTCTAATCCACTAGTGGCATTGCAAAAGAGGCGGCTTTGAAATTTGCTTCTTTTACGATTACAACCCAAAAAAGGCTTTAAAGAAGTTCTACGCTTTACCATTTAAAAAAAAAACCTCTGGTGGCTTAGTGGTAAGGAATTGTGCTGCCAACCCAAAAACATGTAGTTCAAACCTACCAGCTGCTCCATGAGAGAAAGACGTGCAGTCTCTTCCCATGCTTTTTTTTTTGTTGGTTTTTTTTTTTTTGGTCTGGGAAAATCCACTGAAGGATTAGCTAAAACAGGACCTAACAACAGCTCTGTACCATACGAAGTTGCCATGAATTGGAATCAATGTAACTGTTAACTAACAAAAAGAAAGGTAAAAAAAAGAAGAAAAAATATTATTTTCCTAATTTTGAAAAGGAATTAAACAAATGTCAGAAGAATGAATCAAAATGTAAATGATTATATTTGAGGACAAGATGATGAGATGGAGAAAATAAGGGGAAAGAGGTAAGACTTCTGTAAGGACATATTTTAATACAGTTCTAACCAACTACTCATATGCGCAAGTTCAAACTGAAGCTAAAGAAAATTAAATCAAATCCACAAGAACCAAAGTATGACCTTGAGTCATTCCCACCTGGATTTAAAAACCATCTCAGGTTTGAGGCCGTGAACACTAATGAACAAAGACCGGATGAGCT
>NW_006399915.1:1468252-1471187 GCF_000299155.1 Elephantulus edwardii
GTATACTGCATTGAAACAGATGAGGGAGAAAATTGTCTAAAAGGGATATGTGATTAGGTATTTTTGTCATGACAGGAGTCCAGAGAGAAGGCTGCATAGTGGAGTGGACCTAGTGGGGAGGGTTTGTAAAGCAATGAAAGAATTTTACTTTTCCAAGAGGGTAGTGTACTAGAGGGGAGGGTTGGAAGGGGAGAAAATTGCAACAATGAATGAATGGAAATCCAAAGTCTCTGTAAATTTTCATTGAAATTAACAATAAAAAAACAAAGAAGAAGAAAAACAGTTAACAAGATGGATTGACAGTGACTGTAATAATGGCTTTGAGCAGGTCAGAGAGCTTGAGGACAGCACAGCACAGGGCAAGATTCAAATTGTTGTTCATAGGGTTACTCTGAGTCATAGTTGACTAGATAACACTTAATAATAACATAGTAAAATGTTCATTTGAGTGAAGGAAGATGTTATGAAAGAAATTAAGTCCTCATCAGAATATGTTAAAATCTTCATTTCTCCCACCTTTGAATGTGATGTTGTTTAAAAATAAAATATGCTATCAGCTAACATGAGATCCCACAATACATGTCTTTTGCTAAAATTCTGTATAGAAATGTGGAAGAAACATAGGAAAGCACCTTTTGAACCCACCAATCATCCCACTGAAGAAAGATGTGACAGTGTGCTCTTATAAAAAGTGTAGCCTTGGAAAATTCTCTGGGGGAGTTTTACTCTGCCCTATAAAATCTATATGAATTGGAATTGACTCAATGGCAGTAGGTTTGGTTGGTGTGATTTATGGTTATTTAGGAGACTGGAAAAGGAGCTTCTCTTGTTTGTCTTGAAAAGCAAAATGGTATATTCTGACAGTCTTTATAAATTGTTGCTCAGCTGGGGAAAAGGATCAGAGAGTGACCTCCAGCTAATAATCTATAAAAATATGGGTCTTGAGCCATATTGATCCATGTGTATGAAGTCTTTCAATGCCCTGAATGAGCTTTGGAGAAAAGTCTTTTCTAGCTGAGGATCCAGATAAGAATGCAACCTACCTTATTTGAAGGCTTATGTGACCCTGAGCAAAAGTTTCAATTCTGATGTGTCCCAGTTCTGACTCATAGAATCCGTGAGTTAATAAATGTATATTGTTTTAGCCCCTAAACTTGTAGCAATTTGTTATACAGAAAAAGAAAGTTAATTCAGCAATTTAAAACAGACCAGAATTTAATCTATTGAACATGACTTGTTTCATTGCAATATCAATAGGAATAAGCTCCACTGTACCAGTAAGACCATGGAAAGCCTACTTTGCCCTACTTAGATTATTCCTCAACTGTGTTTTTTGTGGGTTTTTTGGTTTGTTTGAGGGGTTTTTTAAGTTCTTTCTACCAACCATTTTAGCAGTTGGATTCACCACCAGCACTTTTGGTACCAGCAATCAAGAAATCAAAAGACATGTTGTATTGGAAAGTCTACTATCAGGAACATCTCCAACATGCTATAGAGCAATAATGTAAGTTTAAAGACTAAGGTGCTCTTCATCCAAGCCATATCTTTTCAATTACTGGCGAGATATCTGAAAGTTAGACAATGAATAAGAATGACTGAAGAAAAATCAATTCCTTTGATGTGCAGTGTTAAAGAAGAGTCTTGAATGTCCCATGGACTGTCAAAGGAACAAAGAAATACATTTTGGAAAAAATGCAACCTGTGTAATTCCTAACAGGCAAGGATAATGAAGTTTCATTTCACATACTTTGGACATGATGTCAGGAGGGGCCAGTCCTTGGAAAAAGACATCGTGCTAGGAAAAGTGGAAGGATAATGCAAAAGAGGAAGGCCCTCAACAAGATGGATTGACACAGTGACTGTAACAATAGGCTCAAGTATATCAGACGTGAAGAGGATGGCACAGGATAGGACAGGTTTCAGATCTATTGTTCATAGGGTTACTATGAGTCTTAATTAACTTGACAACACTTAATATAACAACATTTGAGTTTTGTTTTGTTTTTTATTTTGATTCATAATCACCTTACCTAGAATAGGTCCTAGATTAAACCTTCATTCAGTTGATTCCCTCTTTTCCTACGTGAAGCATCATCAGCTATCCCAAATCAGCGATTAGTACATTTTCACAAAATTCAGCATATATATTTCTCTGAACAATGATACTGTTTTTATAGCATGACATTTTCATACTCCCCATGTTATTTTACAAGGATAGGCAAAAAGAAGAGACTCATTGCATACTGGTAAGTAACAAAACTGACCTGATATTTCAAATATCCTGGTAACAGTTATCTGCCTGGAGACTGAGTAATTGACTCAGTCCAAAATCAAGCTTCCCCAGGACTGCTTCAACTGATCTTCAAAAACTCAGGACAAAGTTATAGGAAAATAACTCTGGGAAATAAAATGAGATCTTACATTGAATTGCCCTCTGAGTTACTTCAATTTTCAGTTATTGTTGTGTGCTGTTGAGGCTCATAGCTTCAATGAGTTTTCAGAGGCAGTAAATTGTCCAGAAGGAGATTGTTCACCTTTCTCCTGTAGAGCAGCTGATGGATTCATTGTGCCTTCAAGATTGCAGTCAGTCTCTTACCACAAGGCTCCCAGAGCTCCCTTTTCAGTCATGAGAAGGCATGATATAGCCCACAGTCAGAGTTTTGTCATTGGTGTTTGTTGCCATCAAGTACAACTCATAGTGATATGAACAACAGATCTGAATCCTGTCCTATCCTTACCATTTCTTATACACTTGAGCTTATTGCTGCAGTAACTGTGTCAATCCACGGCCTTGGGATCTTCTTCTCTGTTGCTGACCCTCTACCTTCCGAGCATTATATCCCTTTCTAAAGTTCCATTAAATCCACTGTCATTCTGCAATCCTATGAACAAAATCTTGCCCTATCCTGTACCATCCTCGCCATCTCCACCATGC
>NW_006399915.1:1475132-1475695 GCF_000299155.1 Elephantulus edwardii
GTTGTAGGTTAGAATTACTTTTTATGCACAGTTGATACAGACTTTCAACATATTTTCTCCAAAAAGAATTAGTAAATAGATAATAGGATGATCATAAAAATAAGGAGAAAAAAATTTCAGAGATACTTCTAAGACTAGAAGCTATGTGTTAAATTAAGAAATAAAAATCTAGTGTATATATATAAATGTATATAATAATGTGCGTGATAAACCCAGATTTTAACTTCATTAGGCATAATTTAGCATTAGTCACTTCTCATCACTAAAGAGCAAGGGCAAAGAGCTGCCATTTTAACCTTAAACCAGCAACCACCCATGCTTTCTTTTTAAAATAACTTAGTTAAAATGATTGCAGTAATTTTTCATCACAAAATCTAACCATAATAATAAACTTAAATAACTTTTTCTCTTTATTTATATACCTGCATATGAATCAGTTCTCTTTATTTCTTATGAAGTTACCATATTTTTCTAAATTTTTAAATAGATTTTAAATAGTTTCAGTTGATCTTAATTTGTTGCTGTTAACTATTACTTACTTACAATTAAAAGAGTAACTTAAA
>NW_006399915.1:1477174-1479801 GCF_000299155.1 Elephantulus edwardii
TTGTTATTGTTGATTGTCATCGAGCACAACTCGTAGTGACCCTATAAACAGGAGACCTGAAGCCTTTCTATAGTTACCATTTCTCAAAGTTCATAGAGTTTCCAGATGCATGTTGTTTAGGAAGTGGATACCACTTCTACATAGTCCAATAGTATAGTAGATTAGGTGTTAGGGTGCTAATTGAAAAATTGATAGTTGAAACCCATCAGCTGGGATTTAGGAGGAAATTAAGATAGTCTCTCCCTGTAAAGACTTCAGCTTTGAAAACCATATGGAAGGTAGCCATGAGTTAGACTCAACAGTGGTAGACATACAAACATCTATGTATTATACTCACTTAATGGAATCAAATTCAACTCATCATAACTCATAATTGATGTTAATGTTAGGTGCTATTGAATTGAATATGACTCACAGTGACTCTATGATCTGAGCCCTGTCCTATCCTGTGTGATCCTTATTATTTCAGACATACTTGAGCCCATTGCAGCAGTTACCGTGTCACCTCATCTGGATGAGTGTCTTCCTCTTTTACACTGACTCCCTATTTTTTTCAAGTTTCCCATCTTTCCCAAAGGTATAATTTCTCTTAACAACATGTACAAAGTATGTGAGACTGAGCTCTGTCATCTTTGCCTCCAAGGAGAACTTTGGTTCTACTTTCTCCAAGATACCTGTCTGTTCTTTTGGCAATCCATGGCATAAAGTACTCTTCTCCAACATCACAACTCAAAGGCATCAATTCTTCTGTAATCTTTATTCTTTGTCTGGCTCCTGAGCTGCATAGCAAGTGATAGAAAAGTCGATAGCCTGAATCAAATGTACTCAAAATGACATCGTTGCTCTGTAGTACTTTGAAGAAGTCCTTGAGTGCAAACTTTCCAAATGCAATATGTCTCCTGATCTTTTAATTGTTGGTACCAAGTGTGGATCCAAGTAAAATGAAGTCATTGACAGTTTCATTCTTTTCTCCATCTATCATGATGAGTCAGTTCTGACTTAATGGTACTAACAGTATCTATCCCTCTATCTATCATCTATCATCTATCTATCTAACTAGTCTTTTGTCTATTTCTCTATATTTCTATTTCTCTATAATCTATATCTATCTCTATCATCTATCTCTATCATCTCTATCTCTATCATCTCTTGTTGTTGTTGTGTACCATCAAGTCGGAACTGACCCATAGCTGACGCTCCTGCGAGTTTTCAGAGGCATTTAATCGCACAGGTGGAGGTTGCCTATCCTCCTGCAGAGCAGCTGGTGGCCTCAAACCACGTGCCTTCAAAACTGCAGCAAAGCTTCTTGCCACTAGGCTAACAAATAAATAGGTAAGATAGATGATATATAGATATAGATAGATAGATAGATAGATAGATAGATAGATAGATAGATAGATAAAGAGGGTTATATTAAAAAGTTAAAAATCCATAACAATACTATTAAAGATAGTGGGTGAGATAGGGGAGGCAGAGGCATTGGGATGGTAGGGGTCGACTCACCTGGGTATTTTGAAGAGCTGCTGTGCATCAAAGCCAAGTTGCTGCTCATGGTCCATTTCTGGGCACTATAGGCTGCCCAATGCATGCAGATGAATGCAGTGATGGCAGATTGGGCAGATAGTACCCACAGTTATTCTTCATGAAGCTGGAAGCTGAAGGTGTTCCTGAAATGTCTGAAAAAGATTCAATTAGTTCAGTTCCCACCTTTCTGCTTTTCAAGAACTCGCAGGAAGTTGATCGACTATACATTGGCCACACCCCAGAAATGACCAAAAATATTCCATTGTTTGCCAGTGCCTTTCCACCCAGGGCTAAGAAGTCCCTAAGAAGGCTGACCAATGTTTTCTGCTGCAAGCCGTTAATGAAGGAGATGCCTCTGAGATCTCACTGTAGTTTCAGATGACAGAAATTATGAACTTTATATTCATACTAACAAACAATTCAAACAGTAAAAAAAAAATCAATGTATTATAATAGGTAATTCAACTGAAAAAGAACTCTGAAAATGAGAACTTAGGGAGCTCTGGTGGCCTAGTGGCAAGAAGCTGCACTGCCTTCCCAGAGGCATGCAGTTCGAATCCATCAGATGCTTTGTTGGAGAAGGAGGGGCAATCTCCTCCTTTACCAGTCGGATCTGATTTGATAGTACACACAAAAAAATAATTAAAAAATTTAAAAAAAACCCACAAAACACAAAACCCTAAAAATGAGAACTGAAGCACAAACAGAAGCTTGTACACCAATGTTCATAGCAGCATTACTCACCATTACAAGAACATGGAAATAGCCCAAATGTCCAACCACAATCTAATGGCTTGAGAAGTTATGGTACAGTCACACAATGGAAAACTACACAGCACACAGGAATGATTATTTTGCAAATCACTACCTACCTTGGGAGGAACTGGAGAGCATTTTGCTAAGTGAACTAACTCAGTCCCATAAGGACAATATGGTATAAGATCATTAAGACCATTATTGTAGAATGTGTATGAGGATCCAAGGGGGAAGGGTGTGAGCAGGGAGGTGAAGATGGGTGGGAATAGGGAGATGGGGTTGGGGGTTAATCATAGGGCCACACAATTTGATGGGTGGAGGGAGGGATGGGTAAAGGAAATGGGGGA
>NW_006399915.1:1481196-1485866 GCF_000299155.1 Elephantulus edwardii
ACTAGAGTAGAAGCTTTTAAATTAACTGCCTAAACATTTCCTTTAGGCTAGAGAAGGAAGAGAAAATAAACTCCAAATAAGTAGAAAAGATAAGTGTACAAATTAGCAAAATATGACACAGAAGAACAATAAAGAAAATTAACACGGAAGTTCTTTCTCTGAAAAGAATTTAAAAAATAAATAAATCCCTAGAAGTGCTGATTAAGGGGAAGGAAGGGGAAAGAAACACAGATTCATAGTATCTTGAATTAGAAGAGAGGCTACCCTTAGTAAATGTTGTTGATGGGTAACATCAAGTTAATTCTGATTCATAGCGACCCCTTGTGACAGGTAGAACTGCCCCAGACATTTTAATTGCCAAGTATTTCTCTCACAAAACCACAGGGTTAGCCTTGCAGGCATTTCAACTGACTGCTGAAAGCTTAACTATTGCATCAACATATTGGGAGAATAGTATAATAAAAAAATTTACTTTATTGCAATAAATTTAGTAATGTATGAGAGACATTCACACTCCTTGAGAAACACAAATAACACTAACAAATATAAAAGTTGAATGGCTTGTTATAAAGGTCATTAATTTGTAAGGAAAATAGTAAAGATAACTCTAAGCCAAGTTTATTTCAATAGTGATCTTTAACATTTGTTTTCTATTGTTACTTACTGGTCATCTGTTATTACCATTAGCTGTCCTGGAGCAGGCCTCCAACTTACGGTAACCTCACGCACAACAAAATAAAATGCTGCCTGGCCCAGCATTGTCCCCATGATGAGTTTTAGATCTGAGATTTGACACAAGATTCTCAGTGCCTACCCTTTGGGATTGAGTCTCCAATTGAAGACTCATGTGTGTAGCTATTGGCTTTTAAAAGGTGCGTTTTCCTTGTTTTGACTGAAAGTCGGCTGTGGTTGGTTTGATTGGTTTTATATTGCTTACAACTGTGTTTGAGCTAATTGGATTGGATGGTTTTTGAGCTGTGGGCTGGGAGACCTCTTGTTGGAGCCAATCAAGGCCAGGTGCACTGGCATGGGTCTTTTGAAATTTGTTTTAATTTGTGTTTATAAAGAACATTCTCCTAAGTGGTACAGCACTGCTCTGCCTATTAGCTGTGGTGAGGAAACTTGGGATTGCTGTGATACTCAGCTCTGTGCCATTGGTGTCTCAAATGCCACAAGGGTTACACACGGTTAACAGTGTTTGGTGGAGCTCCTGAATTAAGAAAGGCTTGGAAGTAGGAGTGGCATCCATTTCCAAAACAACATGCCTCTGGAAACTCTATGAAGTTGGAGAAATGACAATAGTTATAAAACAAGGTTAAGGTCTTTTGGTCATAGGGTCACTATGAATTGTGATCCACTCCATGGCACTTAACAACAACACCTCTTTGTAATTAGATCACCAAGCCTTTCTTCCTAACCCATCATGGAAGTTCTGCTAAAATCTGTTCAGCATCATGGAAATATACACTGACAAATTCACTGGACAGGAATCAAACCAGATCTCCTGTAAGAAGGTGAGAATTTTACTACTGAACCACCAATGCCTCTCAGTCATGTATGATGTCAGAATTTTTTAAAAAAATGTTGGAACTGGCAAAGATCTGTGGGATCACTTTGGTCTCCTGGGTTTTGCTCTTAGGTGCTGTCAAGTCAACAGACGAGAACCTTGTCCTATAATGTGTTAGCTTCATGATCTCTGCCATGCTTCAGGTGATTGTTACACTCAAGGTAATAATCCATTCCCTGAGGATCGTTCTTTCTGTCACTGCCCTCTATGCTTCCAAGCATGATGTCTTTTCCAAGACTGGCCTCTCCTGATAATATACTTAAAGTATGTGGAACAAAGTTTTACCTTCCTTGCCCTTAAGGAACAATCTGCTGGCACTTCCTGTAAGACAGATTTGCTTGTTCTTTTGACAGTCCATGAGATGGTCAACACTGTTCACCGACATCACAAGTTAAAGGCATTCATTCTTCTTTAATCTTCAGTATTCATTTTCTGACTTTCTCATGCATAGGAAACAATTAAAAAGGCCATGGCTTGAAATAGACACATCTTAATCTTTAAATTGACATCCTTGCTCTTTAGCACTTTAAAGAAATCCTTGACAGCTGAAAAATAAAACAAAACAAAACACCCTATTTTATACTGGTTTACTTACAAAGTTCATACACATTGTTCTTCACATCAGATTTTTCCCCATTTACCCAACCCTTCCTCCACTCATCAGATTGTGTGACTGTATGATTAACCTCCTCACACACTCCCTCCCATCTTCATCACTTTGTCCCCCCTCCCCATCTTGGACCCTCGTACACATTTGACAATAATGGTCTTACACATTTGTTCTTAGGGGATTCAGTTAGTTCACTTAGCATAACGCTCTGCAGTACCTCCCAAATTAGGTAGTGATTTACAAAAGCATTGCTCCTGGGTGCTGCACAGTATTCCATCATTTGAATGTGCCACAATTCCTCAATCCATTCAATTGTGGTTGACCATTTGGGCTATTTCCATTGGGTTATTGCATTGGTGAATAATGTTGCTATGAATATTTGTGTACAAGTCTCCATGTGTGTCTCAGTTCTCATTCTGTCAGGGTATATTCCAAGCAGTGGAATAGCTGTATCAAATGTCATTTCTATGGTCATCTTTCTGAGTGCATGCCAAACTGCCTTCCAGAGCGGTTGTACCATTTTACAATCCCACCAACAGTGTATAAAAATTCCTGTCTTGCAAGCAACAAATGCTGGTGAGGTTGTGGAGAAACTGGAACCTTTATACACTATTGGTGGAAGCGCAAAATGGTGCAACCACTTTGGAAGGTGGTATGGCACTTTCTCAAAAAGTTGCAAATAGAGATACCAGTTGACCCAGCAATCCCATTACTGGGAATATACCCTGAAGAGACCATAGCTGACATCCAAGCAGATATATGCACACCCATGTTTATTGCAGCTTTGTTCACAATAGCAAGGAGTTGGAAACAACCTAAGTGCCCATCAACAAACGAATGGCTAGAGAAGCTGTGGTATATTCGCACAATGGAATACTATGCTGCATTAAAAAACAAGGAACTCATGCAATATTATTCAAAATGGGTGACCCTGGAGGACATTATGCTGAGTGAAGTATCTCAGTCACAAAAGGACAAATACGGCATGACTGTTTTTGTAAAACAGGACTGAACTCGGGGTTGGGGAGTGACTGAGAAAGATGGGTTTAATAATGTATATTGCATTGAAACAGATGAGGGAGAAAACTGTTTAAAAGGGATATGTGATTAGGTATTTTTGTCATGATGGGAGTCAAAGTGAAGGCTGCATCATGGAGTGGACCTGGGGAGAGGGATTGTAAAACAATGGAAGAATTTTTCTTTTACTTTTCCAAAAGGATAGTGTACCAGTGGGGAGGGTTGAGAGGGTAGAAAAGTAAAACAATGAATGGATGGAAATCTAAAGTCTCTGTAAATTTTCATTGAAATTAATAATAAATGTAAAAAAAAAAAGAAACCTTAAAAAATAATTCCTGTCTTGCCACATTCTCTCAACATTTATTATTTACTGTCTTTAACTGGGGTAAGATGGTCTCTCACTATGATTTTTATTTCCATCTCTCTTATTGCCAACGATATTGAGCATTTCTTCATGTGATTATTGGTCATCCAGATCTCTTCCTCTGTGAAAATGCTTTCCATGTCTTTTGTCCATTTTGTAATTTTGTTATCAGTCTATTTCTCTGGAAGCCCTATAGGATCTGTAACTTTTGATATGAGACTCTTGTCTGAAATGTTATTGCTAAATATTTTTTCCCAGTCCGTAAGTTCTCTTTTCACTCTGTGAAAATGTTTTTGATGCACAGAGGGATTTAATCTTTAGAAGATCTCACTTATTAATTTACCCTCTCCAGATTGGAAGGGTGGAAGGACAAAGAAAGAAGGAGACCATCGATGAGATAGATTGATACAGTGACTTGAGTAATAAGGACGAGTGTGTGGGAGACAATAAAATTGGCACAGGGTAGAACAGGGATCAGGGGTGTGGTACACAGGATCATTATGAGTCACAAGCAAACTCAATGACACATACAACAACAACAGATTGTGCATTTCTGGCTGTATTTGGCAGTCTCTTTATATCACAGATTAGGTTGTCTAAACTAGATCCCAGTTTGTCTCTTAGGAGCTTAATGGTTTCAGGCCTTACTCCCAGGTCTCTGATCCATGTTGAGCTGATTTTGTGTATAGTGTGGATCCTGTTTCAGCTTTCTGCAGGTAGCAGTCCAGTTTTGCCAACACCATTTGTTGAAGAGGTTGTCATTTCCTCATTTGATAGGTTTTATTTCCTTGTCAAATATTAATTGACCATAGATAGCTGGGTCTATTTCTGGGTTCTCAGTTCTGTTCCATTGGTCTACGCGCCTGCCATTGTACCAGAATTATGCTGTTTTGGTTACTACCACTGTGTAGTAGGTTGTTGGGGTCTTTGTTTGTTTGTTTGTTTTTTATTATTTTATAATTATGTATGTAGAGGAAGAAAAGACCAAAATGGATGTCAGAAGAAACTCTGAAGATTGCACTGAAGGATAGAGAAGCCAAAGCACAAGGAAGAATTCAAGATACTAAAGAGCTGAACAGAAGATTCCAAAAGGCAGCACGGAATGACAAAGC
>NW_006399915.1:1487286-1499142 GCF_000299155.1 Elephantulus edwardii
AGAAGAGTATTGAATGTACCATGGACTGCCAAGAAAACAGATTCAGCCTAGAGAGGGTTAAACCAGGCTGCTCCTTGGAGGCAAGGATTCTGGGGCGTTGTCTGACATACTTTGGACATGTTGTAAGGAGAGACAGGTCCTTGGAGAGGGACATCATGCTTGGGAGGGTGGAGGAGCAGCACAGGAGGGGAAGACCCTCTATGAGGTGGATTGATTCAGTGACTAGAGTAATTGGGATGGGTGTATCAGAGGCAGTGCGATTGGCACAGGATAGAGCAGGGTTTAGGACTGTTGTACATAGGGTCACTATGAGTCACAAATGACTCGACGGCACATAACAACAACAACGTGTGTGTACCCTCAAATATCTGACTGGCACAGGAGGAGATTGTCCCTCCTTCTCCAGCAAAGCATCTGGTGGATTTGAACTGTGTACCTCTGGGATTGTTCTATAGTAGGTTTTAAAATCACAAAGTGCTATGCCTCTCAATTCAGTTTTGTTTTTTAAAACTGCTTTGCTCCTCTGGGGTCTCTTTATTCTCCTAATACACTTGACAGTTTATCTTTCGATCTCCTTGAAAAAATAAATTTGGTATCTTCATTGGGATTACATTGAACATACAGACTGCTTTTGATAGGATTGTCATTTTCACAATATTGAGTCTTCTTATCCATGAACAGGACACATTTTTCCATTTATTTAGATCTTTCATTATGTCTTGAAGAAATATTCTGTAGTTTTCTTTGTAAGTCTTTTGTTTCTCTAATTAGCTTCACTCTCAAGTATCTCAACTTGGCAACACCTCTTTTTATTTCTTATCTGTTACTGCCATGGAAGTTGATTGTGGATCCAAGTAAAAAGAAATCATTGACAACTTCAAATTTCTCACCTTCTACCATGTTGCCTATTGATTCAATAGTAAAGATTTTTGTTTTCTTAAGATGAATCTATACTGAAGGTTTTGATCTTTTGCAGTAAGTGCTTCAAGTCTTCTTCACTTTCTAAAAGGAAGGTTGAGTTATCTACATAACTAAGGCTGTTGATAAGTCTTTCTCCAATCTTGATGCCACATTCTTCATGATGATGATGATGAAGTACAGCTTCTCAAATTATTTGCTTAGCATACAGATTGAGTCATTATGGAGAAAGGACATAATCGTCTGTATTCTTATCCTGATTTTAACCTATGCAGTGTCATCTTGTTCTAGTCAAACAATTACTTGGTCATTACAAAATATAGATAACAGTGAGAAGAATGGACCTCATAGAATACTTAACTGTACTCACGCAAAACCTATATTTCTTCTATGCTGTTGTTCTTATGTACCATCAAGTCAGGACTGACCCATAATTGTTTCTCCGGGAGTGTTTCAGAAGCAATAAGTCACATGGTAGGAGACTGCCCGCCTTTCTCCCACGGAGCATCTAGAGGATTTGCATCATGTGCCTTTGGGCTGGAAGCACAACCCCTTATCACTAAGGTACCAGAGCTCCCTTCATTTCTCCTATTGATATTAGTAATACTAAGGTAAATAACACATGGCTCTTCACCTGTTGTCTTCAGTTTTTATTCTGATTAAAAGTAATCCTATAGATTACCTTTGCTCTACTGTAAGAAAGACACCAAGGCCTGTGTAGCATGGCTGGCCCAGCAATGTCTTCTCCTCACCACTTCTCCAATGTCTGCTAAAGGCTGCAGCCAACCTCACACTCTGAGGCATACTCACACCCTGGCCAGCGATAGAACCACTGCTTGCAGGTTGAGGAGCTGTAGTTTTAGACCGCAGTCCTGCCCAAAGCACTAGACTACTGCCTCTGTCGCCTGGACGCCCTACTACCTCACCACCTAGAGTCTGCCTAGCTGCTGCCCCGGCTGTCCAGTGCCAGGAGCACCAATATCACAGTTACTTAAGAAACACTGCTGTCTAGATACATCACATGGGATTTCTTAAGTCTGAGTAGAGGAAGCCGGATGGAGGCACGGTTTCCAAAGGGTAACAGTCATTCAGCACCTGGTTGACTGTTTTTCCCAAAAGGGGGACACAAATGTATAGGTCCCTCACAAAACATTGCCATACTTTGTGTCATTATATAGTTACAACAACCTAGTATCTACCTAGAAAAGATTCATATAATGTCAAGAAAGCAGCAGCCTGCCTCAGTCATTGTGAAAAAACAAAATAAACCTTCTCTTAAAAAGGCAGGGCTAATGAATACTGAGATAGAACCAGAAGAAATATGTTGATGTGGAGTTACTTGAACAGCTACAGAAGAAGATGCAAATGGTAGAAGAAACAATAGAAGTCATTAAGAGAGCAAATGCCCAAAAGCAACAGTCCAGAAAAAAACACACATATTGATGATAAGCAACTTGAACAGCTATGAAAGAAAATGCAAAAACTGAAAAAAGAATTTATAGTATAGATAAAGAGGTACAAGAACTTAAAATATCATCACAAGACATACTGAAAAGAATAGAAAAGCATGGAATACAATCCAGAATATTAAGACTGAAATGAAAAAAAAAAAAAGACTGAAATGGTAGAAGTATCCAACACACTGCTGGGACAAAAACGTAGAACTGAAGAGATGGAACAGAGTCAATGAGCTGGAAGACAAAAGCCTCAATGAAAAATCAGAGATGAGATGTGAAGGAAACATTAGAATCAAGTGAGATAACATCAAAAGGAACAAACTACATTTGATTGGAATTCCAGAGCATGGGAGTGACAGGGAAATCACAGAGAAAATTGTGGAAGAAGTACTAGAAGAAAATTTCCCAGATATTTTGAAGAATGGGGAAATCCATATTCACGAAACACAGTGACTACTAAACAGACTAGACCCAAAAAGAAAAACATGAAGTCATATCATAGTCAAATTCTCCAAATTAAAAGAAAAGAATAGAATACTGAAATCAGCATTAGAAAAACAAAGAGTTACCTACAAAGGGGAAACAATTAGATTAAGTTCTGATTTCTCAGCAGAAACCAGGTAAGCTAGAAGATAATGGGATGGCATATACAGAAAGTTGAAAGAAAACAATTGCCAGCCAAAGATTTTAAACTCAGCAAAGCTCTTCAACGAATATGAAGGAGAAATTAGATTTTTGCAGAAAAAAAGTAACTTAAGGATTTTGTGAAAACAAATTTACAAGAAATTGTAAGTGAAGTCCTTTACATGCAGATGCCAAAGGAAAGTGCATGGATCATAGTAACCAGAAACAACAGCAAAAAAGAAACAAGGCAAAATGGCAAAGTAAAACCTGGCCTGACAATAATCATACTTGATTTGAATTGACTAAACATGCCAATCAAGAAAAAAAGAGTAACATAATAGATCGTTGTTGTGCACTGTAAAGTCGCAACCAACCCACAGCTGACCCTCTGGTGGGTTTTCAGAGTCAGTTAATCACACAAGAGGCCATTGTCCATCCTCCTCCTGAGCAGAATGCATTAAAAACAAAGAAAAGATCAATATGTTGCCTACAAGAGATATATTTATGCACACCCATGTTTATTGAAGTTTT
This sequence comes from Elephantulus edwardii, assembly GCF_000299155.1. NCBI lineage: Eukaryota > Metazoa > Chordata > Mammalia > Macroscelidea > Macroscelididae > Elephantulus > Elephantulus edwardii. The sequence goes on from NW_006399915.1 coordinate 1,490,817, forward strand.
GTTCACAATAGCAAAGAGTTGGAAACAACCTAGTGCCCATCAACAAATGAATGGATAGAGAAATTTTGGTATATTCACACAATGGAATACTAGGCTGCAGTGAAAAACAAAGAACTCATGAAATATTATTCAAAATGGGTGACCCTGGAGGACATTATGCTGAGTGAAATATCTCAGTCACAAAAAGATAAATACTTCATAGTACCACTGTTGCAAAATGGAACTGACATCGAGGTTGGAGAGAGACCGAGAAAGATAGAATAAATTATGTATACTGCATTGAAAGAAATGAGGGAGATTATTGTTTAAAAGGGATATATATGATTGGGTATTGTTGTCATGATGGGAGTCCAGGACAAGGTCTACATAGTGGAGTGGACCTGGGGGAAGGGATTGTAAAACAATGAAAGAATTTTTCTTTTACTTTTCAAACACAAGAGTGAACTGAGGAGGGGAGTGGAGGTTCGGCAGGGAAAAAATTATAACAATGAATGAATGGAAATCCAAAGTCTCTGTAAACTTTCAATAAAATTAATTAATTTTTTAAAACAGACATATTTAATCTCAGAGGTGAGCAGTTCGAATCCACCAGATGCTTTGCTAGAGAAGGAGGAACACTCTCCTCCTGTACCAGTTAGATCTGATTTGACGGTACACACACAAAATAATGAAATAATTTTTTTTTAAAAAAGAGACATTTTTAAAATGGAGAGAAATACAGACTCAAAATCAAAGGATGGGGAAGTACCAAGTAAATGACAACCACCAAAAAAGCCAGCATGGTAATTTTAATCTCTGATTAAATAGACTTCAAAATGAAAATCAACATAAAAGATAAGGAATGGCATTATATATTGATTAAAGGCACAATAGATTAAAAAAACCCAACACATAACTTTGTTCAACATTTATGCATCAAATGATAGACCTGCAAAATATATAAAATAATGGTTAAAAGAATTGAAGAAAGACAGCACCAAAATAGTGGTAGGAGATTTCAACAGACCACTATCACCATAAGATAGGTCAACTCAAAAGAAATTTGACACAAATGCAAAAGAGCTGAACTATACAATCAGCCAACTTGACCTAGTGGGTGTATTCAGAGTACTGCACCAGACTAAAACTCAATTCACTTTTTTCTCAAGCGCACATGGTACATTCTCCAGAATCGATCACATACTAGGACACAAAGCAAGCCTCAACAAATTTAAAAAACAAAACACAGATTACAATGTCATACAACTAAAAATTAATCACAGGAGGGTAAAGCTTACAAAACCATCCATGTGGAAACTGAGTAACTCTGTACACAATTAGATTATAAAAGAGTTTACAGAATCCTACAGGCCCTCCACAAGAAAAAGACTAACACAATTACAAAATCTGCAAAAGACATGTAAAAAAAATGTCCTGGAAGAAGATATTCAGATGGCAAACAGACTCATGAAGAAATGCTCAAAATTACTGGCAGAAAGAGGAATGGAAATCAAAACCACAATGAGATACCATCTCACCCCACTAACAGTGACAAAGTTTAACAGGACAGCAAGTAGTAAATGTTGGAGAGGATGTGGAGAAATAGGAACTCTTATACACTGTTGGTGGGATTGTATACTGATATAACCACTCTGGAAGGTAGTTTGGCATGTACTCAGAAAGCTGAGCATAGGAATTCCCTAAGACTCAGCTATTTCACTGCTTGGAATATACCCTGACAGAATGAGAACTGAGGCACAAATGGAGACTTGTATACCAATGTTCATAGTCGCATTATTCACTATCTCAAGAATATGGAAACAGCCTGAATGTTCAACCACAATCAAATAGATTAAAAAATTATGATATATTCACACATTGAAATACAACATAGCACCCAGGAGCAATGATTTTGTAAATTACTACATAACTTGGAAGGGATTGGAGAGCATTATGCTAAGTGAATTAACTCAGTCCATAAGGGCAAAGACTGTATAAGACTATTATTGTAGAATGTGTGTAAGGGAACTGTCCTAAAGGACTTCCAAGGGTGTATATCTTTAAAGAAACACATCACCACAACTTTCTCTTGAGGAGCAACATAAGGGTTTAAACTGCTACTGATTAGGTTAATAGCCAAGTGTTTTAACCACACCCCACCAGGGCTTCTTGCAAAGGTGAGATTCAGTTCATTGTTTCGAGTGAATTTTGCAAAGGGTTATGTAACTTCTCAAAAGATAAGGACTTTTGGTATATTTCTATTTCCGAAGGGATCTAACAGAGTAGCTTTCTTTCTTTTTTTTTTCCTTGTTGTGAACCATCGAATCAGATCTGACTGGCACAAGAGATCTTGTGGATTCGAACTGCGCATGTTCCGGATTGTGGCATGGCTTCTTGCCACTAGGCTACCAGAGCTCTCTTGAGTGTCTTTATAAAGTCAGTATTAAATAAAAGTTTCCATAAAACTTGAAAGTTTCTATTCTAATAGCTCAATTAAGTTTGGCAGGCAAATCTAATGAAGCATTCCTGGCATTTCTTGTTTCTTTCAAACAAAGAGGAAATGAGTATGTGTGCATGTGTGTATGTGTAGGAGGCAAATCCTAGAGAAGAGAAAGTATATGGTGATAGAGCCAGCTGCTGTAATTATTTGGGATCAAGCAGTCATACAGCTGACATCGGTGGCAGGTACAGATCTTTACCAGTCAGCATAAAAGATGGATAGCTATTATGGGTCAACAGTGATGGATAGGATTTTCCCAAAATAGCATACATAACACATTTCAGCTCTTTGTGGACCAGGAACATTTATCATGGAAGATTAATCCTTTCATGGGTCCATTTCCAGGTTAATAGAGCTCTTCTCTTACATCCTTTTGGGCTTTTTGCTGTATCAGGCTCACAACCTTGTCATTCAGGAATCTTTCTGGGGTCATATTATGTACATATTGTTTTACACTGTCATCACCTTGACTCCAATTCATAGTGACGCTCCGTCAGGTTACTGTAACTGTAAATCCTTATATGAGGAGACTGTCCATCTTCACTCTCAGCTTGTGGATTCAAACAGGACTTTTTTAAAAAAATAGAAATTGTTTAATATACTTCCTTTAGCTAGTATGACATTATATACATGTTGCTAAGTGCCGTTGAGACGCAGGCGACCCATAGTGACCCTATGAAGGAGAGTCCTCAACACTTGGGTGTCTCTCATCCTCTCTTCAGGTTCATAGGGTTTCTGGAGGCAAGCTATTATGGAAGTGGATGCCACTTCTCCTTCCAAGCTTGCTTTAATTGGGGCGCTCCAACCCACACTAAGTCTCCCAAGACCCTAGGTATGGCACAACCTCTCAGTATGTTACCATCCCAGCTTGCCCAAATGCTGGAAAACTCTGGGTCCCAGACCCCCAGTTCATCTGGCAGGTCCACTCTGTCAACCCCCATATGGGGCAAAAAGAGCACCACAAGTGCCTGGAGTCCTCATACCTGCCTGTCACTCCTCAAGAAGCATTATATACGTGTGTGTGTGTGTGTGTGTGTGTGTGTGTGTGTGTGTGTGTGTGTGTAAATTGAACTTTTGGTTAACAGCCCAACATGTTATGTCTCACACTACCCAGAACTCCTACCTAATTAGATCCTAAATGTTTAATCATTAAATTGCGTGGTAAATTGTTTCTAGCTCTTAAGACTATCTCCCAACTTATTTTCTAACATGCCCAGGCTGTTCTTCTATTCTAAATACTCTCAGGCTTCTGTTGCCACAAGATACCCCAGTACAAATTTCAGTATAATATCTCAAAAAGTTTAGTTTTGCAAAGCTAAAACTCATTGCACTGAGTAAATTCTTACTCGTAGAAACACTATAGGATAGAGTAGTCTGCCCTACTGAGTTTCCAATGCTATGATCGTTATGGTTCTGCTGCATCTATCTCCTGCACAACATCTAGTGGGTTTGAACCACTTACCTTTTGCTTGGCAATCTAGCATTATAATCACTGTTCCACTGAAGCTCTTTTGTAATGCAATAGATTCATATATTGACGCTCAGGCAAAGACCAAAACTTCGGAATTAACAGGTAAGTTTTTAAATACATGTCACATATACTCATTTTCCAAGAAAGCAGGTAAATATTAGTCACCTTAATTAACACAGGGCCAAAATGTTACTAAAAATAAAACAACAACAATACGCAAAACACCAAAGCTAAAAAAATCAAAAACAAAACACCAAAGCTACAGTAGTATAAGTCTGATATTTGGTGCCCATATTCATCCTTATCTATAGTATAAACCCCTTAAGGGCAGACATCAGGTTACATACATCTTTGTAACCCAACTTTTCATGTAAAGTGTGTTTCATAGACCAATAGCATCATCATCACCATCACTTGGGAGCTTATTAAAAATGAAGAATCACAGACCAAATGCCAAATCATCACAGAATATTCACTCTGGAAAATCTCTAAATTACCTAAATGCATATTAAAGTTTAAGAAACAATCTACAACTAGGAGAAGATAAAAAATAGATGAATGGGACCTTCTAATAATCAAATCCACATGCACATCCAAAAACTTCTACAACAGGGTAAAAAGGGAAGCCACAGACTGGGAAAAATATTTGGTAATAACATGTCAGATAAAGGACTTATATCTAGAATTTATAGAATACTCAAGTACCACAATAAGATAAAGGTAAACAACCCAATTGATAAATGGGTACAGGATATGAACAGACCCTTCACCAAAGCAGACAGTCAGATGGCCAACAAAACATGAAGAAATGTTCAAAATCCCTAGCTCTAAGAGAGATGCAAATCACAACAATTATGAGATATCATCTCACCACAGAAGAATAGCAAAAATTTAACAGAACAGCAAACATCAAATTCTGGCAAGGTTGTGGAGAAACTGGAACCCTTATTCACTGTTGGTGGGAGTGTAAAATGGTGCAACCACTATGGAAAGCTGCATGATACTTTCTTAAAAAGGTGCCAATAGAAATACCATTTGACCCAGCAATTCCATTACTGTGAATATACCCTAAAGAAACCTTAACTGCCACCCAAGCAGATATATGCACACCCATGTTTATCGTGGCTTTGTTCACAATAGCAAAGAGTTAGAAACAACCTAAATGTCCATCAACAAACGAATGGATAGAGAAGCTGTGGTATATTCACACAATGGAATACTACGCTGCATTGAAAAACAAGTAACTCATGCAATATTATTCAAAATGGGTGACCCTGGAGGACATTACGCTGAGTGAAATATCTCAGTCACAAAAGGACAAATATTGCATAGTGCCACTATTGTTAAACATAACTGACATCAGGGTTTGAGGAGACTGAAAAAGATGGGATAAACTATGTACACTGTATTGAAACAGATGAGGGAGATAACTGTTTAAAAGGGATATATGATTAGGTATTATTATCATGACATGAGTCCATAATGAAGGCTTCATAGTGGAGTGGTCTTGGGGGGAAGGATTGTAGAACAATGAAATAATTTTTCTTTTACTTTTCAAAGAGAAGAGCAAACTAGGGGAGGAGGTTGAGCAGGGAGAAAAGTGCAACAATGAACGAATGGAAATTCAAAGTCTCTGTAAACTTTCATTAAAATTAATTTAAAAAAAAAGAACTGGAAATAAAAGAATGAGTAATTAAAGAATAGTGAATTTCAAAAAAGTTTAAGAAACACTATTCCGTTCCATAGCACTAGCACTGTATGTACATAATTATTGCTATTTGGTGCCAACAAATCAATTACAACTCATAACAACCTTATGAACAACTGATCTGAACCTTTCCCTGTCTGTGCTGTCCATACAATCTCCGACAAATTACAGCCCATTTTTATAGTTACTGTTTCAATTCATCTTGTTGATAATCTCTTTTCCACTCTTTCTCTGGCTCTCCACTTTTCCCAGCACGATGTCTTTTTCCAAAAACTGCACCTCCTGACAACACTATGTGAGATGAAGTTTCACCATCTTTGCCAATAAAGAGCACCCACTACAGGACCTAGTAAATAAATTGATGGCCCTGAAAATAAAAATCAAAGAATAATAAATTATAAACAGGTTAGGTATCTAGGACTGGGGTGGAAGATATGATAGCATCTTTGAGAGATAAAGTGAAAAGTAGGCACGAATCCATCAAGGATACTGTATTATTTCTGGAAACCAACATAATTATAACTCAGAAAAATGGGATATTCTAGGGCACCTATTTTCAAAGTAATGTCTTTCTTCTAAATGCATATAAAGTAACCATATAGAAAGAACCATAGAGAAAGAATATAAAATATTTAATTTACCATTTTATTTCTAAAAAAAATAAGTAAAAGAAAATAAATTACACAATATTTACAGGGAGCTCTGATCTATCCTTGTATGTTTGGTCAATTTCAGAGCAAAAATTGATTGTTGTTGTTAAGTGTGGTAGAGTTGAGTACCACTCATAGTGACCCTATAACTAATAGATTTTAACTCTGTCCTGTTCTGTGCCACCCTTACAATCACTTATGCATTTGAGTCCATTGCTGCAGATAACTCTATCCATCTTGTTGAGGGGTTTCCTCTCCTTCACTGATCCTCCACCTTACCACACATGATGTCCCTTTCCAAGGAATAGCCTCACCTAACAACATGTCCAAAATATGTAAGATGAAGCTTCACCATCTTTGTTAGACCTCAAGTAATAATCTGGCTACAGTTTCTCCGAGACTTATAAATTTGGGTTTTGCTTGATTTCTTTTAGCACTCCATGGGATAATCAGCATTCTTTTCCAACACCACTTCTTCTCCTGTCATCCTTAGTCACTGTCCAGCACTCTGACGAATAACAGCAGGTGACTGGAAAGACTGCAGCTTGAATCAGGCACACTTTAGTCTCTAAATTGATATTGGTGCTCTTCAGTACTTTGCAGACTTTTTTTAAGACATTCTTGACAGTAGATTTTCCCAATGTGTCTTCTGGTATCCCAACAGCCGCAATCAAGGATTTTGGCTGTGGAACCAAGTAAAACAAAATCATTGACAATTTCAATCTTTTCTCTATCTATCATGATGTTGCCTATTGGTCCAGTGGTGAGGATTTTTACTTTATTGATATTGAGATGTAATCCATATTAAAGATTGCAGTCCTTGATCTTCTGTAGAAAGTACTGAAAAATTGAGGAAGAATGATGTTTCATTGATAGTTTAAAAGACAATTTCAGGCGAGCTCTGGTGGCCTAGTGGCAGAAAGCTGCACTGCAATCCCAGAGGTGCACGGTTCGAATCCACCAGATGCTCTGCTAAAAAAGGAGGAACAATCTCCTCCTGTACCAGTCATATCTGATTTGACTGTACACAAACAAGAAAATAAAATAAAATTTTAAAAAAAGACAATTTCAAGATCTATCTTGAAGTACAATGCTGTGAGCAATAGGATACTATCCATGTGCTTACAAGGAAGATATGTCCATATCACTATTAAATATATACAACAACAACTAAAGCCAAAGAGGAGGAAATTGAACATTTCTACCAACTTTTACTAACTTGTTAATTGGCTGCGATGCAAGTTGGAAAATACAGACTTGGTGATAGAAATAAGGCTAGAGAAGCAATGATTTATTCATTTGTTAAATGATTTATTCATTGCAAATATCTTTTTTAAGAAAAACATAGAGAGCTCTGGTGGCCTAGTGGCAAGAAGCTGCACTGCAATCCCAGAGGTACATGGTTCAAATCCACCAGATGCTCTGCTTGAGAAAGAGGGGCAATCTCCTCCTGTACTAGTCAGATCTGATTTGATGGTACACACACATAAATAATAAAATAAAAAATAATTTTTTAAAAAATAAAAAGAAACACATAGAGAAACTATGTATAGGACTTCACCCGATGGACTGCACGGGGATCATATTGACTACAACTATGTTAAGAGTCCAATGGAGAAGCTCAAATATCAGCAGTCAAAATGAGGCCATATGCTGACAATGGTACAGACTATGTGCAAGTTCAAACTAATGCTGAAGAAGACTTAAACAGTCCACAGAACCAAACTACAACTTCGAATTTATCCCATCTGAATTTATAAATCTTCTTAAAAATAGGTTTCATGAAGATTTGAACACCAATGTTCATCACAGCATCATTCACCATCACAAGATCATGGAATTAGCACAAATGTTCAACCATAATTTAATAAACTGAGAAAATTTGGTACATTCACATGATAGAATACTATACAGCATGCAGGAATAATTATTTTGAAAAGTACTACAAAACTTGAGAAGGAATGGACAGCTTTATGCTAAGTGAACTAACTCAGTCCCATAAGGACAAATACTGTATA
>NW_006399915.1:1501352-1502582 GCF_000299155.1 Elephantulus edwardii
ATGGCACATAACAACAACAACAACAGGAATAGATGAGATACCAATTGACATGTTCCAACTAAAAGATGCAGCCCTGGAATTGTTCTCTAATCTGTCCCAGGAAATTTGGATGACAGTTATTTGGTCAATTAACTGGAAGAGATTCATATTTGTTCCCAATCCCAAGGAAGGTAATACAACAGAATGTTTGAAATTATCAGATATCATATGCAAACAAAATACTGCTGAGAATCATCCAAAGACAACTAAAATAGTACATTGACAGAGAACTGCCAGAAGTTCAAGTAGGGTTTAGAAGAGGCCTTGATAATAGGGATATCATTGTCATTGTCAGATGGATCTTGGCAGGAAACGAAGAAGACCAGAAGAACATGTATTGGTGATTTCTTGACAATGCAAAGGCATTTGACAGTGTAGATCATAACAAACTATGGTTAACATTGAGAAGAACAGAAATCCCAGAACACTGATCATTCTCATGCAAAACCTAGCCCTATATCAAGGTGTCTGAACAGAAGAAGGGAACACTGCCTGCTTTAAAATTAAGAAATGTATGTGTCAAGACTGTAAACTTTCTCCATACTTATTTAGCCTGTATGCTGAGCGAATAATTTGAGAAGTTGGATAGTTACAAAAGTCATTTCTAGATCCATCTTGAAATACAAAGTTGTGAGCTACAGGATAATAATATGCACACACATACAAGGAAGTCTGGTGAATACCTTTATCATTCAAATATATGTATCAATTCTTAGAGCCAAAGATGAGGAATAGATTATTTCTACCAACTTTTGCAGTCAGAAATGGATCAAACATGCAAAAATAATAATAATAATAGTAATAATAATAGGTAATTGGAATGCAAAAGTGGGGAAGAGAGAAAAAGGATCAGTAGATGGAAAACATGGACTTTGTGACAGAAATGGGGCTGGAGATAGAATGAGAATTTTGCACAGTCAATGATTTATTCATTACAAATACTTTTTATAAGAAACATAAAATCAGACTATACACATGGATTTCACATGATGATATGCACAGGCATCAGATTGATTGCATCAGTGGAAAGAATTGTTGGAGCAGTCAATATCAGCTGTGAAAATAGGCCACATGCTGATTGTGGAACAGACCATCAACTACTCATATATAAGTTCAAACTAAAACTGAAGAAGGTTAAATCAAACCCACAGGAACCAAATTTTTGTCTTGTCTATCCCACCTGAATTAAAA
>NW_006399915.1:1502932-1504513 GCF_000299155.1 Elephantulus edwardii
AGCCATCATTCTTGGGAGGGTGGAGGGACAGCACTGGAGGGGAAGACCCTCTATGAGGTGGATTGATTCAGTGACTGGGGTAATCAGGGTGGGTGTATCAGAGATGGTGCGATTGGCACAGGACAGAGCAGATTTTAGGGCTGTTGTACATATGGTCGCTATGAGTCGCAAGCGACTTGATGGCACATAGCAACAACAACAACAACATACATAGGTATACTTTATGCTTAAAATGACAGTCTCAGAGACTTGAACACCAATATTTATTGCAGCACTATCCACAGTAGCCAAATGGAAGAAACAACCTAAATGTTCATGAACAGATGAATAAAATGTGGTACATAGGTTTTTTTACTAAAATTTTTCTTTTATACTTATTTATTTAGAAGAGGTAGTGATACTAGGGATATTATAGCTATACATTGTTTATCACAATTAGAGAGAGTCTTGGTACATGCTACAGTAAGCATGGAACTTGAAGACATTATGCTGAATGAAATAAACCAAACCCAAAGGACAAATACTGTATGACTTTTCTTATATAAAAAGATAAGAAGAGGTAAATATATAGAGACCAACGTTTATTAACATTTACCAGGGTTGGGATAGACAGTAGAACTGAATATGTAGCCCTAAGAAAAGTTTATATAGCAGATCTGATAAAGGAAAATTTGGAGAGGGAGAGCAATGCCCAGCATTTCCTAGAGGAAATAAGACCAAAGGTACTTTTAAAATAATTAATAGTGTTGATAAGTATTTAGCATTCTTGGAAACACAGCTTAATTGATTACACAGTCCAATGGGAATACAGTAGTGTAAGAATAAAATCCTGTCTTATTCGAGTCAATCTCTAAATTAAGAAGATTAAATAAGATAATGAATCTATGTGTGTGTGTGTGTGTGTGTGTGTGTGTGTGATTAAGATATTATTTGAGTAGTAGTTTTTCTATTTAAGGATTCATCTGGAAACAATGGCATGAAGAGGAGGGAACTTTTAAAAAAACACTTGGGAGGGACTGGAGAGTATTATGCTAGGTGAACTAACTCAGTCCCATAAGGACAAATACTGTAGAAGACTATTATTGTAGAATGAGTGTGAGAATTCAAGGGGAGGGAGAACGGAGTGAAAAGGGAGGTAATTATAGAGTCACACAATTTGATGGGTGGAGGGAAGGCAGGATGATGAAAATGGGAAAGATAAGATGTAAAAAACAATGCTTATGAACTTTGTAAATAAACCAATATAAAATAAAATTTTTGAAAAAACACCCCAAAATCATTGTTACTGCACGCTGCATAGTATTCCATTTAACCATTTTATTTGCATCGTTGCTTTATATTCTGTATTTACATGGAGACTGAAACTTGGATACAGAGAAACTGTGCTCTCAAAACTTGAGATGTAGGGGATTGTGTACCAATGAGGGAGTTTTTCTTTTGCTTTTCAAGGAGAGGAGCAAATGGGGAGGGGGTGGGGTTTGTGCGAGGAGAAGGGTGCAACAATGAATGAATGGAATCCCAAAATCTCTGTAGATGTTCATTGAAATGAAAAATAAACAACCTAAATTTAAAAAAACAAAA
>NW_006399915.1:1505646-1525427 GCF_000299155.1 Elephantulus edwardii
ACACAGAACAATAACATATTGTCGTTACTATCCATTTCACAACTTTTTTGTATACCATCAATTCCTGGAGCCTTGTTTTTTTCCAATTCCTTCAGAGCAGCTTGAACTTCCTCTTTCATAACCATTGGCTCTTGCTCATACGCTGTTTCATTAAATTCTTCTGTGTCTGCCAACTCATTTTGGTACAATGACTCTGTATACTCTTTAGATCTTCTTTTAATACTTCCTGGATAATTTAATGTTCTTCCCAAAGCAACCTTAAGTATTGCAACTTGAGGCTTGAATTTGTTCTTCAGTTCCTTGAGTTTAACAAATGCAGAGCAAGTTTGGCCCCTTTGATTTTCTTGCTCAAGGTCTTCAAACACGTCATTAAAATGTTTTACTCATTATCAAGAAAACAAAGATTCTCACCACTGGGTCAATTGGCAGCATCGTGATGGATGGTGAAAAGATTGAGATTGTAAACCACTTTAGTTTGCTTGGAGCCACAATCAACAATCTTGGCACCAGCAGCCAGGAGATTAAGATGTATTGTGTTGGAATGGTCCGCTATCAGAGACCTGTCTAAAGTACTGAAGAGCAACGATGTCAGTCTGGAGACTAAGGTGCACCTGATATATGCCATGGTCTTTGCCATCATTTGCTATGCATCTGAAAGCTGGACAATGACTAGCAATGATAGGAGTATTGATGCCTTTGAGCTGTGGTGTTGGAGAAGAGTGTTGAATATACCATGCACTGCTAAGAGAACAAATAGGCTCATCCTGGAGAGGGTGACATCAGGCTGTTCCTTGGAGGCAAGAATTCTGAAGCTCCGTTTGACATACTTTGGTCCAGTCCTTGGAGAGGGATACCATGCTTGGGAGAGTGGAGGCTATAAAGCACAGGATATAAAGATCCTAGATGAGATGAATCGATTGTGATTGGGGTAATGGGGATAGGCATGTCGGAGACAATAAGATTGGCCCAGGATAGAGCAGGGTTTAGGGCTGTTGTACATAGGGTCACTATGAGTCGCAGGCAACTCGACTGCACATAACAACAACATCCATTTCACTATTGCTACTATTCATCATTATCACTATTACTATGCAGTTTTTAATGTTTTTAATTATACCAAACAGAAAGTCATCCTAAAAAGAAATAATTCTCCATTGCCCCTGCACCTCACCCTTAAATCCACTGCTATCAAGTTGTTTCCAATTCCTACTGATGCTCCATCAAATTTCTGAGACTGTGACTCTTTACAAGTGGATACTACCCATCTCTGCCATAGAATAGCTGGTGAACTTAAAATACCAACTTCAAACATTTGGTTAGCTAACCAACAAGTAATGCTCTCCCCGACAAGAATTTGTCCTCCCTACTCTAAGTAATCTTTAATAAGCCCGTTCCCCATGTTTAATGTAAGGGTAGTCCTACAATCTCTTGTGCTTCACTCAGCATTATCGTGCTCAGAGTTCATCCTCCCCATAGCATGGATCAGAACTTTACTTCTTTTTATACTCAATAATACTCTAATTATATATATCTCATATTTTGTTTCTCCATTCATCTATTGATGGACACTTGAGAATAAAGAGGTTTTCAAGAAGGAGATTTAAATGGGGGAAAAGCTCAAGATTATTTACTTGACAGTCAGGGCAGTTGGGAGGAAATTACTACTTAAAGGTGTGAGATAAAGTGCTCTCTCAGCCCATTTAGAAGCCCTTTATAATTTTCCAAGGTTCCTGCCTCATGTTTGTGTAGTTTCTCCTTTTTTCTATACCTTCTGCTCTCTACTAAGAATAGCAATAATAGCTACCATTTATTAAGGACCTATTTTCTACCAGGAGTTTTCTAGACATTCTCTCACAAAACAGCAATGTGGTGGATAAGAAATCTCTCTGCCCTTTTACTAATGAGGAGACAGGCTCAGGGAAGATAAAGATCGCCCTGCTTTCTCACAGCTGGTTAAGTGGAAGAACCAGGTTTTGACTCCTGCTCTGTTTAGCTCCAATATCAATATTCTTTTCTACTGTACTTTTAGAAATCAGGGAGGCTGCAGAAGACAAAAAAATAAACTTTGACTCTCTGGAATTTATCTAATTATAGGAATTTCAGGAATGGCTACATTTCATTATTGTCTTCATATCTTCTTTTTATAGGGTGAATTTAAAAAAAAATAACAACCAAAAAAAAGAAACACACCTGACTTGATGTCCTAACCCTGGTAACTATGAATGAGACTTTTTTTGATAGTATTTTTGTGGATATAATTTCTTAACATGAGGTCACATTCAAGAAGAATGAGACATAGCTCAATATGACTAGTGTCAAGAAGAGGAGAAAAGTCAGAGAGAAGGCAGGCACAGAGGGATGACAGAGATAAGTGAAGTTATACTACCACAAGGCATGATATTTGCATTTTTTTTTCTGGCAAAAAAAAAGGGTATATAAATTTTATCAGATTATCAGAAGTATGTATATCCTAGAAATCATTTGAAATAGGCCACAGACAAAAATAATGATCTCACATATACTATCATATATATTGCTCACGTGAACCCTGGTGGTTTAGTCCATAGGGAATTTTGCTGCAGCCCCAAAGGTAGTGTCTTTCTGGCAGTATAAATGTACCTGGAGGTCTACAAGAGAAAAATGGGTAAACTCTTCTTTGTGATTTACAGCCTCACAAAAACCCACTGGAGGGTCAGATACAAGGCATTCCATACACACACACACACACACACACACACACACACACACACATACATATATATACATATATATATATAAACATGTACACACACATATACAAATAGTGCCCTAATCTTGTTAGAATTGCTAAAGTAAACCATATTCCTCTCAGTTTACCCAATTATGAGTACTTACAGTTTTCCAAATACCCTCTAGTCCTCTTTCCACCTAAAATACCAGTTCATTCTAAGATCTTCTCTCTTAGAAATGTTCTTGTCTACTCTGGTCCACAAAACTCAGGCACTTTTCTGTGAATTCTCATATTTGTAGAGTTCCTATTTTGTAGTATCTGTCTTCAGAGACTGTGAATTATGTGGATGCAGAAATATTATTCAATGACGATTCAGTAACTGAATACTTAACGTTACATGCAGGAAACAGGTTTAAGTTCCAGCTCATGTACCTCGAACACACCCATTATCCATCCATTAGCAGAGGCTTGCATATTGCAACAATGCTGAACAAATTTCAGCGGCGTTTACTCAACTCAGGGCCATCAAATCGGAACCTAAACTCCATCTCACATAGTTTGGGCATGTGGCAAGGAGAAACTGGTCCTTGGAGAAGGACATCATGCTTGGAAGGGTGGAGAGACAGTGCAGGAGAGGAAGACCCCAGATGAGATGGATTGATTTAGTGACTGGGGCAATGAGGGTAGGTGTATTGGAATTAGTGCAATGGGGCACTGTTCAGAGCTGCTGTGCATAGGGTCTCTATGGGTCATAGGTGATGAGGAGGAACATAACAACAACAACAGTGGCTTTTCAGAGACAACGATCACGGAAGAGGTGAGTACCCATCTTTTCATGGAAGAGCAACTACTGGATTTGAACCTCAAGAGAGGTGACACCTTTGGTTTAGCAGTGTTAACTCCCTAAGGATTCTGCCACCAGAGTTCCCTAAAAATATCCTAGTAAAAGCAACAACAACAAAAAAAAACAGCTAACGAAAACTCGGAATTTCCTGACCATGTCAGTACCTTCATCTGAGGATTTCTGACCACTAGATGGAGTTACTTTGTTGTTGTTATGTGCCTGAGTTGCCTGTGACTCATAGCGACCCTGTGCGCAATAGCTCTAAAAACTGTCCAATCCTGAGCCAATCTCACTGCGTCTGAGACCCCACCCTCCATTACACCAATTACTGTGTCAATTCATCTCACCCAGGCTTTTCCTCTTTTGCACTCTCCCTCCACCCTCCCAAACATTATGTCCTTCTCCAAGGACTGGCCCCTTCTGACAACATGCTCAAAGTATGGGGCTTCGAATTCCTTGCCTGCAAGAAGCAGCTTGGTTTCACCCTCTCCAGGAAAGACATGTTTGTTCTCTTGGTAAAGCATGATACTGAGCAATACTCTTCTTTAACATCACACCTCAAAGGCATCAGTTTTTCTTCTGCCGTCTTTGGTCATTGGCCAGTTCTCTGTTGCATAGCAAGTAATTGTGAAGTGAATCAGGCACATTTTAGCCTCTAGACTGACATGGCTGCTCTTCAGTACTTTGAAGAGGTTCCTGACAGCAGATTTTCCTAATGTGTTTCATCTTTTGATTTCCTGGCTGCCAGTGCCCCCAAGTCAGGTATAATTCATAGTAACCCTATGAACAACAGATCTGAATCCTGTCCTATCCTGTGCCATCCTCACCGTCTCTAACACCCTTGAGTCCATTGCTACAGTCACCCTATCAATCCATCTTGGCGGGTGTCCTTTCTTTTGTTCATCCTCCACCCTTCCAAACATGATATCCTTTCCCAAGGAATATCATGGACTGCTATAAAAACAAACAGATTCATCCCGGAGAGGGTTAAACCGGCTGCTCCTTGGAGGCAAGGATTCTGAAACTTCGTCTGATATGCTTTAGACATGTTGTGAGGAGAGACCGGTCCTGGGAGAGGGACATCATCCTGGAAGGGTGGAGAGACAGCACAGGAGGGGAAGGCCCTCTGGGAGGTGGATTGATTCGGTGACTGAGGCAATCGGGATGAGTGTGTAGGAGACAATGAGATTGGCACAGGACAGAGCAGAGTTTAGAGCTGTTGTATATAGGGTCGCTATGAGTCGCAAGCAACTCAACGGCACATAACAACAACAGAAATGTGTCCAAAGTATGAGAGGGAAGCTTTGCCATCCTTGCCTCTATGGAGCAGTCCTATTGCACTTTTCCCAAGACATGCCAGTTTGTTCTTTTTGGCAGTCCTCAGGCTATTCAGTCCTCTCCCAAAAAACTATAACTCAAAGGCTTTGATTCTTTTCCTGTCATCCTTATTCATTCATGATCCATCTCTCGGATGCATAGCAAGTAATGGAAAATATCATGGCCTGAATCAGGTGCGCCTCAGTCTTCAAACTGGCATCATTGCTCTTCAGCATGTTAGAGAGGTCCCTGACAGTGGGCTTGCTCAAAATCATGTTTCCTTTATCTCCTGATTGCTAGTTGCAAGAGTATTGATTATGGAACCAAGTAAGACAAAATAATTAGCAATTTCAATCCTTTAGTATCTTTATTTTCTTGATGTTAAGATGTGATCCATATTGAAGATTGTCATCTTGGATCTTCTGCAACAAGCAATTAAGGTCCCCCCTCAGTTAGGTGCCATCAAGTAGCCTCCAGCTCACAGTGACTTTATAGTACAACAAAACCAAACACGGCTGGTCCTGAACTGTGTCCACTATCACTGATGGGCTTGAGCCTATTATTACAGCCACTGTGTTAATCTCTCTCATTAAAAATTCTCTTCTTTTTGCTTACCCTCTAAATTACAAGCATGATGTTTTCCTACAGGGATTGGCCCCTCCTGATACTGTGGTCAACATATTAAGATCACATCTTATCCTTTTCACTTCTAAGGAGAATTCCAGCTGCATTCCTTCTAAGACAGATTTGTCTGTTGTTTTGGCAGCCTATGGTGTGGTCAATGTTCTTCCTCAACACTGCCATTCAAGAACATCAATTCTTTATTTGTCTTCCTTACTCATTGTCTAACTTTCACATGAATATGAGGTGACTGAAAACATAATGCCTTGGATTAGGCACACTGAAGTCCTCAAAGTAACATTCTTCCTCTTTTTCATTTTAAAGAAGCCACTGGAAACAAATTTGCCAGATACAGTTCCTTATTAATTTCCTTCTGCTGTATCCATGGAAGTTGATTGTAGATCCAAGTAAAATAAAATCTGAAAACATCAATCTTTTTCTGTTTATCACTGCTTATTACTGATCCAATTGTGAGGATTCCTGTTTTAAATGCAACCTATAGTGAGTTTCTCAAATGTCATTAATAAATTCATGAAATAATCTTCATTTTCAACAAGCAAAATTGTGCCAACTGTATATTGCAGTTTTTTAATGAGTCTTTCTCCAATTCCAATGTCACATTCTTCTTAATCCAGTTCTCAGATTATTTGCTCAGCATAAAGATTGACTAAGTATGCTGAGAGGTTACAATTCTGGTGCAAATCCTTCCTGATTTTAATTCATACAGTATCCCTTTGCTTTGTTTGAAAAACTATTTCTTGGTCTTGTACAGGTTCCACATGAGCCCAGGTAAGTGTTCGGGAATGACACTTTTTCATTTTGTTATCCATAATTTATTATGATCCACATGGTTGAATATAGATTGAATTGAATCTCAATGTCAAGAAAACAAAAATCTTTATTACCGGACCCATAAACAACATCATGACAAATGGAGAAAGGATTGAGACTGTCAATGACTTCATCTTACTTGCATCCACAATCAATACATTTGGTATCAGCAGTCAGGAGATCAAGACATGTGAAACTCTGTAGACAGGAACCTTTCTAAATTATTGAGGAGTAATGATGTCTGCCTAAAGACTAAGGTGTGCCTGATTCAGGTCATGATCTTGTAATGCCTTTGAACTATGGTATTAGGGAAAAGTACTGAAGGTTCCTCAGACTACCAAAATAACAGATAGGTATAGATTTTTGAGGCAAGGATGATGGCGCTTAGCCTCACATGAGCATATTGCTGTTGTTTTTAGGTACCATTAAATCACTTGTGACTCATGGTAGCACTATGTACAACAGCTCTGAACCCTGCTCTATCTTGAGCCAATTTCATTGTCTCCAGTACACCTAACTGCATTACCTTAGTCACTCAATCCATCTCATCCAGGTCTTCCTCTCTTCTGCTGTCCCTCCACCCTTTCAAGCATGGACTGGTTGCTCCTGGCAACATGCTCAAGTATATGAGACAGAGCTTCAAAATCCTTGCCTCAGAGGAGCAACCTGGTTTCACCCTCTCCAGGACAGACCTGTTTGTTCTCTTCACATTCAATTGTACATTCAGTATTCTTCTCCAGCACTACAACCCAAAATCATCAATTATTCTATCATTCTTAGTCATTGTTCAGCTCTCTGATGCATAGCAAGTAATTGCACAGATTTGGCCTGGAACAAGCACACCTTAGTCTCCAGACTGATATCATTGCTCATCAGTACTCTAGAGAGGTCTATGACAGCACATTTTCTCAATGCAATTTGTCTTTGGATTTCCTTGCTTCTAGTTGTACCAAGAGTGTTGATTGTGTAGCCACGCAAACTGAATCTACTAACAACTCTAATCTCTTCTTTATCATTATGCTACCAACTGACCAAATGGTGAGAATATTTATTCTCTTGATGTTGAACTCCAATCCATATTGAAAGCTGCAGTGCTTGACCTTCTGCAGCAAGCGCTTCAGGTTGTTCTCAGTTTCAGAAAGTAAGGTTGTATTATGTGCATAATGCAGGTTTTTGAGGCATCTTCCTCCAATCCTGATGCCACATTCATCCTCATAAAGTCCAGCCTTCCCAGATAGAATACTACATATAGATTGAAAAGGTATTGAAATAGGACACATCCCTGGCATAAACCTTTCCTGATTTTGAACCATGAAGTGTCTCCTTGCTGTGTTCTGACAACAGCTTTCTGTTCCAAGAATAGGTTGCAAATAAGTACAGCCACGTATTCTGGATCCCTATTCTTCTCAAAGTTAAACACAATTTTTTTTTGTGGTCCGGACAGTCAAATGTGTTTGCATAGTTAATGAAACATGGATAAGACATTCCTCTGGTACTCTCTGCTTTCAGCTAAGACCCATTTAATATTGGGTATAATATTCCTAGTGCCAGAGCCTCTTCTAAACCCAAACTGCACATCTGGCAGTTCTGTGTTTATGTACTGTTTCAGTAATTTTTCTATAATTTTCAGCAGGATCTTGCTTGCATGTGATATTAATGATACTGCTCTATAATTTCCACACTCTTGTTAGATCACCTTTTATGGTAATGGGAATAAATATGGATCTCTTCCAGTCAGTTGTGCTCCAAATTTCTTGGCACACCCTGGTGTGTCCAGGTAGCTAGGAGAAGTTATTGCTTGGAGAGGAACATCATTCTTGGGATGGTGGAAACATGGCAAAAGAGAGGAGATCCTCAACCAAATGAGTTGTCATGGTGACTGTGACATTGGGATTGAATGTGTCAGTGATTGGGGATGGCAGGCGATAGGACAGTGTTCAGACTGGCTGTTCGTCAGATTGTTATAAGTTGTGCTTAACAATACCTAACAACAACATAGATGATTGCTGTTGTACAGTTGATAAAATGTAACTGAACATATTTCTGATATTCACTGCTTTCAGACAAGATTTAGAATCAGAAATTATTTCCTTCATGATAGACTGACTTGTGTCTCCAAAAAAACCCAAAAAACATGATCTAACACAACATGAAAATTATTGAATTATTGAACAATATCACTAATAGCACATGCAAACAAAATCTTAGTGAAGATTATCCAAAAATGGTTGGAATACTACAAGAAAGAACAACCAGAAATCCATGCTGTATTTAGAAGAGGCTCTGGTACCAGTGATTTTACTGATGACAGATAGATCTTAGTTGAAAGCAGAGAAAACCAGAAGGATGTCTATTTGTCTTTTGTTGACTACGCAAAAGCATTTGACTGAATCATAAGAAATTATGGCTAATGTTGAGAAGAATAGAAATCTTAGAAGACTTAATTCTGTTTATGGGAAACCTATACCTAGACCAAGGAACTATTGTCTAAATATATCAGGGGAACATTGCACGGCTTTAAGTTAGGAAAGATGTACAGGGAGCTCTGATGGCCTACTGGCAAGTAGATGCACTGCAATCCCAGAGAAATGCTGTTCAAATCCACTAGATGCTGTGCTGGAGAAGGAGGGGTAATCTACAATTTGAGGGTACACACACACAAAATAATAAAATAAGTTTTTTTAAAAAAAATAGAAAGATGTACGTAAGGGTTGTGTCCTTTCTCCATACCCATTCAATCTGTATGCTGACCAAATCAATCGGGAAGCTGCACTCTATGAAGAAGAATAGGATTGAAAGAAGAATCAACAACATGCATTATGCAGATGATAAAGCCTTGCACACTAACAAAGAGGACTTAAAACACTTGCTACAGAAGATCAAAGACAACAGTCTTCAGTATGAATTACATTTCAAGATCAAGAGAACAAAAATCCTCACCTCTGGCCCAATAAGCAACATCATGATAGATGGAGAAAAGATTGAAATTGTCAAATGATTTTGTCTTACTTGGAACCAGAATTTGATATCAAAAGCCTCTCTAAAGTGCTAAGGAACACTGAGATCAGTTTAACACTAAGCTACAACTGATCCAAACCATGGTCTTTTCAATGACTTGCTCTGTATAGACAATGACAAAGGATAACAGAAGAAGAATAGATGCCTTTGAGTTGTGGTGCTGGAGAAGAGTACTGAACGGACTGACAAAAGGACAAATAGGTAGGTCTTGGAGAAAGTGAACACAGAGTGATCCTTAGAGGCAAAGGTATTGTTGTTGTCATGTGCCGTCGAGTTGCTTGTGACTCATAGCGACCCTATGTACAATAGCCCTAAACTCTGCTCTGTCCTGTGCCAATCGCACTGTCTCTGATACACCCATCCCAATTACCCCAGTCGCTGAATCAATCCATCTTCCAGAGGGCCTTCACCTCTTGTGTTGTCCCTCCACCATACCAAGCATGATGTCCCTCTCCAAGGACCGGTCCCTCCCTATAACATGTCCAAAGTATGTTAGATGGAACCTCAGAATCCTTGCCTCCAGGGAGCTGCCCAGATGAATCTGTTTGTTTTCCTAGCAATCCATGGTACCCTCAATACTCTTCTCTAGCACCACAGCTCAAAGGCATCAATTGTCCTTCTATCCTCCTTAGAGGCAAAGATAGTGAGGCTTTATCTCCTACAGGTTGGGCATGTTTGGGGGAGGAACCAGACCTTGAAAAAAGACATTATGCTTGGAAAGGTGGAGGTTCCAGGAGAAGAAGACACCCCAACAAGTTGGATTAGCAAATGACTGTAACAGTGGGCTCAAGAATGTCAGAGATGCTGAGGACGGCACAAGATAGGGCTAGGTGCAGATCCATATTTCAAAGGATTGCTATGAGTCATAGGTGATTCAGTGTCACCTAACAAGTCTGTAGGAAGTTGTGCTGCTAACCTAAAGGTGGCGGGTCCCAATCCACCAATAGCTTTGAGGGGAAAGACAGGTTACCTCCAATAATTTTGAGGGTCAACTCTGACTCCATGGTAATGAGGTTTTTTAGCTCAAATGACATAATGAAAAGACTAAATGATCTTCATGATTTGATAAGCCAAATAGTTGCTAAAGGATTAAGGTTGGAATGTGGCACTCCCTAATCACTTCCCTAATCAGAAGTAAAGGGAATTCCCCTAGGAGATTATACTTTTTATTGCACTAGAGATAAAAAAAGAGACAGAACTTTAGTTCCACTAAATTCCTCCTAAAGCATTGTTGCTGTTGTTAAGTGCCGTGGAGTGACCCAATGAACAAAAGTCCTGGACACCTCCTGTACAATGTTCGTCCTTCCTCCAGGTTCATAGGGTTTCCAGAGGCAATTTATTGTGGAAGTGGATGCTACTTCTGCGTCCAAGCTTCACCAAACACTGTCCACCATGGGTAACCATTCTCACATTTGACTCACCAGTGTCACAGTGTTTGGCTTCACAGCAACCACAAGTTACCTCTGTACAGCAAGTGGGCATATGAGGCTTACACGACCTAGAAGAATGTTTCACCAAAAACAATTAAAGGCAGGCCTGAGAGCCACAGAGTAGAGTCACCCACCTTTGGCTTGGGAGCATGGCTTTCTGCCCTAAACTATAAGAGAATAAATTTGTTTGTCAAGCCAATTCACTTGTGGGGTAACTGTTGTTACGTGCCATCGAGTCGCTTGCAACTCATAGCGACCCTATATACAAGAACCCTAAATGCTGTTCTATCCTGTGCCAACCTAGCCATCTCAAACACACTTATTCCCACCGCTCCAGTCACAGAATCGATCCATCTCATCGAAGGTCTTCCTCTCCTTTGCCGCCCCTCCACTCTGCCAAACATGATGTCCCTCTTCAAGGACCAGTCCCTCCTTGCAACATGCCCAAAGTATGTCAGACGAAGCTTCAGAATCCTTGACTCCAAGGAGCATTCCAGCTTTACCTTCTCCAGGACAAACCTGTTTGTTCTCCTAGTATTCCATAGTATATTCAACACTCCAATATCACAGTTCAAAGGCATCAATTCTCTTTCTGTCATCCCTAGACACTGTCCAATTCTCCAATGCATAGCACGCAATTGCGAAGACTAAAGCCCAGATCAGGCACACCTTAGTCTCCAGCCTGATGTTATTTATTGCTCTTCAGTACTGTGGAGAGATCCCTGACAGCTGACTTTCCCAGTGCAATTTGTCTCTTGGTTTCCTGGCTGCTGTTACGAAGAGTGTTGACTGTGGAACAAAGTAAACTAAAACTGTTAACTATCTCAATCACTTCATCCATACTAAAGCTGCTAATTGGCTCAAAGGTGGGCATCTTTGCTGTGGAGTAGCAGCATCAGATAACTAAAAAACTCATAATTCCATGTCTTCTGAGTCCTTTTTTTTTTCTTTTTTCTGGTGTATTTTTTTTTAATTAATTTTAACGAAAGTTTACAAAGACTTCGGGTTTCCATTCATTCATTGTTACTCCTGTCTCCTTGCCCACCCTCTCCCCTCCAATTTACTCTTCTCCTTGAAAAGCAAAAGAAAAGACTCTTTCATTGTTATGCAGTCCCTCCTCTCAAGTTCCCTCCACTGTGCAGCCATCATTCTGGACTCCTGTCATGACAATACCCAATCATATCCCTTTTAAACAGTTAACTCCCTCATCAGTTTAAATTCTGTATACATCATTCATCCCCTCCTTCTCTGTTCTCCTAAACACTAATGTCAGTCCCATACCACAACAATGGCCCTATACAACATTTCTCCTTCCATCACTGAGATATTTCACTCAGCATAATGTCTTCCAGGATCACCCATTTTGTATAATATGTCATTAGTTCCTTGTTTTTCAATGCTGCATAGTATTCCACTGTTTGAATATACCAAAGCTTCTCTAGCCATTCATTTGTTGATGGCTGAGTCCTTCTTAAATTTAGGGCAGTTCTTTGTGAGTGGGCCGATCCAGTTGTTTTTTTCATCTATTCATTTTCTCAACATTTTACTTCCCTGTTGTTATTTGTGTCAGATCATCTTTCCTTTGGAATGGTCACAAATAAGGATCTCTTCCAGAGAGTTGGTCACTTAGCTGTCTTCTGATTTCTTGGAAAAGACAAGTAAGAAAGTGCATCTCTTTGTTGAAATATTATAACTGGTGTTTCTTCAATTCCTGAAGCCTCCTTTTTTAATTAATGCCTGCAGTGCAGCCTAGACTTCTTTGTTCTGTACCAGTTCTTTTGGATACAGTGACACTGTATTCCTTCCATTTTCTTTTATTCCTCTCTAGAGTCATTCAATGTTTTGCTCCTACAATCTTTGAATATTCCTTTTTGAGACTTTGGGTTTTTTTTTTTCTCTTCAGTTCTTTCACCTTGAGAAATACTAAGTATGCTCTTATTTTTACAACTTGAAACTTTCGCACATTTCAATTATTCATTTTGCTTCCCCTTCTAGAGATGCGTGTTAAAAATCTTTGTTCATCTCTCTTATTTCATTGTCTTCCTTTCACTTTAATGTCTCTGTGTTCTAGAATAAGTTTCAGATTCTGTCCTGTCATCCATTTTTGTCTTTTCTTTCCTGTCTTTTTAATGACTTTTGTCTTTCTTTGTCCTTAATGTCATTCCACAATTGGTCTGGTCTTCAGTCATTAGTGTTTAATGCATTAAATCTATTCTTAACATGGCTTCTAAATTCAGGTGTGATAGATTGATGACTTTTTTGGACTTAGTTTCATTTTCTTTAGCTTCAACTTAAACTTGATATTTAATGACATGGAAGGATTAAAGTTTTCATCCAATGAAGGAGATTCATTTTCTGATGTGGTGTGCCTTAATATGATGAGAACAGCTGCAAATATGCATTAATAGTTAGAAAGGATAATGTGTAAAGTATGAATCTGAAAAAAATTGGAAATTCATTGAAAATGGAACCCATAAAGTCTATATATTCTAGGCATTGTTGTAGTTGTTGAGTATTGTTAAATTGGAATTGATGCATAGCTGACCCTCCAGCAGGTTATTGGAGGCAGTAAATTGCATGGGAGTTGATTGCCCATCTTTCTTCTATGGAGCAACTGGTGGATTCAGACCTCATACCTTTTAGTTGGCAGTGTAATTCCTTACCATTAACCAGTGTTGTTTTTGTGTAACACTGAATTTAGAACCAACTCATAGCTGACACTCCAGCAGGTTTTCTGAGACAGTAAATCTCATGGTAATAGACCATCCTTCTTCCATACTAGAGCTCCCTACTTTAGGCATTAGTGAGCTGAAATGAACTGGTATATTGGTCATTTTAAATCAGAGCAACATTAGTCGACTGTTCAAGGAATGACAAATAGAAGAGGAATGGCAGTGCATTTAAGTTAAAAAAAAAAAAAAAAGCCTATCAAGATGTATCCTGAAGTGCAATGATGTCAATGAGAGCTTTATCTTAACACAATGAATTTCTACTAATAAATTTTAAATCTACATATCAGAGATGAAGAAATGGAAGATTTCAACCAACTTCTGCAGTCTGAATGTAATCAAATGATGCCTTTAAGATGCACTAAGAATAACAACTGATCATTAGACTGCAAACATTTGAAGCACAGTTGAAACATATAGTTGAAGTGTCAAAACTGAGGATTTTGTGTGACCAACAACTTGTTTACTGAAAATATTTTTTCTAAATAACCTAAATGGTAGCTATATATATGTGGATCTTCCCGGATAGAATGTAGAGGAATCAAAAAATAACAGTCAAGAAAAGAGATAGGGAGAGGCACATCATCAATCAGAACAAAACCAGAGGCCAACTGTGAAACACATCTTCAATAGTTTATATGCAAATTCAAGTTGATTCTGTAGAAGTCCTGGCTCATGTAAAACAGTTAATGTGTTCCACTAACTAAAAGATTAATGGTCAAGTCTACCCAAAGGTGCCTTGGAAGAAAGACCTGGCAATCTCATGCCAAAAGAGTCAACCCCTGACAACCCAGTGGAGCATAGTTTTAATCCTATATTCTTGGGGTCACCATAAACCACAATCAACTGGATGGCTAGTGGTTTGGTTGCTTTTGCTTACTTTTCTGTTTTAGCTTTAAAATGATAAAATTATAAATTTCAGTCGTTTGAGTCAGCAAATGTATGATAACTTATTATAGTAGGAAAAGAAAGCTAATATACTTGATAATCTTTTCTATTTTATATTCATCACTGTATTCTAGATTCTAGAAATTTACATAAATTAGCAAAATTCTTTATCTCTGAAACTCAATGTAGCTAAAGTTCCAAATATGAAAGTTACTCACTTTAGGCCTAAAATATATAGCCACCTAGCTAATTAATCATTCTGTCAAATACTCTTTCTTATCTACTTTTGTCTGATTAATAACAATTTTTCTTAACCCTCTTGGTCTTTTGGTGGAAACAGAATAGGAATACAAGAGAAAATTAATAAAGAAAAGTAGTAGGGTGAGGGTTTTCTCTGAGAAAGTATTCTTTGACTTTAAGTTTGGAACTGTTTATTATTGTTGTTGCTAACCTTTTTGCTTAAAACCTTTCAATCCTTTCATTTGGGAACTTCTTCTGTGCAGAGCCCAGTACTGGTTTCCCTTCCTAATCCCATAATCTGAAGTAACAATAATCTAAAATATTATTAGCATTTTTGTTGTTGTTGTTGTTGTAATTGTTGTGTACTTGACTCATAGCTGACCCTCCAGCAGGTTTTCAGAAGCAGTTCATTGCAAAGGAGGAGATTACCTGTCCATTTCCTGTAGAGCTGCTAGTGCATTAGAACCATGTGCCTTTGGGATTACAGCACAGTTTCATGCCACTAAAGTAATTTTTTATTATTGTTCTTAGGTATCATCAAGTTACGTATGACTCATAGGGATCCTATAAACAACAGGTCTGACCACTGTCCTATTTTAACATCTTCATCATCTCTGATACTTTTGAAACCATTGCTGCAATCACTGTGTCAATCCATCTCACTGAGGGTCTTCCTCTCTGTAGTTGGCCCTCCATTTTCCAACATGATGTCCTTTTCCGAGGAATAGCCTCTCCTAGTAATATGCCCAGAGTTTGTGAGACAAACTTTTGCCATCCTTATCTCCAAGAAACACTCTGGCTACACCTTCTTCAAGACATATGGTAACCCATGAGATATTTAGCATTCTTCTCCAACACCACAGCTCAAAGGTATCACTTATTCTTTTGTCATCCTTATTCACTGTCCAGCTCTCAGCAGCTAGCAAGTGATTGAAAAGACCATGGCCTAAATCAGGCATACTTTAGTCTTCAAACTGACCTCATTGCTCCTCTCAGCAGTTTAAAGAGATCCCTGACCGTGGGTTTTCCTGTGCAATGCATCTCCTAGTCACCAGACTATTATTGTTGTTGGTATAATATTGTTGGCATGGTATAATGTTGTTGGCATTGTATTAATTCAGCCCCAACTCATGCTGACCCCAAGTATAACAGAATACAGCACTACTAAGGCCTGTGCCATCTTCATAATCAATAGTACATTTGTCCATTTTTTCATTACTGTAGAGTTTCACTCACCTTTACTGGCCCTCCACTTGACTGTTCTTGGTAACTCATGCAAAGGAAGCCAGACATAAAAAAATTTTTAAAAGATACTGGACAAAATCTTGGGCAATATTATGTTTTCAGAGAGCTTTAACTGGCTACATCTTAAAAGTAGATTACTAGGCCTTCCTTTCTAATCTGTTTCAGTCTTCATTGAAACTTATCCATCATAAAGCAGTTTTTAACTAGGAAAGAAAGATTAGAAAGGGCATTTTAGTAATGGAGGTGAGAAAAAACTGACAAGTATAAAAGGAAGTCCCAGTGTGGTGTAATCGTTATGCATGCGATTACTAGACGAAATGTTGGTCATTTGAAGCCAGCCAAGTGAGCCCTGGAAGACGTCTTGGTGATTAGCTTCTGAAAGGTCATAAATATGAATAAAGGGGAAAACAATATAGAATGGATGGATTGGGCATTGTGTTCATCGTAATTGAAGTTATGGAACAAAATCTGCATGAATAATTGATTGGAAAACCAATATGTTTTATAAACTTTCACTCAAATCACAATAAAAATGAAAAAAAATTAACTTTGGAGTTGCCAGGATTGGAAATTGACTAAATGGCATCTAAAATCAACAGCTAAGTATAAGGAGTGAACAAAAACCATCTGGACTAAAAGCTAAAGATGACAGAAACAGTATGGAATTGGGAGAGGAAGCCAGGATCAGATCCTATAAGAAGTAGGTTCACAAAGGAAAGCATTGAAAAGTTTGAAGCAAGAGGTGAGAGAGGATAAGAAGCACTAATGGTACAGTGGCTGGACTGCTAGTCAAAAGGTCAGTGTTTCAGATCCACCAGCCACACCTCTGAAGAAAGATGTAGACACTTAATTAGTATTTCCTGAAGATAAACCAGGAGGCACTAGCATGGAAAAAGACCTTGGAAAATTAGAGAGTCAAAGAAAGAGAGGGTCATCAAAGAAACAAAATGACTGATTGCAACACTGGGCGTGAGCATGGCAGAGACCGTGAGGATGGTGCAAGCGTGGGTAGGATCTACTCTGCTCTTCATAGGGTTGCTACGAGTTAGAGCCAACTTGATGGCAGCTAACAATAATCCACTTTAAAACTAACTGGAGTAAGACAAGAATTGGTCAACACTGAAACATTTCAGTAAGTAGTATATGAGAGTCAATGGTAATGAAGGAAGAAGTTCATTGAAGGCATGGGCTATAACTAAGGCCTCAGAAATCAATGCAACATATTTCAACCTAACAAATTTAACACTGGATGTATTCACCAATCTCTGCTAGCAAATTTGGAAGACAGTTAGCTACTTGGTCAACTGACAAGGAGAGATTCATATCTATTCTCTTTCCCATAAAAGTGATCCAATAGAATGTGTGGAAATTATTGAACAATATCATAATACCACATGAAAGCAAAATATTACTAAATTAATCAAAAAATGACTAAAACAGTACATTGAGAGTAAGTTGCCAGAGATTCAAGCTGGGTTTAGAAGAGGCCATGGCACCAAGGATATAATTGGTGATATCAGATCTTGCCTGAAAAAGGATACCAGAAGAATGTTTACTAGGGTTTTATTGACTATGCAAAAGTATTTGACTGTGTGTTAAACGATGGCTAACACTGAAAAGAATGTAATTCCAGAACTCTTAATTGTGTTCACATAAAACCTGTAAGGAGAAGCTATTTTGCAAACAGAGCAAGGGAACAGAACATAGCATGGTTTAACATTAAAAAAGGTGTGTGTTAGAGTTGTGTCCTTTCTCCACACATACTCCATTTGAATGATGGGCAAATCATTTAAGAAGCTGAACTCTATGAAGAGGAATGAGGCATCTGGGTAGTAGGAAGACTAATCAGCAACATTTGTAACCCAAATGATAAAACCTTGCTTGCTGACAAGGGAACTTGGAATGCTTGCTGACTACAGCCTTCAATATGGATTACATCTCAGTATCAAAAAGACAAATATCCTCTCCCACTGGGCCATAAGATAGCATCATGTTAGATGGAGAAAAGACTGAAATTGTCAATTACTTATCTTACTTGCACCAAAAATAAACATCCTTGGTTCCAGCAGTCAAGAAATCGAAATACTCATTGCATTTAAAAAGTATTCTGTTAAGGACTTCTCCAAAATACTAAGGAACAATAATGTCAGTTTAAAAATTAAGATGTACCTGATTCAGGCTTTTCAATCACTCGTTATGAATCTGATAAATGGATAATGAACAAGGAAGGCAGAGAATAATTTATGGCTTTGAGTTGTGGTGTTGAAGAAGGTTATGAATATCTCATAGACTGTCAGATATGTCTTGAGAAAAGTGCAGCCAGAGTGCTGCTTGGAGACAAAGATGGTGAGCTTCATCTCACATAATTTGTCCATCTTGTTAGGAAAGGCTATTTCTTAGAAAGGGACATCATTCTTGAAAAGTGAAGGACTAGCAAAGGAAAGGATGATCCTCAACAAATAGAGTTTACACATTGATAGCAGCAATGGGCTCAACTATGTCAGAGATGATGAGGATGGTACAGGATGGTACAGGATGAGGATGGTACAGGACAGTGTTCAGATGTGTTGTTGTTCATAGAGTTGCTTGAGTCATACCCAACTCCACAGCACTTAACAGCATACGAGAGAGGGAGCTTTGGTGGCTTAAGGTAAGAAGTTACACTGCCAACCCAAGGATATACAGTTCAAATCTACCAGCTACTGCATATGAGAAAATTGAGCAATCTCTTCCCATGCTATTTCCTGCCTCTGAAATCTCACTGGAGGATCAGATATAAGTTGGTTTTGACTACGTGATCTTTAACAACAACAATTACAATAAGAGGAGTCTGTACTGAATCCATCATCCCCAGGGCCATAGTTGTCAATCAAGGCACGTAAGAAGCTTCCCTTTCTTTCCATCATAATATTTTATCACTTCTCTCCCTAACTTTGGATTCTAACAAACAAGTGATGATAGCCAACTCCCTGCCAACAGTGGATTTTTAATAAACAACCTGTGTTTTCATTTGGGTGACTACTTCCACTACAGATTTTGATAATTATTTTAAAAATGGATGTTCTCTCCAGGAGATAATAAAATAGATGAATGGGACCTTCTAAGCATTAAATCCCTATGTACATAAAAACCAAACAAACACACAAAAAAGCCCCAAAAATCTTCTCCAACAGGGTAAAAAGTAAATCCATAGACTGGAAAAAAAATGACAATGACATTTCTGATAAGGGAGCAACACCTTAACAAGTAAAAGCCAAACACCCCAACCACAAAATGGGCACAGGATATTAATAGACACTTCACCCAGAAGATGTTCAAATGACAAACACATGAAGAAATATGATTCAAAATCCCTAGCTCTCAGAGAGATGTAAATCAAAACAACTACGAGACAAGATCTCACTCTTACAAAAACAGCAAAGTTTAAGAGGGCAGCAAACAACAAATACTGGTGAGGTTGTGGAAAGATTGCTACTCTTATTCACTGTTCGTGTGAATGTAAAATGACACAACCACTATGGAAGGCAGTCTGCAGCTTTCTCAAAAAGTTGGAAATAGAAATACCATTTGACCCAGCAATTCCACTACTCTAAACAAACAAGTTGTTGTTGTTGTTGTTGTTGTTGTTGAACCAACCCATGGCTGACAGGTTTCCAGAGGCAGCTAATCACACGGGAGCGGTTAACTGAGAGGAGATTGTCCTTCTCCCACGGACAGCTAGTTGGGGGCTTGAACCACTGCCTTCAGGATTGGAGCACACAGCTTCTTGCCACTAAGCTACAAGAGCTCACTTTAAAAGTCTTTAAAATTCCATAGGGAGGGCTTGGTTCTGCAGCTGGCCTGGAAGCTCCTGCGCCATGATTCCACTCTAGAAGTCAGTTTCTCGCGTCTTGATGGGGGCAACTTAA
>NW_006399915.1:1525927-1527041 GCF_000299155.1 Elephantulus edwardii
GTCAAATCAGATCTGACTGGTACAGGATGAGATTACCCCTCCTTCTCCATCAAAGCATCTGGTGGATTTGAACCTTATACCCCTAGGATTGCAGCTTCTTGCCACTAGGCCACCAGAGCTCCCTTACTTCACATCTTTTGTTCATAGGGTCACTATGAGTCGTATTCAACTTGACAACACTTAATCACTGCTAACTGAGATTAGTATTGTTATATTTAGAGGAACATTCTTCTACTTTGTACATCACTCTTCTTCAACTTGCTGTACTAAAGTAATCTGGGTTTTCTGTGATGCTGAACCTTGTGCCACGGGGGTATAAAATACCATAATGGTTTCCCAATGTGGACAGTGTTTGATGGAGCTCCCAGTTGTAAAACAGGTTTAGAAGCAGGAGTGGCATCCACTTCCTAAACCACATGCTTATGGAAACTCTGTGAACTTGGAGAAGTGATGACAGTTACTTGATGACAATGAGCAACAACAAAGAAACCAGAGCCACAACTCAAACAGCTGTATGCACACACATGTTTATTGCTCCATTAGTTACAATAGCAAAAAGATGGAAGCAACCCAAGTGCCCCTTAACAAACAAATGGATAGAAAAACTATGCTACATTTACACAATGGACTATTACACAGCATTGAAAAAACAATGAACTCATAAAACGTTACACAACATGGAGGAACCGGGAGGCTATTATGCTGAGTGAAATATCTCATTCACAAAGGACAAGTACTTCATAAAAACACTGTCATAAAATAGGACTTACAATGGGGGTTGAGTGAAGAATAGGAAGAGTAGAAAGATAAGGGATACAGCATTGGAACAGATGAGGGGGGAAATGATCCAAAAGGAATATATATGTATGACAACTATCTGGAACAAGAGGTGCATTGCGGAGTGGACTACGGGAGGGTGTAGGGAGGGAGAGGAAAGAAAATGTGCAACAGTGAATGAATACTTTTAAAAAAAATAGATAAAATATAAAGAGCCTAAATTGAAAATGTGAGTAATTTATATGTAGATACCCATAGAAATTCTACATAAAAACTTAATAAACTCAAAAGTATAACATACCTACTTGTACAAAATGATTCAAGACCTCAAAACATC
>NW_006399915.1:1528906-1530469 GCF_000299155.1 Elephantulus edwardii
TAATAATTTACAAAGTTATTGCTCCTGTGTGCTGCATACTATTCCACTGTATGAATATACCATAATTTCTCTCTCAATCCATTCATTTGTAGTTGGATATCTGGGCTATTTCCAAGTTCTTGCAATGGTGAATAATGCTCCTATGAACATTGGTGTACAAATCTCAGTTTGTACCTCAGTTATTATATTCTCAGGGTATATTCCAAGTAGTGGAATAGCTGGGTCATATGGAATCATTCTGGAAGGAAGTTTGGCACTTCCTCAAAAAGCTGAAAAAGTGGGTTTTTTTTTTTTAAAAATGGTGTTATTGCAAATAAGAACATTGAGTTGGTATTTTTTTTTAGGGGGGGCGGGGAAAAAAGAACCTATAGGTCACACCTTACACCAGAAGAAAACAAATCACTCCAAATGTTGTTGTTAGGTGCCACTGTATGACTCATCATGACCTTATGAACAACAGATCTGGACCCTGTCCTATCCTGTGCCATCCTCATCGTCTCTAACATACTCGAGCCCACTGCACCAATCAATGTGTCGGTCCATCTGGTTGCACCAACCTTCTACCTTTTCAAGCATGATGTCCCTCACCAAGGAATATCTTCTCCTATTAATATGCTCAATATATGTAAGGCAAATATTTGTCATCTTTGCCTCCAAGGAGAACTCTGTCTACACTTTCTCCAAGACATATTTCTTCTTTTGATAGCCAAAGGGATAGATGTTCAGTACTCTTCTCCAACATGACAACTCAAAGGCATCAATTCTTCTGTCATTCTTATTCATCATCCAGCTCTCAGGTGCATAAGAAGACATAACAGACAAATGGGCATCACTGCTCAGTAATTTGAAGTGGTCCCTGACTACAGACTTTTCCAATGCAATACATTTCCTAATCTTTTGATTGTTTATGCCAAGTATGTTGATTGTAAATCCACATAAGACGAATTTGTAAAGTTTCAATCTTTTCCACATCTACCATGATGTTGTCTAACAATCCAGTGGTGAGAATTTTTGTGAAGGCTGCAGTCTTTGTTCTTTTACACCAAGTACTTCCAGTTCTCCTTTTCAGCAAGCAAGGTTGTGTCATTTGCACAATGCAGGTTGTTAATTAATCTTCCTCCAATTGTGGTTCCACCGTCTTTATAAAGTCCAGCTTCTCAAATAATTTGCTCTGCATATAGTTACGTAGGTATCGAGAGAGGAGACAAACTCAAACACACCTTTCCTAATTTTAAGCCAAGTAGTATTCCCTTGCTCTGTTTGGACAACACAGCCTCTTGATCAAGGTATAGGTTTCACATGAGCACAATTAAGTGGTCTAGGATTACCATTTTTCTCAATGGTAATCCTAATTTGTTATGCTCTACACATTCAAATACCTCTGCATAGTCAATAAAGCATAAATAGACATTCTTCTGATTTTCTCTGCTTTCAGCCAGGATCCATCTGACATCAGCAATGATATCCCTGGGGGGTGCCATGGTCTCTTTTAAACCAAGTGTGAACTTTCAGCTGTTCCTTAAGTACTATAATACTATTCTAGCTTTTTTGAGGATGATCTCT
>NW_006399915.1:1531379-1540829 GCF_000299155.1 Elephantulus edwardii
GCGGATATACCACAGCTTCTCTACCCATTCATTTGTTGATGGGCATTTAGGTTGTTTCCAACTCCTTGCTAATTTCTCCAGTTCCATCTCATTCTGCTACAATACTTTGATTTGTTCTAGAACTGCTCTCTGAAATCTTCCGTTCAGCTCTTTTACTTCAGCATCGCTTCCCTTTGTTTTGGTTTCTCAATGCTCTAGTGCAATTGTCAGGGTCTCTTCTCATATCCATTTTTTGGGTGGGTTGTTTTGCTTTTTTTTCCTTTCTCCTCTGTAATGGCCCTTTGCTCTCTTCATGGTTGATATCCTTGATGTCATCCTGCAACTTATCTGGTCCTCAATTATTGATGTTCAATGCCAAAAACCCATTCTTAAGATTCTTCTTAAATTCAGGTGAGATAGATTCAAGGTCATATTTTGGTTCTGATGGACTTATTTTTCTTTTCTTCAGCCTTAATTTTAATTTGCACATAAGTAATTGATGATTTGTTTCACAGTCAGCACCTGGACTGGTTTAACTGCTAATATTGAGCTTCTCTAATGATTCATTCCACAGATGTAGTCAATCTGATTCTTATACAGTCCATCAGGTGAAGTTCATGTATAAAGCCACTGTATTTTTTTTTAAAAAAAGGTATTTGCAATGAATAAATCATGAAGCATATAAAATTCAATCATTCTGTTTCTGGCTTCATTTCCGTCACCAAGTTCGTACTTTCCAACTGATAACACTTCTTCATTGTTTCCAACTTTTGCATTCTAGTCACCAGTTGTCATTAATGAGCCTTGATTGCATATTTGGTTCATTTCAGATTGCAAAATTTGGTAATAGTCTTCAATTTCCTACTCTTTGACTTTAGCTGTTGGTGTATATAATTTATAGTAGTTGTGTTAAGAGGTCTTCCTTGTATGTGTAAGGATAGTATCCTATCACTCATAACATTGTACTTCAGGATAGAACTTGGAATTTATTTTTTAACTATGAATGTACTATCATTTCTTTCTCTGTTTTTCATTCCCAGCACAGTATATCATGTAATTGTCTGATTCAAAGTGGCCAATGTCAGTCTATCTCATCTCACTAAAGTCTAGAATGTATATTCATTCATTTCTTACAACTTCTAGTTTTCCTACATTCATACTAGATACATTCCATATTCCAATTACTAAAAGATGTTTGTAGCTTTTTCTCATTTTGATTAACCTCTAATCTGGCTCTACCTTTAATATAATATAGTTACCCATGTTCCTCTATTATTCATAGGATTTTTCAGAGGCCTGCTAATTCTGAAGTGGACTGCCAATCTTATTTTCCAGTCTGTTTTAATCTGGGAACTCTGCTGACACCAGTCCATCATGGGTTACACTTGTCACACCAGTGGTATTGATTCTAGCCTCACAGTCATCGATAATTTACCAAGTATAGCAAACTAACAGACAAGTGCTGAATTAAGAAGAATAAATGATAAATAAGCAAGAATACATACACACCTAAGCTATAAAATAATCAGCAATATGTGTAAATCATTCCCCCAATACAACATGTTGTTGTTATATGCCATCGAGTCTCTTACGACTCATAGCAACAGTATGTACAACAGCCCTGAACCCTGCTCTATCCTGAGCCAACATTTTCATCTCTGACACACTTACTCCCATTACCCAAGTCACTGAATCAATTCATCTCATCGAGGGGTCTTCCTCTCTTGCACTATCCCTCCACCCTCCTAAGCAGGATGTCCTTCTCCAAGGACCGATCCCTCCTTTTGTGTCCAAAGTATGTCAGACAAAGCCTCAGAATCCTTGCCTCCAAGGAGCAGTCTGGTTTCACACTCCCCAGGATGAATCTGTTTGTTTTCCTAGTAGTCCATGGGATATTTAATACACTTCTCCAGAACCACAGCTCAAAGGTATCAATTCTCTATCATCTCTAGTCATTATCAAGCTTTCCAATGCACAGCATGTAATTACAAAGACCATGGCCTGGATGAGACCAGCCTTACTCTCCAGACTGATATTGTTGCTTTTCAGTACTTTAGAGAGGTCCCTGAAAACAGACTTTCCCAATGGAATTTGGAATTAGAGACTCCTGAGCTCAAAAGATATTGTCTACAGCATAAGAGACCCTCAATGATACATCTGGAATCACAGAATCAGAGGAGGCTTGAGGCTGGATGCTGGATGGGGGAGAGAGGTGTTGAATTAAGTAGGTGGAATTAGAAGGGAATGCTGATGGAGCAGGAAAAGGGATGGGTCAAGACACATGTGCCAAGGATGGGGAGTGCTACTGCTTCTATAACTGAGAAATGTCTTTCCTTTGCACCTTTCTGAAAAATGCTTGTCTGTCATATACTGTTCTAAAACTGAGGCAAATTAAGACAGATAAGAAGAAGGATTGGCTATCCACTTCCAAAATAAAAAGCCTTCGAAAACCCTATGTACAACATATTGACTGGTAAATGTTGTACCTCTAACAGCAAATCAGGCATACAAATATCGTGGTGCAGGACCCATCTGACACCAGTGCTGGAGCCTCCAGCTGAAGCCCATGGCTAGCCTAGCAGGATAATGTCCCAGGTGAGGGAAATGTCCTGGATCCAGGATGCTGGTGAGCCACATAGACCCCCAGCCCCAAAGGAAAGGAGCTGTCAAATCCTTGCTTGCTACCTATCTTTGCTTTCTTCCAGCGTGCGCAAGGCCTAGATGATGTGGAAGGAGAGATGTTATGGAAAATGCTTCTTTCCGTAGCAGTTTCCGTTGCTGTAGTTTCTGTCTACCCAGAGCCAGGTTTACAATCAGTTTCAATTATGGTTGGGAGGAGGGGCCAATGTAATTCTGAAAGTTCCTTCTGAATTCTTTTAGCACTAGTTGATAGTTTAGCAGCTGTTTTACTGGATATCCCCTGACCGCTCATTTTTCATGGGTTGGACTTGCTTCCTTTCTGGTTCTGGCTGAACACTCCCACATTGTTGTCCTTCGAACAGCCCGATGTGTGTGGGGACTGTCATCCACTCTCTGTGCCTCAGTGGACATTTCAGATCCCTCAGCACTGCTGCCTAGGCACTGAGCCCACTGCACTCCAGCTCCCAAGCCACTGGCACTGTGGCCTCCCTTGAATCCTGGAAAGTGGAGCTCCCAACACCACAGCGGCCACGCAGCCATCTGCGCAGTCCAGCTCACTCACTCCCCAGTGCCAAGTGAATTCCAAATGAATCAGACATAAATATTTTAAATGAAATGTTAAAAGTAACCAAAATAAAATGGCATATATATCTGGATGTGGATGTGTGTATACATATATGTGTCATCGAAACAATTCCAACTCATGGAGAAAGCTATATGACTAAAACTGTTCATAGAGATTTTTGTTTTGGTTGTTTTTTTAACTTGGTTTTGGCTTCTTTAAAATTCACTGTCACACAATTTCTTCCCCTCCATACCCTCCCCTGCCCAATAGGATTTTGCTGTTGTTGTTGATTTTGTTTTCGGGGAGGTGGGGGAGTGAAAAGTTATCATTCAGATTAACAACAGAATACAGTCAAGACAGCTCCCAAAATGTGCACACAGACACCTTAGTTTCATAACTTGTGGCTTCAAGTGTCCTCTAGTTCGAAGCACTACCAATACTGGCTTCCTGCCCACCCACACCCACCCCATTGTCTAACAAATTTCTCAGTTCTGTCATATTATTGGCTTTTCCCCCTCCCCAAAGCCCCATCTCACATCAGTTCTGCCATCATTGCTGCTGCTCATGTCCCAAATATCCTCAATTTCCCGGGATTGGATAAAGTCACATTCCCCTTCAAGTGGGGCAAGTATTCTGTTTCTGCTGTAGAGGTCTTCAATTTATTGACTAGACTAGCCAATCCCTTGTAGATTGTTGAGACTGACCAATCTCCTTGTGGTCAATAACCATGTGGATAGGCTAACATGCTCCATTCACATGTTGTTGTTGTTGTTATGTGCCATTAAGTCACACGCAACTCATAGCAATGAGTTATATACAACAGCCCTAAACCTTGCCCAATCCTATGCCAATTTCATTGTCTCTGACACACCCATTACCCCAGTCACTGAATCGATTCATCTCATAGAGGGTCTTCCTCTCCCACACTGTCCCTCCACCCTCCCAAATATGACATCCCTCTCCAAAGACTGGTCCCTCCTTACAACATTTCCAAAGTATGTTAGACAAAGCTTCAGAATCTTTGCCTCCAAGGAGCACTCCGGTTTCACCCTCTCCAGAATGAATCTGTTTGTTCTCCTAGAGGTCCATGGTATATTTAATACATTTCTCCAGAACCACAGCTCAAAGGCATCAATTATCCATCCTTCTCTCATCCCTAGTCATTGTCCAGCTCTCTATGGATAGCAAGTGATTGCAAACACCATGGCCTGTATCAGGAACAGCTTAGTCTCCAGACTAGCAGCATTGCTGTTCAATACTCTAGAGAGATCTCTGACAGCAGACTTTCCCAACGTAATTTATCTTGTAATTTCCTGGCTGCTGCTACAAAGAGTGCTGATTTTAGAGTCAAGCAAACTAAAGCTGTAAACAGTCTCAATCTCGTCATCATCTATCATGATTCTGCCAATTGGTCCAGTGGTAAGAATCTTTGTTTTCTTGATGTTGAAGTTCAATCCATATTGAAGCCTGCAATCATTGACCTTCTGCAGCAAATGCTTCAGGTCTTCCTCAGATTCAGCAAGCAGGGTTGTATCATCTACATAATGCAGATTTGGTAAGTCTACTTCCCATCCCAATGCCCAATTTCTCCTTATAGAGCCCAGCCTTCCAATGATCTGTGCTGCATATAGATTGAAATGGTATGGAGATAGGACGCATCCCTGGCATACACCCCTCCCAATTTTGAACCATGCTGTGTCTCCTTGCTCTGTTCTGACATCTGCCTCCCGGTCTAAGTATAGATTTTGCATAAGCACAATCCAGTGTTCTGGGATTTCTATTCTTCTCAGAGTCAGCTACAGTTTGTTGTGATCCACACAGTCAAATGCTTTTGCATAGTCAATGAAACAGTCCTTCCCATTTCAGTTCTCCAATTCAGCCATTGTTGCTGTTGCTATCCCAAAGGATGTCCTACATTTCACTGGACTGGGGGAGGTCACATTCCTCATCTGGTGGAGGAAGAATCCCAGAACACCTGATGGATGTCTTGATTTTTAATGTCTAGCCTCCAGAAATGTGGGAGAAAAAAAATTCTGTTGTGAGACATCTGAGTTTATGGTAATTTTGTTATTGTTGTTATGTACCATAAAGTCACCTGCAACTCATAGCAACCCTATGTATAACAGCTCTGAAGTCTGTCCTGTTCTAAGCTTGTCTCACCAACTCCAACACGCCAACCCCCACTGCTCCAGTTACTGTATCAATCCAACTCCTCCGGGGACTTCCTTTCCTGTGCTGTCCCTTCACCCTTCCAAGCATGAAGTCCTTCTCTAAGGATCAGTCCCTCTTGGCTACATGACCAAAGTATGTGAGACAGAGTTTCAAAATCCAAGCCTCCATGGAGAAACTTTATTTCACCCTCTCTAAAACAGACCTATTTGTTTTGTGTTAATCCTTAATACTATGGCAATGCAAATGACCGTTAAATTTCTAAAAGGATTCTCCAACTCAATCACAATCAAGGAATTATAACTACCGTGAAAAAAATCTTCTATCATAGCTTTCTCTGCAGAAATTTTTCCAATGATATATGTAGATTTTTCTTTCTCAAAAGGCAAAACATAATTCCCAATTCCTTAAGTATTTGCTATGCAAAATTAACTCCTCCAAAGAACAGAGCATAGAAAAGGAGAAAGAATAACTTGACAGTGAAAGAGTTTGGCAAATATTCTTCAGCCAGGTGATCGAGGTCAACATTAGTATAAAAGTCACATTGATAATATGGATTATTATTGATAAATGGGGATGATCCAGGGGGATCTGGAAAGATGAAGTAACAATGGGCATAGATCAATGGTGATTAATTTTTTAAAATACAATGAATGTGAATGATTGTATGAAACAATGTGAAAGACGGATAGTGTGAAATACAGTGTATATGAATTTTGTATGTAAGTCAATATAAAATGAAAAGCAAACAAACAAAAAGAGATGATGAAAATACTTAGTGATATTTCTCTAAAGACTTCTAATCTAATTAGGAGGGAAAATTATAGAGGAATGCATTACAAATAACTGACTGTCAGTCTTCATAATTTCCAAGGTCAGAAGAAAAGAATAGGACTCTGAGAAACTGTCAAAGTCAAGAGAAGAGGAGGCTTGTCTATTAAATCTTAATGTAATATCTCAAATGTACAGAGGTAACCCGTGGTTGCTGCTATGCTGAAGACTGTGACAGTGATGTGCCAATCGTGGTAACAGGTACCCACGGTGGACAGTGTTGGCTGGAGCTTCCCGACTAAAACAAGCCTGGAAGCAGGAGCGGCATCCACTTCCAAAATGGCTTGTCTCTGGAAACTCTTATGTATGAACAGTGTTCAGGCTGTTCATTCATAGGGTCACTATGAGTCGTCTACGACTCAACAGCACCAAACAACAACAAACAACAATATCTTAAATGGGATCTAGGAATTAAAAAGAAATAGGAAATATTTAGGCAAAAGAATTAAAAGTAAAGAAATAAAAATCTTTAGGTTAAAAACTAAGAAAGTATGAACAAAATATTAACTTTCATTAACAATAATGTCTCAATGTTAGTGATTATGTTGTTGTTAAGTGCCGTCGAGTCGCAGGCGACTCATAGCGACCCTATGAAGGAGAGTCCTCGACGCTTGGCCAGAGAGCATGATGCTGTGTACGTGGGAGTTGTGTTGTGTTGTGTTGTGGCGGTCTCTAGAGAAAGGCAACTCTGCCTCCAGGAGCCAGGGAAGCCACGCTTGGCCTTGGGTTGAAGGCAGCAGCGGCTTCAAGCCCAAAAGGTTAGTGATTATACAAATATAATTAATATCCAGAAATAGATGGCACACCAATTGACGTAGTTCAGCTCACAGATGCTGCCCTGGACGTGCTCACCAAGTTGTGCCAAGAAATCTGGAGAACAACCACTTGGTCAACTGACTGGAAGAGATCTATATTTGTTCCCATCCCAAAGAAAGGTGACCCAACACAGTGTGGAAACTATAGAACAATCTCATTGATTTCACATGCAAGCAAGATTCTACTGAAGATCATCCAAAAATGACTGGAACAGCACATCAGGAGAGAACTTCCGGAAGTCCAGGCTGGGTTTAGAAAGGGTCGTGGTACTAGGGACATTGTAGCTAATGTTAGATGGATCTTGCCTGAAAGAAGGGAATACCAGAGGAAAGTATATTTGTGTTTCATTGACTATGCAAAGGTGTTTGACTGTGTGGATCATAACAAACTGTGGCTG
This sequence comes from Elephantulus edwardii, assembly GCF_000299155.1. NCBI lineage: Eukaryota > Metazoa > Chordata > Mammalia > Macroscelidea > Macroscelididae > Elephantulus > Elephantulus edwardii. The sequence goes on from NW_006399915.1 coordinate 1,538,777, forward strand.
ATTCTGAGAAGAATGGGAATCCCAGAACACTTGATCGTGCTAATGCAAAACCTATACTTGGACCAAAAGACAGTTGTCAGAACAGAGCAAGCAAACACTGCATGGTTCAAAACTGGGAAGGGCATACGCCAGAGATGTGTCCTGTCTCACCTTTTCAACTTGTATGCATTGCAGATTATCCAGGAAGCTGGGCTCTATGAGGAGAAATGTAGGGTCAGGGTTGGTGAAAGATTTGTCAACAATCTGCATTATGCAGATAACACAACTCTGCTTGCTGAAACTGAAGAGGACCTGAAGCACTTACTGCAGAGGGTCAAGAAGACAAAGATTCTCACTCCTGGACCAATTGGCAGCATCAGGATGGATGGTGAAGAGACCGAGATTGTTCACAGCTTTAGATTGCTTGGCTCCACAGTTAACACTCTTGGCAATAGCAGCCAGGAAATTAAAAGACATATTGATATAGGAAAGTCTGCTGTTAGGGACCTCTCCAAAGTAGTGAAGAGCAATGGTGTCTCTCTGGAGACTAAAGTGCATCTGATAAAGTCCATGGTCTTTGAAATTACTTGTTATGCATCAAAGAGCTGGGCAATGACTAGGGGAGATAGAAAGAGAATTGATGCCTTTGAGCTGTGGTTCTGGAGAAGAGTATTGAATGTACCATGGACTGCTAAGAAAACAAACAGATTCATCCAGAAGAGGGTTAAACCAGGCTGCTCCTTGGAGGCAAGGATTCTGAGACTTCGTCTGACATACTTTGAACATGTTGTAAGAAGGGACAGGTCCTTGGAGAAGGACATCATGCTTGAGAGGGTCGAGGGATGGCACAGGAGAAGGCCCTGTATGAGGTGGATTGATTCAGTGATTGATGTAATCAGGATGGGGGTGTAACAGACACTGAGATTGGCACCGGACAGGACAGAGTTTAGGGCTGTTGTACATAGGGTCACTATGAGTCGCAAGTGAATGGATGGCACATAACAACAACAATTAACATGCAGAAGCTGTGGTGACATAATCAATTACTAGTTGTGTTGCTAACTCAAAGTTTCAATCTATGCACTGCAATCCCAGATGTGAGTGATTCGAATCCACCAGATGGTCTGCTGGAGAAGGAGGGAGAATCTCCTCCTGTACCAGTTAGATCTGATTTGATGGTACACACACACATACTCACACACACACACACAAAAATATTTTTTAAAAATTTAAAAAACCACAAAAGGTTCAATCCATCAGGACTTCCAAAGGAAAAAGATGAAAAATCCCTTTCTGCTACAATTTACAATCTCAGAAATCTGATGGAAAGTGGCTATGAACATATCACTTAACATATTAATATATTAATATCAGTTACTAATAGACAGCTCTGATGGTCTAGCAGCAAAAAGCTGCTCTGAAATTTTGAAGGAATGTGGTTTGAAGCCACCAGTTGAAGAATGGACAATCTCCTCCCATGCTGTTAACTGCCTCTGAAAACCCACTGGGGAGTCTGCTATGGGTTGGTTCCAACTCTACAGTACACAATAAGCAACAACAATGAGAAAGAGCTCTGGTGGCTAAGTGACAAGAAGTTGTACTGCTAACCCAAAGGAAGTCTGTTTGAATCTACCAGCTGCTCCCATCAAGAAAGATGAGCAATCTCTTCCGGTATTATTTACTGCCTCTGAAAATCTGCTGGCAGATCAACTCTGTGTTGGTTCAACTGATATCAACAGCAAGGAAAAATGGATGTGGACCATCTGGAAACTTTCTGCATTATTGTCACAATTTTTAAAAATCTAGATGTCTTATAAATAACATTTTTAAGGAAACAAAGTCTATACAGAAAGGCTATTTGCAATAATCAGATTGATAATGTTTAAAAACTGATCCTAGGGACCTCTGGTGGCCTAGTGGCAAGACGCTGCACTGCAATCCCAGAGGTACGCGGTTCAAATCCACCAGATGCTCTGCTGGAGAAGGAGGGAGCAATCTCCTCCTGTACCAGTCAGATCTGATTTGGCGGTACACATAAAAATAATACAACCCTATACTCCATTGATGAGAGGGT
>NW_006399915.1:1542034-1543768 GCF_000299155.1 Elephantulus edwardii
TCCCTTTTTACAGTTTTGGAGAAGTTTTTGGATGTGCATAGGGATTTGATTCTTAGAAGATCCCATTCATCTATTTTATCTTCTCCTGGTTGTAGGATACTTAGAAGAATGTTTATGTTGTGGATTAGGACTACTAGGGTTCATCCAAGTTTTTCTTTAATGAAGCTTATAGTCCTTGGTTTTAGTCCTAGGTCCATGATCCACCTTGATTAGGGAAAACATTTGATCTTTAAATTTACTTTTTATCTCTTTAAGCTGTCTATTTATAGTGTTATTTCATGCAATATTTTCTCTGAACAATACCTAAGGGGATATTTATCTCTTAATGTCCAGGTCTCCTGGATTCTTGGCCCCAAGGCCTCTAGAAGAGGAGTCATGCCAGGGGACCTCCTGATCCAGCTCTTCAGGTAGGGCTAGAGAGAGCTGTCCTGCTTGATGATTTTTGTATGCATGATTATTTCTATGGTTTGCTGTTAGAGGTACAACACATATCTGTCAGTGTGTCAAATTAAAGGAGAGATTTGCGTATCACTACTTATTTTATAGTTTATGTTTACATGCATTTATACTTGTTCTTTTAATGTTTGCCCTTATTTATCAGTACAGTACTTGTTAGTGAGTTTCTTTTTCTGGGTAACTTGTGAGTTGGTGTGATGCTGGAAGCTTTGCCACCTGTATTCCGAATGCCAGTAAGGCCACCTATGGTGGACAAATTTCAGCAGAGCCAGACTAGGAAGTAGAATCTGCCATTCAATCTCTCTCTCTCTCTCTCTTTGTGTGTGTGTGTGTATGCGTGCATTGGTGATTTTAATCAAAGTTTACGGAAAGATTGGGTTTCCATTCATTCATTCATTGTTGCATATTTTCCTCCCTCTGCCTCACCATCATCGACTTTTGGAGTAACTGTTCTTCATATACCCTATAATCAATAGAGCAACAAGGACAGCTACAGTATTAGAGGTAGATCCCACTTGGGAAGTAACTGAAAAATTAGGATAAACAGCTGCAAACATCCATTCATAACTGAAACATAGAATGTACACAGTATGAATATTATTAGGAAAACCTGGAAACTTAAAAAAATGAAATTAAACACATAAAAATAGACATTCTAGGCTTTAGTGTTCACCCTGGAGAGGGTTAAACCGGATTGCTCCTTGGAGGCAAGGATTCTGAGGTTTTGTCTAACATACTTTGGACATGTTATAAGGAGGTCCTTGGAGAGGGACGTCATGCTTGGGAGGGTAGAGGGACAGCACAGGAGAGGAAGACCCTCTATGAGGTGGATTGATTCAGTGACTGGGGTAATTGGGATAGGTGTGTCGGAAGCAGTGTGATTGCCACAGGATAGAGCAGGGTTTAGGGCTGTTGTACGTAGGGTCGCTATGAGTCATAAGCAACTCGATGGCACATAACAACAACAACAGGCTTTAGTGAGCTGAAAAATCTGGAATTGATCACGCAGAATCAGATAATAACATTATGTACTTGACTGTGTGGATCACAACAAACTATGGTTGCCTCTGAAAAGAGTGAGAATCCCAAAACATTTGATTTTGCTTATGAGAAACCTATAGTTGAACCAAGAGGCAGTCATCAGAACACAGCAAGGAGATACTGCATGATTTCTGGGGAAAGTGTCTGTCAGGGATGTATTCTGTCTCCATTCCTTTTCAATCTGGATGCAGAACAGATCATCCAGAACACCGAGCTGGATGAGAAGGAATGTGGTAT
>NW_006399915.1:1544253-1559629 GCF_000299155.1 Elephantulus edwardii
ATGCCTTTGAGCTGTGGTGCTGGAGAAGATGTACCATGGACAACAGGCTCATCCTGCAGAGGGTGAAACTGGGATGTTCCTTGGAGGCAAAAATTCTGAAGCTTCATATGGCATACTTTGGACATGTTGCAAGGAGGGACCAGTCCCTGGAGAGAAACATAATGCTTGGGAGGGTAGAGGGAAAGTGCAAGAGAGGAAGACTATCGATGAGATGGATTGATTCCATGATTGGGGTAATGGGGGTAGGTGGGAGACAGTGAGGTTGGCACAGAATAGAGCAGGGTTTAGGGCTCTTGTACATAGGGTCACTATGAGTCACAAATGACTCGATGGCACATAACAACAACAACAACAACAACAACACTGTGGAAATGAAAAGCTGAAGAGGAATGGTGTTACATTCATAGTTAAAAAGACCTATCTTTCCAAGATTTATCATAAAGTACAATACTCTGAGTGATAGCATATTATCCATATAACTGTTATTCAGATATATGAACCAACTAACATCAAAGACGGGGAAATGAGGAATTCTACAAACTTTTATCATTTGAAATTGATCAGACGTGAGTCAAGATGTTTTAATAACAAATGGTGACTAAAATGTAAAAGTTGCTGTACTGCAATTCCAGAGGTGAGCTGTTCGAATCCACCAGGTGTTCTGCTAGAGAAGGAGGGACAATCTCTTCCTGTACCAGTCAGATCCGATTTGACGGTACACACAAAAAAATAACAGAAAAAATAAAATAAAATATAAAAGTTGGAAACAAAACAGAAGGAATGGATATTGGAAATTATGGACTTGGGAACTGAAATAAGGTTGGAGATTGAATAACTTAATTTTGTACATTCAATAATTTATTAATTTGAAATAACTTCTTTGAGAGACACAGATGCATATATAATTCACCTGATGGACTGCACAGGAATCAGATTCACTGTATTTGTGAAAAAAAAATTTGTTGAAGAAGCTCAAAATCATTAGTTAAAACTAGGCCAGGTTTTAACTGTGGGACCAAGCATCAATTACTCATGTGCAAGTTAAAATTAAAATCCAAGAAAATTAAAACCAGTCCACAATAATCAAAATAAGATCTTGGGTCTATCCTACCTGAATTTAAAACTCACATCAAGAATAGATTTGAGGCATTGAACACTAATGATCAAAGACCAGATGAGTTGTAGGATGACATTAAAGTTATCATTCAAGAAGAAAGCAAACGACTGTTATAAAGATAGACGAGGGGAGAAGGACCAAAATGGACATCAGAGGAGACTCTTAAAATTGCACTAAAGTGTTGAGAAGCTGAAATAAAGGGCAGAAATGCCAAAGTAAAAGAGATGAACAGAAGATTTCAAAGGGCGGTTTGAGAAGACAAAGCAAAAGAGCTGCAGTAGAAGAATAAAAGGGAAGAACTCACTCAGCATTTCTCAAGCTGAAAGAACTAAAAACAAATTTGAATCTCCAGTTGCAATAGAGAGAGATGCTATAGGAAAAATCTTGGGTGATCCAGGAATCATCTAAAAAAGATGGCAAGAATAAACAAGAGTCACTGTACCAGAAAGAATTGGTTGACGCTGAAATACTTCAGGAAGTGATGAAGAGCCAATGATAATGAGGGAAAATGTTCAAGGTGCAAGGAAAACACTGGAAAAGGATCAGGCCCCAGGAATTGAGGGAATGTGAATTGATATGTTTCAATTAAACAGATGCAGCTCTGAATGTGCTTACTGGCCTATGTCAGTAATTTGCAAGATGAAAAGAAATGACAGAAGAAGAATTGATGTCTTTGAGTTGTGATGTTAAAAAGAGTAGTTAAAATCCTATGGACTGCCAAAACAACAAACAGAGATGTCTTGGAGGAGGTAAACCAGAGTGCTCCTTGAAGGTAGTAAGGATAGAAGAATTTTGAATCACATTCTTTGGACTTGTTGTTGTTATGTGCCGTCAAGTTGCTTGCGACTCATAGCAACCCTATGTACAACAGCCCTAAACTCTACTCTGTCCTGTGACAATCACACTGTCTCTGACACACTCATCCCAATTACCCCAGTCACTGAATCAATCCAGCTCACAGAGGGCCTTTCCCTCCTGCGTTGTCCCTCCACCCTACCAAACATGATGTCCCTCTCCAAGGACCAGTCTCTCCTCACAACATGTCCAAAGTATGTTAGACGGAGCCTCAGAATCCTTGCCTCCAAGAAGCCAAGGAGAGGTTATTTCTTGGAGAAAAACAGAATGCTTAGTAAGGTGGAGGAGGGTCAGCAAAGGAGAGGTAGACCCTCAGTGAGATGGATAGACACAGAGACTGCAACAATGGACTCTAGTATATAAAAAAGATGAGGATGTGAGAAAATAATATAGGGTTCAGATCTGTTGTTCATAGTGTCACTTTGAGTCATACTAGACTTGATGGCACCTAACAACAACTGGTATCATGCAGAGTTGTAATAGTAACCGAAAGAAGGTACTTCTTTGGCAGTTCAAATTCACCACTGGATCTGTGAGAGAAAGATGTACGGTCTTCTTCAGAGTGATCTACAGTCTCCAAAACCCCCCTGGAGGGCAGCTATGGATTGGTTCTGACTCCAGGACAATGAGCTTGAGTTCTGAGTTGAACTCTCTTTAATCTGTATCCTTATTTATTTCTGTATCTTGTATCTCTGTAATCTTTATCCTTCATTTATTTCCTTGTATCTCGGATTACTCAATACAGTGGTCAAAGATTTGAAAGTAAGCCTCTTCTTTCTGGAGCATGCTGTTAAAGTGTCTTTTAATGTTCTTTCTTTTCAACTGTAAAAGGCTCAACATTTTAAGCTCATTTATTCAACTGTAATTTCTTGAGTTCTTACCATGAGTTAATTTAAGATACCCATTGTCCTTGAATGGATTATGATCGATAATGAGCCTCCACTGGTTTTCTAGGGCCTAAAATCTTTACAAGAGTAGACTATTCATCTTTTTCCCACAAAACAGCTGGTGGCTTCAAACCACTGGCCTTTGGATTTAGAGGCACTTTATGTTATGTTCTGGGCAACCAGATGATCTACTAACTGAAAGACCAGCCTTTTGAATCTACCAGATGCTCAAGGGGTGTGTTTCCTCCCATAAAGTTTTACAGCCTTGGAAACTGTCAGAATCCACTAAAAGGCAGTGGATTGGAATTTAAGATCTGATGATAAAAACACAGTTCCTACACTCAACTAACTTTCTTGGTAAAATGTCAAATACTTTCTTGGTAAAATATTGAATACTTAAACAGCAATTGTGATTTTGGAATAAGATCAATTTTCTTTGAATTATAGCTTATAAATATATTAGTATTTTTAACCCAGGTAAATTATCAGCATCCCTGAACCTCAGTTTTCAGAACAGCATATTTTTTACATCTTTGAGTCAAGATATGGCTTATTCAGAAAGACCTCCCTTGCCTACATAATAACAGAGCACATTTCTATTATTATCTCTTTTTTTGGCAGTTTTCCATTTTAATATGCTCATTATAGAAAGTCTGGAAAATGAAGACAAATTTAAATAAGGTATAAAATCACCTAGATTTCCATCATCCAAAGAAAAGAATGGTTAACATTTTTTCACATTTTCTTTTTTATTAATTTTAATGAACATTTACAGAGATTTTTACTATCTCTTATAAACCTCTGCTCTCTTTGTTTTGAAGATGTACCTCCATTTGTATATTATACACTATCATTCTTCCTATTATGCAAGGTCAGAGACAATGTTTTGATCACAGTCAAGACCCAGCTTCTAAGAAGACCCCCAAACACATAGAAGAGGCTTAAAACTCAATCTCATTGCCTTTGAGTTGGAGCCAACTCACGGCTGAATCTTAGTGGATTTTTAGACACTGTAATTTGTGCGGAAATTTGCCTATTTTTCTCTCTCAGAGAAGCTGGTGAATTTGAACTGCCTGCTTTGGGGTAGACAATACATCTCCTTACCCATAGGCCACCAAAGGCAAAGTCTGTTTTATTCGCAGTGAATATGCAACTCCTAATAAGATCCATAATATATAAAATGCCCTCAAATGCATAATCCATTATCTTTTTTTTTTTTTTTTAAGTTGAAAAATCAGTCAAACCTGGATTCTAAGATTAAGCCTGAATGTACCCAGTCATTCTTGTCCCTTCTTGGCTATAGTCAAACATTTCTTTTGTCTGTACTGTAATCTTTGATTGGTCTGCATCCCCAGCCACAATATCAACATGGACAGTGTTTCAATAGATTGTATTAGGGGAGGGAAACTGAGTCAAGTTCTTTGACAGTATCTTAGCATAAATTGAATGAACAAAAAAAATAGGATTGCAGCAACTTCACTTAAGTAAGTTTTCAGGACCCTAATAAAGGTCTCTTTGACTACAGCTGTCTTCACTGTGGAGTGGCATAGGCTGTAGGGAATTGCACTTGCTACTCCAAAGGCTGTGCCTCCCTGACGTTCAAACCGACCAGCACATCTGCAGGAGAAAGACGGACAATCTCCTGTCTGAAAACTCACTGGAGGCTCAGATATGGGTTTCTACTTGATGACAAGTTTGCTTGGCTCCATAGTCAACAGTCTTGGCACCAGCAGCCAGGAAATTAAAAGGCGCTTTGCCATGGGAAAGTCTGCTGTTAGGGACCTCTCCAAAGTACTGAAGAGCAATGGTGTCTCTCTGGAGACTAAGGTGCGTCTGATACAGGCCATGGTCTTCGCAATCACCTGTTATGCATCAGAGAGTTGGACAATGACCAAGGAGGATAGAAGGAGAACTGATGCCTTTGAGCTGTGGTGCTGGAGAAGAGTACTGAGAATACCATGGACTGCTAGGAAAACAAATAGATTTGTCCTGGAGAGGGTTAAACCGGGTGGCTCCTTGGAGGCAAGGATTCTGAGGCTCCGTCTTACTTCGGACATGTAGTGAGGAGAGACCGGTCCTTGGAGAGGGACATCATGCTTGGGAGGGTGGAGGGACGGCGCAGGAGAGGAAGGCCCTCTATGAGGTGGATTGATTCGGTGACTGGGATAATTGGGATGGGAATGTCAGAGACAGTGTGATTGGCACAGGACAGAGCGGAGTTTAGGGCTGTTGTACATAGGGTCTCTATGAGTCGCAGGCGACTCGACGGCACATAACAACAACAACAACAACACTTGATGACAATGAGTTTTTAGATCATTTTATAGGTTACAAAGATTCATTCAAGTTATCCCCTCCTCTTTCATTCTTCTTTCTTGGATTGCATCGCCTGAAAGAATGTCCCTCTTTCTCTAGCACTTGCCAGCAAACTTGAAGTTATAAATACAAACCAATTGCAGCATCTAGCTATATACATTGATTTTAAAACCAAAAGAAATGAAGTGCACTGCAGTAGCAAAGAATATCATTGAGAAAAGAATGGCAGATCGAAATAGGTCATAAATATTATAAAATCAGTTTATTTTATTTGAGCTCTTGAATTAGCTTCCATCTTGACAATTTAAAAGATTCTAATCTTGTGCTAATCTCTGAGCAGGCATCTTTGGGCAAGAATGTGTTATGCTTGATAAAAATTCATTAATGACATGCTTAAAAGACCAACTTTATGGCACTCTGCCATTAATCTATTTTTGCCTTGAAAGTTCAATTTGACACTCTGCTAGAAAGGCTTCCAAGTCACGTCTATATTTCTATTCTTCTGGGAAATTTGGCTTCCTCCAAAATTGACTGACTATTGTGTCATTACCTTTGATAATAACTTGAGTTCAAGGTTGCCTCATTTTAATTCTATAAAATATATTGCCAGTCCAAAAAAGAAACATATTACAAGTCTAAAACATATATATATTGCAGGTCAAAATACTCATACTCACACCTTCAGAGGTCTAAATATAAGCAACCAAAGTATAAATGCTGAGATTAAGTATTTACTTGGCACTTAACATTTTTTATACTCCCATTCCCTTTTCATTCACACAGAACTAAGAACAATGGAAAACTATAGGCAATTCAATCTATTTTATTTTAGATTATTTAATTGGAGCATTTGGACAAGGACTAGAAACTAGAAACCAATTTTTTTACTGGAAGATTAGCTATGAACACAAAAATGGATAAGTTACTTGGAGACCAGAACTGGAGACAAGAGAATAATGTCATTATGTGGTGTCAGAAACCATAAAAATTGGCTTTTCTAGCCATTGTGTTAGCCCCCCATTGTGTGGGAATTATCTCCAACTACCTTATCTGTGGACACATAGCCTTACAAATCATCAACAACTGTGGGACCAATATAAGAGAATACTATCCACACTGTGAGAGAAAGGGTGGAAAGAGGGTGAAGAGACCGTAATAAGATGTAACCAGAGGAACCCTGGAGAAGGAACTACAGTTAAAGGTTTTACTTGCTAGATGATTGAAAGACAAGATAACTTGTGAATGCTCTGAAACTTGCTGGGTGATTAAGGAAAACGAGAGGCTTCTTGCATTTGTGATGCTGAACTTAGCCTGGATGTTCACTAAATGAGGAGTTATGCGTTGTTAATCAGGCTGTGACTACTGGATTAAAACTGAACTTGCATTGTACGATATTCTTTGTCTCCCCTACTCACTATTCTATTTTCCTAATTAACTTCACAACTGTGATTAAAGTCTGTGAGTCAAGTTGCAACAAACATTGGACCCAATGATTCATAGAAATAGGTGCAGGAGCATTTGGGGTGACATGTCTGACAGTGTAGATATTTGTATGGTGCTATGAATATTATTGATGGGCACAATGCCCCTTTATGAAGTGGGTTGAAGTCAGACTCAGAGATCCCACATTGTATCTACTCCTTTCACAGGCTTACTTTAGTGTTTCTCCTGCTTTGGGAGATCCTGGAAGGGGTGAAATCCTCACTAGCTTTTTAAAAATAACTTCCTTTCAGAGTTTTTCTAAGCATTTACATAACCCATTTGATGGAGAGAGAGGGAAGAATATGGGAAATCATATAAAAATAACTGCTTGAATGTGAAAGATTCTTCACCAATTTTCATCTCCAAACACCAACTCAAGTCACAGATACTAAAGAAAAGTGGAAAAACAGGGAACTCATGCAATATTATTCAAAATGGGTGGCCCTGGAGGACATTATACTGAGTGAAATACCTCAGTCACAAAAGGACAAATACTGCATAGAGCTACTGCTGTAAAATAGGACTGACATCAGGGTTGTGGGGGGACTGAGAAAGATGGCATAAATAATGTATACTGCGTTGAAACAGATGAGGGAGAAAACTGTTTAAAAGAGATATGTGATTAGGTATTACTGTTATGACAGGAGTCCAGAATGAAGGCTACATAGTGGAGTGGACTTGGAGGCAGGGATTGTATAACAATGAAAGAATTTTTCTTTCACCTTTCAAAGAGAAGAGTGAATTATGGGGAGGGAGGGGTGGGCAGGGAGAAAAGTGCATCAATAAATGAATGAAAATCCTCATTCTCTGTAAACTTTCATTAAAATTAATAATAATAAAAAATTCACATACTTTCTGTGTATTTATTGTATGCCAGGCAATGTGGTAAGACATTTTTTGTACTTATAGTTTATACTATGTCCTAATACTCAATTTCAAGCTAAATATTACAGTTCATCAATTAATACTGAAGGAATTAAAATGGTGTGATCATGATCACAAAGCTAGCTAGTGACTACAATGGGATTTTCATTTATGTCTGTTTAATTTCAATGTATAACAACGACAACGACAAAGAGACAGCTACGTTGGCCTAGTGGAAAGGAAGTGGGAAGGAAGTTATGCTACCAAGCGGAAGGTGGGTGATTTTCATTTGCGGCCCTCAGCCAGGTTGAAATTGTTTTCCTGTAAAACGTTCTTCTAGGTGGTATAGCACTGGTCTGTGCGTTGCTGTAGAGAGGTGGTACTTTCCAGCTACACCCTCCACCAGGATAACCCTTCCCATCTGCCAAGTCCCTTCAGAAAATATCTTCCATTGTCCAACCCATGATCTGACAGCTTGTATCTTAAGCTTTCTTGGCTTCTGTGATTCCAAACACGTCAACTGCTGACATTTTTTTTTCTTTTGACCAGTGTCTCTTAAGTTTAGTTGTACTGTCTCCAAGGGAAGGTGACTTGGTGGCACATAACAACAACAACAAATAGAGATAATGCATCAGTCTGTCATGTATTAAAGTGCTATGGAATCAAACCAATCACAAAATAGCATGGGAGATTATTCATCCTTCTCCCGTGAAGCAGCTGGTGGATTTGAACCATGTGCCTTTGGGATTACAGCACAGTTTTTACCACTAGGTCACCAATAAACAACATTTTGGCAGAGAGAAAAAAAGGATATGATTGTTAATGACTTCATCTTACCTGAACCCACAATCAGTACACTTAGTACTCAAAGGTCTGCAGTCAGGGACCTTTCCAAATCGTTCAAAAGCAATGATGTTATCTGGGGACTCAGCTGTGCCTGATTCAGTCTATGGTCTTTTCAAATATTTGCTATACATCTGAGAACTGTACAATGAGAAAGGATGACAAAAGAATTGATGCTTTTGAACTATGATTTTGGAAAAGAGTGGTAAATATCACATGGACTCTCAGCAGAACAAACAGATGTTTGGAGAAGTTGAAGTAAGAGTGCTCCTTGAAGGCAAAAATGAGGAAACTTCATTTCACATACTCTGGACGTGTTTCTAGGAGAGGTTATTTCTTGGAGAGGGACATCACGCTTAGAAAGGTGGAGGGACAGTGAGGGAGGGGAAGATCCTCAACTAGGTTGACTGACACCAAGACTGCACCAATGTGAGTGTGTCAGAGATTGTATGGATGGCACAGGATGAGACAGATTTCCAATCTCTTATTCATAGGATTGCTTTGAGTTTAGTTGACTAGAAGCCACTTAACAACAATGATAGGCAATCAGACCTCCCTTCAACAAGGGAATTAACCTCCAAATAAACTTGCCTGAAAATGGTGGGCAATACATGTCCCAAGAGTCATGAAAGGAGGGGAGCTCTGGTGGCCTAGTGGGAAGAAGCTGCACTGCAATCCCAGAGGCATGCAGTTCAAATCCACCAGAAGCTCTGCCGGAGAGGGAGGGGCAATCTCCTCCTGTACCAGTCAGATCCGATTTGACGATACATACACACAAATAATAAAATATAAATAAATTAAAAAAAAAGAGTAATGAAAGGGTTAAAAGGTGGAGTTAGGCAAAGAGAAAAGAAAACAATTACAAAAGTTCAGGTCCTCAGACTTGGAGACCCCTTGTGTCTGTGGGTTTTGGCTGTAATCGTGTGGGAAGGAACCCTGGCGCTATCCTTGGGCTGCTACCCTACATGTTGGAGGCTGAAACCCTCCAGTGGCTGCTCAAAGAAAATTCACAAGTCTCCTTTGATAAAAATTCACAGCCTTGGGAAGTCAAGGGACTTACTAAGTATAGGAATCAACCTAATACAGGATTTTATTTTTCTTTCTTTTTTAAAAAAGGTGAATCACATCACAAAAATTGTTGATACGTGTCTTCCTGTCAGATCTGACTCAGATATGAGCTTCCAGAAGGTTTTCAGAGATTCTCCATCTTCTCCCTTGAAGCAGCTGGTGGCTTCAAACTACTCACCTGTGTATTGTCAGCGCAGCTCCTTGTTTTCTTTACCTGAGAGGATGTGGTGTTTGGGGATTTTATTTGTCTGAGTCAGCCAGGTGTTGCCATTGAAGTTCATGGACCCTCATAGTTGATCCTTCAGAGGGCATTTAGAAGCTCTGAACAGCACCAGATGTTCCTTCTCCAATGAATCTGCAGGCAGATTCGGCCAGAGACACATAGCTCTTTGATTATCAGTCCAGTTGCCTCAGTGTGGTGCTTCCAGGGATCCCTGGGAGAGGAGTGGGGTAGGGAGGGAAAGTAGGAGAGGGAGGAACGGAAAGAGAGATAAGAGAGAAAGGAGGAAATCAGAATTGATCACCTTCCTGGGTAATAGGGAGAATACATTTGCGTATAAAAAGAGAAACGTAGAAAGCCTGCAGGTGAAAAGAAGTAAAAGCACTTTGCCATTGCTGGCATTCTCATTTCCTGTGTGTTCTTGGAAACGGCATCTGCAAATAACCATACCGACGAAAACGTAAGTTCATGTCACTCGGCATGACTTTCCTCGTGGGTTCTCTCTTCAAAATCTTTGAGGGGCTGGGATTACATTCCTCACTTTCAGGGGATCTGACTTTACTCCTACTCTCTGGTGGAGAGAAGCGTCTGTCTCAGCGCTGCACTGGTCTAAACAATTTGCGGCTTTTGCCTGTCTCCTGTTGTGCCTTTGCATACCCTTGAGCGGGAGTGAAAGAAATAAAGTGCCTTGGTAATAGTTCAAAGGAAGAGATTTCGTTATAGCAAAGACAAGGAGTATACAAGGTAGACAAGAGGAAAGTGGGGACACACGGAAGATCTTGGGTGAAAAGAAGGTGGGAGATTAAGTCAAGGTGATCCATTGATTTCTCCAAGAGCAAGAATAACATCCTCAATGACTTTGGTGTGGAATGGACTTTCACCTCGGTTTGGTTTATGGTAGTCTGGAAGAGAAACAGGTAATAAAGTGTTACTACACTAGCCTAGAAAATTGATTTGACTAATATTAGGGGCAAGATGGTGGACAAGTCCCCTACCTGCTTTGAACCCCATTTATTACCGAAATCATTATTATGCAATCTAGGTAAAGGACTGTTTTATTCCTTAGCTCACAAACTAAATGTATTGGGAGTGCTTTGAAACACTGGTTTACGACGACAAAACTGCTATATTCAAGTCCAGAGTTTGAGAGCCAAGGGGAGCTAATGAAGAGATTTAAATGGGTTGGGGGAAGGGTAAAACAGCATGAGACCAATTTCGCTATTCTTCCCTGAGAGTATTGCAGTGGAGTGGAATATTGGAGTCAAGTTTACTCAGCCTGGTGTTTGAGTGGAAAAGACAGGTTTTAAAATACGTGTTACTCAGCGGTGTTGATAATTTAAGTTCTGAGATGTTTTTCCCTAGTTGTGGAATAGAAAAAGTACTCCATTTCTAGGACCTTTGGGACATTATACGGAGTTAGGCAGTTAATCCTCTCTGCCTGTTCAAACAACCAGTGTCTGAGGATCCGATAGAGGTAGGTTTTTGGAGACCATAAATCTTAGGAGAAGAGACTGCTGGTAGTTCTTTGAAGCTGTTGGTGAATTGGAACTTGACTGCACTTGATTTGGCAGCACAACTCCCCATTCACTAGGCCATCAGAGCTATCAACAATTATGCATTCTTTCCTACTTTACCACTTCCTCTTTCATTGCTTCCACCACTACATATTGAGTGCCTACTGTGCAAGGCTTTGTTAATGTCTGTGAATGGAGAGTAGGAAAAATGATTATATTATTTTAGGGCTAAACTAAGACAATAACAGAGCTGTTGAGATTGGCAAGAACCGGGATGCTCAGGAATTTGTAAATGACAAGAGGAAACGTTGTGTTTAAACTGAACACAAATGATTGAAAACTCATTGAAGAATTTTTTAAACTATGGGGAGGGAGAAAGAACAGAGGTAAGATGCACTGGGATCACTAACACTCTCTGAAGTCCAGTTATAAACTCAAGTGGACTTCGGAGGCCATTTATTAAATAGCAATGGAATGAGACTGCTTAACTTTATCTGCCAATCTGAGAGTGGTTTGGAAGAGATTGCCGGCATTTCTCCCAGAAAGCAACTGTTGGATTCAAAGTGTTAAGTTTTCTCGAGTCTGGTGATGTCTGAATGAGCTGGAGGCTTGCCTTCTTTTCTTTAATTTTTATTTTATATTGGTTTGCTTTAAAAGTTCATTTACATTGTGTTTCACACAGTCATTCCCATTCATTGTGTTCTATAAAGTTAATCATCATTGAACTATGCCCACCATTACCCCACCTTTCCAGATTTGATTCCCTGCTGGATCTCTCATTTCCTTTACCCTCTTCCTCCACCCTCCAAATTGTGTGACCCTATAATTTCCCCCTTCTCATCTTCATCACTCTGCTTCCACCCTTGCCCTCTTCAATCCCCATGCACATTTTACTAGTTCTTCTATTTTTACAATAGTCTTCTGCAATACTTGAGTTAGCTTACTCAGAATAATGGTCTCCAGTCTCTCTCAACTTACATAGTAATTTTTGAAATTGTTGTTCATGGGTGCTGCATAGTATCGCATCATGTGAATGTGCCACAATTTCTCAAGTCATTCAATTGTGGTTGGACATTTGGGCCCTTTCCGTGATCTTGTAATTATGGATAATACTTCTGTGAATGCTGGTGTACAAATCTCTATTTGTCTCAGATCTAACTTCCTCTCAGTTTTAAATTTCTAGCAGTGGAATAGCTTGAGTATGCAATTTCTATGGAGCTCTGGTGGTCTGGTGTAAGAAACTGCTGGAATTTCAAAACCTTGCCTTCTTATCTAGACTGGCACAGAATACAGTACCTCAATCAAGCACATGATTTAAAGAGGGAAAGGAAACTTGAAAATAACAAAATCTATGTGATTCAGAGCAAACCTAGCAATTCTTCCATTAACGTTTTCCATCCTGGGTGAAGGGAGGGATGGGTAAAGGAAAAGGGTAAGATCTGGTGTGAAAAACAATGTATATGAACTTCATGAAGCTTTCTAAGGGGTCTCCAGTGTGTGATTCCTTGGTTTGGAGAGAGAGAGACCACTAAAATATGAGAAAGAGAGAGAGAAGACCACTAAAATACCATGCCAGGAAATTAATAGACATATTGCCATGGGAAAGTTTGCTTTTGGAAACCTCAGAAGGGGATGCTCTGAAGAGCAATGGTATGTCACTCTGGAGACCAAGATTTCCTTGATACAGGCCATGGTCTTTGCAATCACTTGCTATCCATCAGAGGTTTGGACAATGACTAGAGAGGATAGAAAGAGAATTGATGCCTTTGAGCTGTGGTGTTGGATAAGACTATTAAATATGCCATGGACTGCAAAGAAAATGAACAGGTTCATCCTGGAGAGGGTTGAACAGGCTGCTCCTTGGAGGCAAAGATTCTGAAGCTTTGTCTGACATACATCGGACATATTGCAAGGAGGGACCAGTCCTAAAAGAAGGATGTCATGCTTTGGAAGGTGGAGGGACAGCACAGGAGAGGAAGACCCTCTAAGAAATGGTTTGATTCAGTGACTGGGGTAATGGGTGTAAGTGTGTCAGAGACAGTGAGATTGGCACACTGAAAGAACTGGGTGTAGGGCTTTTGCAACTCAATGGCAAGTAACAATAACAAGGTTGATTAGGGCAGGTTTGTATAGTAAGAGTCTTAGGAGAAGGAAGGGATGGACCTTACATTGTGGTTTACTGGGTGGGTCTTTAGTGGGTATTTAGGGAAGGAAGGGAGGGGCACTGATCAACAGATCTGAACCTTGCCCTATCCTGCACCAGTCTCCTGATTCATCCTGCTTAAGTACACTGTGGCAGTCACTGTGTCAGCCCATCTCAGCAAGGGGTTTCCTTTCTTTCAATGACCTTCTGTTTTTCTCAACAACTTGTCTTTCTCCACAGACTGGTTCCTCCTGGCAATGAGAGTAAAGTAACTGAGTTGAAGTCTCACCATTCTGGCCTCCAAAGAGCTCTCTGGTTGCATTTCCTTCAAGACAAATTTGCTTGTTCTTTTGACAGTCCCTGTTATTCAACACTCTCCAAAATCACAATTCAAAGGCATCAATTGTTCTTTAGTTTTCTTTATTCATTGTGTAACTTTCAAATGCATAGGAAGCAATTGAAAATGGGTGAGATATACAGTCTCTGAAAACCCTCTGAAGGGTCAACTAAGAGTTGCTTCTGATTTGACAACAATAGTTTTTTATTCATTCAAAGTATAGACTCAGTAAAAGAAAGGAAGGCTCTCAACAAGATGGATACACAGTGACGACAAAAAGGGGCTTGAGGATGGTAGAAATCATGATGGTGCAGGGCTGAGTAAAGTTCTGGTCTGTTGTTCAGAGTATCACTAGGAGGAGTGGTCAACTTGATGACATCCCACAACAGTATTACTGATAAAGGAGGCCTTGTGATGAGGTGCACAAGGCTCTGGGCTTTTAACCAAAAGGTATTTTCAGAGTCCAGAGCAAAAGCTGTATAGTAGAGTGGATCTGGGGGGAGGGATTGTAAAACAATGAAAGAATTTTTCTTTTACTTTTCCAAGAGGGTGGTATATGAGGGGGGAGAGTTTGGGAGAAAAGTGCAACAATGGGTGAATGGAAATCCAAAGTCTCTGTAAATTTTCATTGAAATTAATAATAAATTTTAAAAAAAGAAAAAAAAAAGATATTTTTAGTGGTTTGAATCCACCAGTTGCTCAGCAGGGGAAAGGTAGGCAGTTTCTGCCTGTAAAGATTTTATAGTCTTGGAATGATGGAAGGCACTGTGAGCCAGCATCAACAAGTCAGGGCAGTGGTTTTGGGTTTACTCATTAGTTGGGAGCCATTGTCATGGGGGGCTGATAATAAGAGGGTCAGTAGTTTAAATCCACCTACTGCTCAGAGGGGAAGAAAGATGAGAGAGATTTTTCCCCTTAAGATTTGTATCCTTGGAAATTTGATGAAGGTCACAATGAGCATGAATCAATTTGAAGTCAATTTGTTTAATTTTTATGTTGCATTTGTTAGTTTTGTGCAAATGCAATTTAGTTGTGTGGCATTCAAGGAGAAAAAATGACTGACAAATCTTCTCTTTCCAGAACTTATTTAACATGAACTTAGTTGAAGAATGTTCAATGATTACATTATCTCTAGCAACAGAGGAATATACAGAAACAGATCAGACGAGTATTTCTCCTATGGCCGATGTCAAAGTGAAGAAGCCCAAGAACCACAGTAAAGGTATGAAGGCAGGGATTGCTCAGTGCTGCACCCATACACCCTTCACTCTAGAGCACTCAGCTGAAGTCTTACCTTCTCTGTGCACCCATATATTAACTCCAGAAGAGTTCCCAAGCTTGCGTACTTCACCGTGATGGTGCCTTGATTTTAAGACCTAAGAGGTGCATGGAGTGCTCTGGATAGAACATCAGGTAACAAGATGAATTAAAATTCTCTTATAGAGAGAAAGAATTTTGAAAAACAGCTAACATTTACTTGGTAATTACCAATTAAGTATCTAGCAGCTCTTTTTTTTTTCAGCTATTTGTATTTCTTTATTCTTAAACAATACTAGAAAAATGGTACCTGAAAAACAAAATGTAATTGTGTTATACAGCAACTTTTGGTAGGAAAACACCACTTGGTTTAAAATTAGACTTTTAAGTATGTTACAATTTTTTGTAAAATTTTTTTCTTATTAATTTCAATGAAAATTTAGAGACTTTGGGTTTCCATTCATTCATTGTCT
>NW_006399915.1:1559910-1561668 GCF_000299155.1 Elephantulus edwardii
CCATTTTGAATAATATTGCATGAGTTCCTTGTTTATCAATGCAGCGCAGTATTCCACTGTGTGACTATACCACAGCTTCTCTATCCATTCGTTTGTTGATGGAAACTTAGGTTGTTTCTAACTCCTTGCTATTGTGATGAAAACCGCAATAATCATGGTTTTTCTAGCAGCTCTTAAGAGACCTTTATGTTCTCTATGCTCAGTTTAAGTCCATAGAGTAATGGTCTCTTGGAGATTTTCTTTTTTGCAACAATGATGAAAACTTTAAGATAATGTAAATAGAGAAAGACCAGATTTAAGCAAGATGAGATGAGGTACAATAGAGAAAAATGAAGTTTATTCACATCCTTGATTGTCGGGAGACCTGAGGTCATTCTCTGATTTTTGTAGGAGCAAATTTTTCTGCTCCAAAATCCAAGCATTGCAGGAATTATCCAGTATCATTGTCTACATATTTGGAAAGAAAGAGAGAAAAATAAGATTAGTGTAAGTAGTGTTTAGAATTTAAGGTCTCAAATTTGTGTCTCATGTCTGTCATTTCAAGGGTTACATGGTCTTGAGCAAGTCTTTTTATTTCTATTCCCTCATTTCTCTTCCCATGCCTTAAACGTTACAGCCAAAAACCCAATGGAGGGTCACATGAAGCCTAATTTATAAAACACAATATGTAATGTGATTTCAATGATTCACAAAATGTGATTCACAAAATGGTTTGTGAGAAACTCTGTAAAATAAGAAAAAAGAAATATTGGAACATATGGAACGATCAATTTATAGAACTCTAATGGCCTAGTAATAGCCCCAAAGGTGCGTAGTTCGAATCCACCAGATGCTCCACTGAAGAAGAATGGGCATCTCCTGTGAAAGCCAGCTGGAGGGTCAGCTATGGGTTGGTTTCTACTCCTCAGAACACAACAATTTGGTTTCACTTTTTTTCTCAGTTCCTTCTGAAACAAATGAGCAAGTCAAACCTCGCCGAAGAACGTCTGGTGGCAAAATGGTGCGCATTCCTTTTCCAGACGTTTTGCCTCCCATTACTGAGGTCCATCGGGACACGTTGCGTTACTGGTGCCAACTATTAAACCTGAGCACAGACGGACAGGTGAGTGTACCTGCCGAAATCCAGATACGGGCTGAGGCATGGATGGGAAGCTTCATTAACGCTTCTATTTCTTCCGTAATTTCTTTAGAAATCAGACCTGTATCTGAGGGTCCAGACAAATGCATTTCCCGATCAAAAGGTAAGTGAGGAGTGAGAATGGCTGTGATCATGGGTCTTTCTTCCACCACCTTCTCTATGTCTGTTGCTCCTGAAGGGCAAGTTTGCTCAGCCAAGTATGACATTTGTGACTTTTGCTGTGAGGTGGTGTCTGGAGAGAAAGGGCTGGTTATTTTTTTTTTAGTGCCCATGTGTTGGACCACTTTTAATCAATTGCCCAATTCTACCTATGACATGCCGGTAGCACTGCCCCTTCCACCTTTACTTTGACAGCCAGAAGTTTTTCCAAACATTGTGAAATGTCTCTTCCTTTTGGAGAAAAAATTACCTGATTTGCAATCAAAGTCCTAAGACAAAGGAACGCTGGTAGTATAGCAGTTAGAGTGCTTGACCATCAGCCTAGAGGTTAGTGTTTTAAAACCAGGCACTGAGGTGAGCTCTGGTGGCCTAGTGGCAGGAAACTGCACAGCAATCCCAGAGGTGTGCGGTTCAAATCCACCAGATGCTCTGCTGAAGAAGGAGGAACAATTGCCTCCTGT
>NW_006399915.1:1562263-1567568 GCF_000299155.1 Elephantulus edwardii
AAGTTCTAATACAATGGAGACAGAGAAAAGGACCTACATAGCCGAAGTGGTCACATCATCTGAGG
The DNA here is from genome assembly GCF_000299155.1 of Elephantulus edwardii. NCBI lineage: Eukaryota > Metazoa > Chordata > Mammalia > Macroscelidea > Macroscelididae > Elephantulus > Elephantulus edwardii. The sequence continues at coordinate 1,562,329 of NW_006399915.1, forward strand.
AGGCCATAATGGCAACCTGGACAAGAATTTCTTCAACAGCAGCTCAGCCTAAGGCTGTCAATTCATGTCGTATTCCTCCTGCAGCTGAGACCTTTTTGCCGAAAGTCGTTGGTAAGAGCAACCTTAATGAGTGAGTACTCTTCTAGAAAGGGAAACTAGGTTAATTTTCGAAGGGTTAATTGAGCTCAATGGATTTATATATTGCAGATGGGATTCACACAGGACTGAGCTTTTCCTTCATTGATAGATACCCATGTGATTTCTGGGTAGATTTTGTTGTTTTGAATTATTTATTCCTCTCCCAGTGCAACTGATAAGACTTACATGAATGGGGATGTTAACTCAAAATAAGGTGATTTACTTCTAGGAGGACACAAGTTGCAGGCTAATGGAAGTGAGGGTGGCCGGGAAATTGTGAGCTCTGATTGGACAGAAGTATTCTATGGTGATAATCGGCAGAGCTATATAAGCTTGCACAGCTAAATATCAGAATCTGGGCATAGGCTAACTGAACACCTATTACTATAAGTGAAAGGTTGTTATTAAACTCTTCTCATTTTACAATTCATTTTAAAAGGAGCTAGATTAAAATATGAAAAGCCCTCTGCCATCCTGTCAGTTCTGACTCCTAGCATTGGTTGTTGTTGTTGTTAAGTGTCGCTGAGTCATAGGCGACTCAGAGTGACCCTATGAACAAAAGTCCTCCATGCTTGCATGTGTGACTTTCATCCTTTCTCCAGGTTCATAGGATTTCTAGGGGCAAGCTATTTATGGAAGTGGATGCCACTCGTGCTTCCAAAGGTGCATCCTAGAGAGGGTTAAGATTTTAGCATTGGTTAGATTTTTAAAATCAGATACTTGAGTGGAGACTCATTATTTAGCAGAATTCTCTGGTGAGACAAAAGGATAATCTGATTGTAGGATCACACACAACCTGAAGACTCACTGTCTACCGTCATCTTTATAGATTTTGACTCATAGACATACTACAGGACAAAGTAGACATGACCCCAAAGAATCTCCAAGTTGTAAATATTTACATAAGCAGACTGTCTCATCTTTCTCCCACTGAGTGTGGCTGGTAGGTTTAAAGCACAAACCTGTTGGTTAAGCAGCCCAATTACAAGCAAACACTAGCCTTAATTATAAACAACACTAGCACAAATTCAGCACTGCTTGCTGAAACTGAGGAGGACCTCATGCACTTGCTGCAGAGGGTCAAGGACAGCAGCCTTCAGTATGGACTGAGGCTCAATGTCAAGAAGACAAAGATTCCACCACTAGACCAATTGGCAGCGTCAGGATGGATGACGAAGAGATTGAGATTGTTCACAGCTTCGGTTTGCTCAGCTCCACGGTCAACCCTCTTGGCACCAGCAGTCAGGAAATCAAAAAACGTATTGTGATGGGAAAGTCTGCTGTTAGGGACCTCTCTAAAGTACTCAAGAGCAACGGTGTCTCTCTGGAGACTAAGGTCCACCTGATACAGGCCATGGTCTTTGCAATCACTTTTTATGAATCAGAGAGTGGGACAATGACTAGGGGGGATAGAAGGAGAATTGATGCCTTTGAGCTGTGGTGCTGGAGAAGAGTATTGAATGTACCCTGGACTGCCAAGAAAACAAACCGATTCATCCTGGAGAGGATTAAACCAAGCTACTCCTGGAGGCAAGGATTCTGGGGCTTCGTCTGACATACTTTGGGCATGTTGCAAGGAGGGACAGGTCCTTGGAGAGGGACATCATGCTTGGGAGGGTGGAAGGACGGCGCAAGAGGGGAAGACCCTCTATGAGATGGATTGATTCCGTGACTAGGGTAATCGGGATGGGTGTGTCAGAGGCAGTGCGGTTGGCACAGGATAGAGCAGGGTTTAGGGCTGTTGTGCATAGGGTCGCTATGAGTCGCAAACAACTAGACGGCACATAACAACAACAACAACAACAGCACATATTTTATCTTATGTGGATCCATAATCACACCATCGGTGCAAGCAGTCAAAGAATCAAAATATGTGTTGCTTTGGGAAAATCTGAAATCAAGGAATTATCCAAGGTGCTGATGAACAGTGATAGCAGATTAAACCAAACCACCGTCTTGTTAATTCTTATGCAACTGAAAATTGGACAGTGACTAAAGATGAAGAAAAATAGATGTCTTTAAGTTGTGGTTTTGGAAGAGAACATTGAATGCATTCTATGGACTGCCAATAGAAAAAACAATTAAGTCTTAGAGAAAATGAAGCCAGTGTGCTCCTTGTAGGCAAGGATTGTGAAGATTTGTCTCAGATACTATGGGCATATTGCTAAGAGGAACCACTTTTTAGGAAAGGACATGATGCTAGAAAGTTGGAGGGTAAGCATAAGAGAGGAAGACCCTTAATTAAGATAGATTGGCACAGTGGCTTTAACAAGGGGCTCAAGTATTTAATAAATAGTGATGGTGGTATAGGGTAGGGTAGATCTGTTCTTCATAGGGCTGCTATGAGTCATAGTAATACTCAATGAGGCATAACAACAACAGCAGCAGCAACACAAAGAAACAGCATTCCTTGGATTCCAAAACACCTTACTGTACTGCTTCTCAGTTAAAATTCTTCCTTCTAAATGTGAAATACCTGTTTCCCAATTTTAGTGATCATCTCTTTTATCAATTTTTCTTGAAATGTTTCTATAAAAAGTTATTTCTTTAACTTATTGCACATGCAACTACAAAATAGAAGATTCACTGTCTTTACCCCCTAGATAGAGTCCAGCTACACTTTCTCCAAGGCATGTCTGCTTGTTGTTGTTTGTTTGTTTGTTTGTTTTTTCTTTTGCACGTTAGTGTTTAAATTGATGTCATTGCTATTAAGGACATTGGAGAGACCCCTGACAGCAGACTTTGCCAATGTTATGTCTCACAATCTCTTGAATGCTGGTACCAAGGATGTTGACTGTGGATCCAAGCAAGACGGCAAGATTAAATTGTTAATGATTTCAATCTTTTCTCCATCTATCATAATGCTGCCTATTTGCTCAGTGGTGAGGATTTTTGTTTTCTTATGCTTTCAAAGCACAGGTATGTGGTAAAAATGCACCGGCTGCTTTGCGGGAGCAAGATGGATAATATCCCATGGGATTTACTGCCTCAGGAGGGTCAGCTATGGGTCAGTTTGAATTTGACACTATACAACAATACATAGGGAACTCTGGGGGCCTAGGGGTAAGGGGTAGTGCTGCCTAACCGAAGGCACACGTTTCAAATCCAGCAGCTTCTCCACAGGAGAAAAATGGCAATCTCCTGTGCAGTTTACTGCTCCTAAAAACCCACCGAAGGATCAGCTATGAGTGGGTTCTGACTCAATTGTATGCAACAGTATCAACATAATCAGAATAAATTCAATGAAATGAGTTTGTGTGCATGTATGTGTGTGCTGTGACTTGTTTTCCTTCCTAAATATTATTAGTTTACTACACAGTGTTTCCTATAGCCCTGATTTATTTCATGATCATGTTACAGTGTGCCATTGACCCAGAGCTAATGCAAAGCTGACACTCCAGTGTGTTTGCAGAGATAGTATACATTTATCTCTTTATAAATTTACTTATTTATTTCTATATTCATAAACATTCATGTTCATGCGTTTATGGCCATTATACATAAATTTTGCAAGCTTTTGAATAGTCTTTTCTTGCCTATTCTTGATAACTAAGGCAATATAGTGTGGAGGTTAAGGAAATTACTGTGTATTAAAATACCTGAATTTTAAAAAAACAAAACACACAACCAAAACAACAACCTGAATTTTACGTCTTGACTCTGGGAAAACTAAAACTGCTAAACTTTACTTTTTCATTTGTAAATAATAAAAGTAAACAGAAAGGTTGATCAATAATAGTTTTCTTCAGAATAAAAACATTACACCAAACTAGTCTATTTTGGAAAAAAGTGCAGCCAGGATACTCAGTAGAGAAAAGAGTGAGACTTCAATTCATGTACTAATGAGGTCCCAAACTTGCAAAAGAACTACCTGCTTGGAAATGTGAAGGTTTAGTTACAGAAGATGCTTAACAAGATGGATTGACACAGTGATCACAACAATGAATTTAAAAATAGCAGAGATTGGTAGGATAGTGCAGGTTTTGATCTGCCCTTCATAGGATCACCATAAGCAGGAGCTGACTTGATAGCAATTAACAACAACCACAAAAACTTGGATACAGACAACCTAAAAAGTTACCATATTCTTCCTAATGAGACATAATTTAGAAAGTTCTAGTGTCTTTTGATCTATATTTTTATGCTTCTGTTTCAGTTGGTTTTTTGTTTTGTTTTGTTTTAGAAAAACTGTGACTGCATAACAAGCTGGATTGGGGGTATTAGTCCTTGATTTTGCTTCTCGTTCTTTTTCTAGGTGGTAGATGGTGTGTGGTCCATGGCCGAGTTCTCCCCTCAGACGTAGATGGTTGGGTTCATCTGCAGTTCCACTCAGGTCGTGTCTGGGTGCCAGACAGTCCTCGAAAGATGATTTCTCTGTTAATATTACCAGCCTGTGTTTTTCCATCTCCAGAAATAGAAGATAACATGCTGTGTCCTCAATGTGTTCAGAGGTAACTCCAAAGTATCTTTGTAAGTGTAACACACGGAAGAGTAAAAGTCTAAATGGGTATCTGACATAGATAAATATTCTTGAATACACTAGGGAAAATTGACTTCATTCTTTGTCCTGGTGGCATAGTCCACAGGAAGCTGCTAACACAAAAGTGGTACCTCTCCCTCCGGTGTCTGCTACATGGGAGAAATATGGACCATCTCTTCATATGTTATTGAGAGCCTCTGGAAAACTGTCTGGAGGACTAGCTAGAAGTGGGTTCCAAATTGACAGCAATGAATTAGAATTAAGTAGCAGACCTTTTTCTTAATTAGCCAGGTTGTTATGTGCTGTTGAGTTGCTTGCAACTCATAGCGACCCTATGTACAACAGCCCTAAATCCTGCTCTGTCCTGTGACAATTGCACTGTCTCTGACCCTCCCATCCCGATTACCCCAGTCACTGAATCAATCCACTTCATAGAGGGCCTTCCACTCCTGCGCTGTCCCTCCACCCTCCCAAGCCTAAAGTCCCTCTCCAAGGACTGGTCCCTCCTTACAACATGTCCAATGTATGTTAGACGGCACTTCCGAATCTTTGCCTCCAGGGAGCTGCCCAGTTTGACCCCTTCCAGGATGAATCTCTTTGTTTTTTTGGCAGTCCATGGTAC
>NW_006399915.1:1567808-1577606 GCF_000299155.1 Elephantulus edwardii
TTTAAAATTTTTAATATTGTTATACTAGTTTATTTATAAAATTCAAATGCCTTGTTTTCCAGAAAAGGATCTTTCCATTTCCTTCACCCTCCACTCATTAAATTGTACAACCACATGATTAATCTCCCCTCTCCCTGCAGATCCTCATCCTTCTATCGCAACTCCCCTCCCCCACCCCTGCCTTTGGCTCATCATACTGATTCTACAATAATGGTTTTATACAATATTTGTTATTGTGTGACTGAGTCAGTTCATTCAGCATAATGTTCTCCTTTCCCTCCCAAGTAAGGTAATAGTTTACAAAATCATTACTCTGTAGTGCTCTGTGTATGCTGTGTAGTATTCCTTTGTGTGAATGTACTATAATGTCTCAATCCATTTGTTAGTGGTTCGCTATCTGGGATGTTTCCATGTCCTTATGAGTAAGTTCCTTTCTCACCACATCCTTTCCAAAGTTTATTACTTGTTGTCCTGTTAAACTTTGTCACTGTTACTGAAGTGAGATGATACCTCATTGTGGTTTTAGTTTGCATCTGTCTTATTGCCAATGATTTGGAGCATTTCTTCATGTCTGCCATTCGAATATCTTGCTCTTTAAAAATTCTTTCCATGTTTTTGCCCATTTTGTAATTGGATTTTCAGTCTTTTTCTTGGGGAGGCCCAGGAATATTCTGTAAACTTTGTTATGAGACTGTTTGTCTGAGATGAAATTACCAAATGTTTGTTTCCAGTTGGTAGGTTTTCTTTTCATCCTGTTGGAAAAAGGTTTTGATGCACACATGGATTTAATCTTTAGAAGGTCACATTCATCAATTTTATCCTCTTCAGATTGTGCATTTCTGGCTGTGTTGGGCAATTTCTTTATACATTGAACTAGCGCTTCTAAGTTGATCCCATTTTGTCTCTTATGAACTTCATGGTTTTGGGCTTTGTTCCCATGTCTCTGACCCACTTTGAGTTGATGTTTGTGTATGGTGTGAGATGTGGATATTCGATTCCTCTAATTATTTTAGATTGTAAACATATTCTGTGGGAAAGACCAGGGTGGAGGAATGAGAGATTATAATTGACAAAACCTAGTATATGACTGATAAAAAATTTAAATAAGAATAGAATAAATTCAAGAGATGTATAGACATAAAGGGAGAAGAATGCAGTTTTAAAAGATAAGAGGCAAGAGAGGAGTTCGGCACAGAGGGAAGGATATATGGTACTTGGAAGATGTTCAAATAGACACTCTAGAGTTCCAGGAGAACCATGAGTCAGAGATGAACAACTCTGGGAGTCATTACCATGGAATCTGAGTAAACAAACGACTGAGAAAAGAACCATACAGAGAATCAACAACAGTGGCCAATGGAAACAGCAAAAACTAGTACAGTTAGAGTAAAGCACCTGTTAAGGGTAATGGAAAAATCAGTAAATGAATAATGGTGGTGGTTAAACTTCATGATTCAGCAACATCATTGAGTCACACATATAAAAAGTGATGAAATGGCAGATTTCTCCTTAGATATACTTAAAGTAGTAATAAAAATAATGAAAAGATTTTGGAGATTAAGTAAAAGGAAGTAATGGATGTACAGAATTTTAGAAAAAAGAAGTGGTTGATAGTAAGATGACCACGATTGCTTGCAGTGTTGTTAGGACTGGCGATTTAGGACCACCCTGGTGACCTATTTGAGAGTAGTTTCGGGGTGTCAGTAGAAACAGAAATGTAATTGGGTTAGGTTAAAATAAAGCATGTGAAGAACTAACCAAGGGCTGTGTCTTACAGGAGGGAATTACATTACAGTTAAATGAGGAACCAAAGTTAAGGATGGTGTTTGCCTGTTTCTTTGCTCCCTCTATGCCTTCTCTTCTTCCTCTTTTGTTCTTTATTTCAGTTTTAGAAATACTGCAAGAATATTGAATGGCTTGCACTGGCGATATGGAAAAGAAAGGGAGTGTACAAGGTGTTTGGAAATAGTGCACATCGTGCAAATTTGTGACTAACCTGCTCCTTCATTTATGAAATATATTCTCTTTATTAACTACCGTTATGTAGTGGGACACGTTCACAATTGTTTCTAATTTGTCTTACAGGAATAAGAAGCTAATGAAAAGATTACTAGCATTGGGGAAGAAGACTAAGAAGCCTGATGTGAACAGAGCAACATCACTTCTTTTGGAAGGGTAAATTCTTAGTAAACAAAAAATGGTGGGGAGACTCAATTTTAAATGCTATACATCCCACTGATCGCTACGTCATGACTTCTGATGCCTCAGCTACCACTAAGAAGGCCTTACAGACCCAGAGGTACACAGTTCAAATCCAATAGATGCTCTGTTGGAGAAGAAGGGGCAACAGTCAGACCCGACTGTACCAGTCAGACCCGACTTGAAGGTACACATAAAAAAATAATACAGTAAAAATAAGAAAATAAAAAAAAAATGCCTTACATAGACTTAAGATTGCCTAAAGGAAACTGTAGTTGCTTTTCTTAATGAATTGAGATAAAAAGGCTTCCCCATCAATTCCAATTCAAATGGTCCTCTGTGTATTGGTCTCCTATAATACATTTAGTAGTGTTCTGTTATGGAAAAATATATTTTACTATTATTTAGACTACAATTTATTTTTATTACTTTTAGAATTTATGTTCTCAGTATATCAAAAGTACATAACATCTTTTTATACTTGTGAAATGGTTCTCATTGCTAAAATGAAAAAAAAGATGAGAATTCCTTCTGCAATTATATTTTGTGTCTATATTTGTACAATAAAGTTCTTGTAAGAATTGCTGAAAAGTTTATGTAATTGTATTTTTTAATTGCTTATTTGTTCTTCACAGTGATTGTTCTAGTTGACAGTGACTATTATTATTGTTAGATGTCAGCAAATCACGGATGGTTCTTAGTGACCCTGTGAACAATAGACCTGAACTCTGACCTATCCTGTGCCATAATCATCATCATTTCTGACTAGTAATGATACTGATTAGCAATGCATTAATAAGAAGGCTGTTATTAATACAATAACTTTTGAAATTTTGACGAACTACTTAGGGCAACATAGTTCTCTTGGTGTGGTTTTGCTTTGGTTTTGTGTGTTTGGGATTTTTTTTTATTATTTTAATGAAAGTTTAAAGAGAATTTGGATTTTCTTTCATACGTTGTTGCACACTTTCCTCTCTACTCACTCCTGCACCCAGTTCACTTTTCTCTTTGAAGAAAAAAAAATTATTTCATTGTTACACAATCCTCTGTCCCCAAGCCACTTTCTTATGCAGCTCTTATTCTGGACTCTTGCCATGAAAATAGTACCTAATCAGATATTCCTTTTAAACAGGGTTCAGGTTCTTTTGTTCATGGGGTCACTATGAGTTGTGTTCAATTTGATGGCACCTAACAACATCAACATCTATATACCAGTAGAGGAGCTCTGGTGGCATAGCCAGTAGGGAACTGTTACAGGAAAACCATGGTTCTGCTGCCTGTTTCCAGGAAGACCAGTCTTAGAGATAGCGTAGAATGGAACAAGCAGACATTTTATTTGCCAGCAAATAGTCAAGGAATATATTAATTCCAGAAACCTTTCTCATACTTATTTATAGGCTAGATTGAATTCTTGGGGGAAAGCTCATGTTTATTCGCAGCTTTTAGTGAGCCCTGGTGGCTTAGTGGCAAGAAATTGCACTGCAGTCCCAAAGGCGTGTGGTTCGAATCCACTAGCTGTTTCACAGGTAAAGGATGGGTATCTCTTGTGAGCAATTAACTGCCTCTGAAAACCCGCTAGACTCTACGTATGTTCTGACTCAGTGGTACACAATAACTAGGTTTAAGTTCTTATACAAAAGCTCATGTTTATTGAGCACTTTTAGGAAGGAAAGGGGAGATTATTTTCCTTAAATGCACAGATGGAGGTCCTCAAAAATGTGATCTTTCTGCTGAGCTGTTGAATCATCACAGAATACGTCCTGTAGATTTTCTCTCAAAATGACACTGATCTAGTTGGGTGCTGGGTCCTCACAGAACATGACCCTTCAAGATGGCTGCCCTCTAGCAGTTCATGCAAGGAACATTGTCAGGGCACTTGAAATCTCTTCATGTGATATGCTGTTCAATGGAACGCCAACTCATAACAACACCTCTGAACCTTGCTCTATTCTGTGCTATCCTCCATACTTAAGCCCATTGTTACAATCACTCTGTCAATCTATCTCCTTGCGAGTATTCCTCTCTTTCCCTGACCCTCCACCTTTCCTAGCATGATGCATTTTCCAAAGCCTGGTCCTTCCTGATAACATACTCAAAGCTTGTGAAACAAAATTTCGCCATCTTAGATTTTAAGGAGCAATTTAGTTGCACTTCTTCCAAAATAGACTTGTATGGTCTTTTGAGAGTTGATGGGAAAGATCTGACAACTCTTCCCTTGTGATTTACAGTCTCTTTAAAACCTGTTGGAAGGGTGAACAATGAGTTATTTCGGTCTCCATGACAAGGATTTTAATTCTCAAAGTCCCAATTAAACGGTGTCAATTTTTCTATCATCCTTATTCATTGTCCTACTTTCAGATGTATAAAAAACAATTGAAAATACCTAGTTTGAATCAGGCACACCTTAGTCTTTTAATGTCTTTGCCCTTTAGAACTTTGGAGAGCTCTTTGACAGCACATTTTCCCAGTGGACTATGTTTGTTTATGGTAGAGTTGTTGCTATTGTTATGTGCCCTTTAGTCTCTTGGGATTCAGCAACCTTATATACAACAGCCCTGGAACCTACTCTAACCTGTGCCAACTTTACTGTCTCTGACACACTTACCCTTATTGCCCTAGTCACTATATCAATCCATCTCATCGATGGTTTCACTCTTTTTCTCCATGCCTTCATCCTTCCAAGCATGATGTCCCTCTCCAAAGACTGGTCACTCCTTAAGAGTAAAGATAAATTTATTAAAAGTAGCACATCCCAGAGGAAGGACTTTCCTTACCAGAAAGTAAAACCTTTGATTTCTTTCTTTTTTTTTTTCTTTTCTCCCCCTTGTTGTGTACCATCAAATCAGATCTGACTGGAACAGGACATTACCCTTCCTTCTCAAGCAGAGCATCTGGTGGACTCAATCTGAATGCTTAACCACTGGACCAAAAGGAAATACCATAGAAGGAGAAAAAAAAATTGAAGCTGTCAACAATTTCATTTTACTTGGATTCACATCATCATTCATGGTAACAGCAGTGGGGAAATCAAATGATGAGGGAGCCCTAATAGCCTAGTTGCAAGAAACTGCACTGCAATTCTGAAGGCAGGGGCGGTTCGAGGCAACCAGCTGCTCTGTAGGAGAAGGATGGGCAATCTCCTCCCACCATTAACTGCCTTTGAAAACCTGCCAAAGGATCAGTGGTTTGGTTCCTACTCTGACATACAGAACAATAAGCCTGTGATCATCCGTGATTGTCTGCATCAAATCTTCACTTTCTGCAAGCAAGGTTGTGTCTGCTGCATAATGCAGGTGGTTGATGGATCTTCAACCAATCCTGATGCAACATTCTTCATAGACTCCAGCTTCTTGAATTATTTACTCAGCATACAGATTGAATTGGTATGGAGAAAGGATATCTCTGACACACATCTTTCTGATTTTTAAACCATTCAGTATTCCCCTGTTGGTTTTGGACAACTGCTTCTTGGTCTAGGTATATATAGTCTTTGCATGAGCACAATTATGTGTTCTAGATTTTCCGTTCCTCTCAATGTTAGCCATAATTTGTTATGATCCATACAGTCAAATGTTTTTGCAGAGTCAATAAAACACACACATAAATATCTTTATGATATTGTCTGCTTTTAGCCAAGATCCACTGACATCAGCAATCTTGATTATCTGGTAGTTCTCTATCAATACACTGTTCCAATTCTTTTTGAATAATCTTCTACAAGATTTTTCATATGGAATGAAGTTCAACATCAAGAAAACAAAGTTTCTCACCACTGACCTGATGGGCAGCATCGTGTTAGATGGTGAAGAATATTGTTAACAGCTTTAGTCTCCTTTTTTTCCACAATCAACACTCTTGGCACCAGCATCCAAGAAATCAAAAGACAAATTGCGTTGGAAAAGTCTACAGTCAAAGGCTTTTCCAGAGTACTGAAAAGCAACAATGTCAATCTGGAGACTAAGGTTTAGCTGATCCAGTCTTCGTAATTGATAGCTGTGTGTCAGAAATCTGGACAATGAATGGGGATGATAGAAGGAGAATCGCCTTTGAGCTGTGGTGCTGGAGAAGAGTATTACATATACTATGGACTGCTAGGAGAACAAACAGGTTTGTTCTGAAGAGGTGAATACAGGCTGCTCCTGGAGGCAAGGATTCTGAGGCTTTGTCTGACATACTTTGGACATGTTGCAAGGAGGAACCAGTCCTTGGAGAGGGATGTTATTCTTGGAAGGGTGGAGGTACAGTGAAAGAGAGGAAGACCATCAATGGCATGGATTGATTCAGTGACTAGTGTAATGAGGGTAAGTGTATAAGGTTGGCACAGGATAGAGCAGGTTTTAGGGCTATTGTACTTGGAGTTGCTATGATTTACATGGGGCTTGATGTCAGATAACAACAGCATGATATTGTTAGATAATTTCCACTTTGATCACTTTTTTTTTTTTAAGTACAGAGAGATCTCTTTTAGTCAGTGGGTCAAGATATCTTCCAACTATCTTGGCATAGACTACCGAGTGCATTTAGAGCTGCATCTATTTGTTGAAACCCACCAACTGGTAGTCCATCAATCCTACCATCTTTTTTGGGGGGCTGATGCCTTCAATGCAGCTTGAACTTGTTCATTCTTTACCATTGGTTCTTGATCATGTGCTACTTCCTGAAATTATTGAGTGCTAATAATTCTTTTTGGGACCTGATTCTGTGTATTCCTTTCATCTTCTGATACTTCCTAATATCATTCTGTAAGGATTTCCTGTAAGATTTCTTCCATAGAATCCTTTTGTATTGTAACTCGAGGTATGACATTTTTACTTTCTCTAATTCTTTCAATTTTTGACATGTTGAATATGTTCTTTCTTTTAGCTTTCTAACCGCTTAGTTAATTGCACTTTTCAGCATAATACTTATTCTTCTAGAGCTGCCCTTTGAATTCTTTTGTTCATCTCTGACATCAGAATGTCCTCCCCTCATTTTGGCCTGTCTAAATTCTAGAGCTGAGGTCAGGAGGGTCCAGTTACCTCCCACAATGCTATGATGCTGGGTCCAGCTCAGCAGGCCCAAGGCCCAAGACAAGCAGAACAGTACATTGACAGAGGACTGCCAGATATTCCAGTTGGGTCTAAACAAAAGTGTAGCACCAGAGATTTAATTACTGATGTCAGATGGATCATGTCAGAGAATACCAGAAGAATGTCTATTTGTGTTTTATTGCCTATGCAAAGGCATTTGCCTGTATGATTCATAACAAACTATTGTTAACATTGCCAACAGTGGGAATCTCAGAACATTTAACAACAAACATTCTAGTGCAAGTTTCAGAGTCTCTTCTTCTTTAATTCTTCTTTCAAAGAGTCTCTTCTGACAGCCATTCTGATCTTTTCTTTCTCACACATGTTTTTTTGTTTTGTTTTGGTTTTGCTTTTCTTGTTGTGTACTGTCAAATCAGATCTGACTGGCACAGAAAGAGTTTGTGCTTCCTGCTCCAGGGGAGCATCTGGTGGATTCAGACCACACACCTTCAGGATTACAGTACAGCTTCTTGCCACTATGCCACCAGAGCTCCCTTCTCCCACATTTTTCAAAATGCCCTTTTCCTCTCTTCGTGAATTAAATCCTTGTCATCCACAACTCATCTGCACATGGACTATCTGAAAATACCATGTCTTGGGTAAAAGTCACCTTTGTCCTCAAGGTGACATTTTTGCTCTGAAGCATTTTTTAAGGAGGTCCTTGGCATTAGATTTACGCAATGTAGTAAGATGTTAATTGCACTGGAGGAGATTGATCATCCTTCTCTTACAGAGCGGCTGGTGGAGTACAACCACGTGCCTTTGGGATTACAGTACAGCTTCTTGCCACTAGGCTACCAGTGCTTCTTGGTCCCTTTTAGTAAAATTAAATCCTTGACAACTCTATATTTTCTCCATTTTCATGATGTTTATTATTGATCCATTTTTAAAGATTCTATTTTTGTTTTACTTTGAAGTGTAATCCATACACAAGTTTGTAGTCTTCGGGTTTTTTCTTTTCTTTTATTATGTTTTTGTGTGTCCCGTCAAATTGGCTCTGACTGGTACAGGAGGAGATTGCCGCTCCTTCTCCAGCAGAGCATCTGGTGGATTAGTCTTTGATCTACACCAGTCTTCTTTTTTTCTGCAAGTAAGATTGTATCATCTATGTGTAACCACAACAACTCATTTCTTTCCAGTCAAAACTGCCTCATAGCTGACCCTCTAGCAAGTTTTGGGGTCTTAAATTGCATGGAAATAGAATGTCCATCTTTCTTGCAGTGTCTTTACTCACTAGGTCTCTAGAGTTTCCTCATCTGTGTAGCAGGTTGTTAATGTTCTCCTTAGGTGCCAACAAGTCAATTATGACTCTCAGCCACCCTATGAAGAATAGATCTGCACCCTTTCCAATCCTGTGTCCTATTATCTCTGACAGACGTGACCCCCGTTGCTGCAGTTACTTTCAATCCATCTTGGTGAGGTTTTTCTCTTTCATCGACCCTTCACCTTTTGAAGTATGATGCTCCTCTCCAAGGAGCTGCTTCTCCTACCTATGTGCTCTATTTATGTGAGAAGCTTTTCCATCTTTACCTCAAGGAACACTGGCTGCACTGTCTCCAAGATGTATCTGTCTGTTCTCTTCACAGTCCACGAAATATGCAGTGCTCTTCTCGAACACCACAACTCAAAGATCTTCTGTCATTCTTACTCATTGTCTAGCTCTCAGATGCATAGCAAGTAATTGAAAAGACCATGGTCTGAGTCAGGCATACCTTACTTAGTCCTCAAACAGACATCAGTGCTCCCCAGTAATTTGGGAAGGTCTCTAACATCAGACTTTCTCAAGTCAATTTTGATCAAAAGAAGGAGAAAAGACTGAAATTGTCAGTGATTTCAGACTGTAGTCTTCACAATTGCTTGCTATGCATCAGAGAGCTGGACAGTGACTAGGGATGATCAAAAGAGAATTGATGCTTTTGAGGTGTGATGCTGGAGAAGAATACTGAATATACCTGGACTGCGAGGAGAGCAAACAGGTTTGTCCTGGAAAGGGTGAAACCAGACTGCTCCTTGGAGGCAAGGATTCTCAAGCTTCTTCTGACATACTATGGGCATGTTGCAAGAAGGGACCAGTCCTTGGAGAGGGACATCATGCTTGGTAATGAGGGTAAGTGTGTCAGAGACAGTAAGGTTGGTAAAGGACATAACAGTTTTCAGGGCTGTTGTTTATAGGGTCTCTATGAGTCTCAAGAAACTTGACAACACTTAACAAACAACAGAACTTCCCAGAGGTGGCTCCCAATCGAAGAATAGAGCACATATAAGCCCAAAGAGTATGGCAAGTGTACTAATCTAAAACCCAGACTCACCAGTATCCAGTTGATTCTAGCTGGTAGGTTAAATGAGTGACTTCTCGATTAACACTTGAGTACTTTAACCACCCTGGCGCTAGGGCTCCGGACAAGGATACTAAGCAATTAAAAAGCCTATTGCCCATAGTGGAGTGTACTCGGAGTGGTGGTGGTAGGGGGGAGGAGAACGGGGGCGGGGGGTTGTATACCAATGAAGGAATTTTTCTTTTACTTTTCAA
>NW_006399915.1:1577760-1583173 GCF_000299155.1 Elephantulus edwardii
CTATAAATCTTTACAGAAGCTGATTGTCATGTTTCTCCCCAGGAGTAGCCTTTTGTTTCTATCTATAGACATTTAGGTTAGCAGCTGAATGCTTTCACCACAGCACCACCAGGACAACTTTCAGGAATTCTAAAACCAGAGCTATCAACTTAATTCCAACTCATGGTAACGCTGATCCTCCTTTGAATTCTTGAATCTATAAATCTGAGCATACAATATCCGTTTCTTATTCATAAGGCAGATCCAAGATGCCAATCTTGAGTTAGAAGCTCCACATGTAGGAATACTAAGGCAGACTTATTTCTGAAAAAGGGGAAACTCCTTTGATGGGCAATTTGGGGTCAAGGACTGACCATCTTCCTTATCTTCACAGCCTTTTTATTTTACCTCAACTTAGGGTTCTTCCTAACCAGACTTCCTTTTCTTCTCAGCATTTCAGTCCATTGCCTTCAAGTTGATTCTAACTCATAATGAGTTTTTACCAGGTTTCCAAAGATGTAAATCCCAACAAGAGGAGACAGCACATCTTCTTCCTGCAGAGCAACTGGTGGATTTGAATGAATGACTGACCTTTAAATTAGCATCCAAGTACAAACCACTCTGCGCCACCAGGGCTGAACCAAAGTCAAAAAGGCTTTTCCAGCCTTCCTATCATCTTCATTCAAAGATATTTGCCACAATACTTATAGTTCTAAATGCATCTTGTTCTGTATTTCTCAGAGCACTTAAAGTAACACATGGGGTTTAGAATTTTAAAGTCTAGAGTGAAGAAAAAAAAATCTGCTTATTATAGATAGGGCAAGTGAAACCTTGTGACCAAAGATGGTGAAAATTCTCTGAGCAAAGATGGTAATCACGAGGGACCAGTCCTTGAGGGAAAAAAGTCCATAATGCTTGGAAAAGTAGAGGATCAATACTTCATCAGAAATGAAGACCCACAACAAGGTGGATTAACACGGCAACTGCAACAACAGCTTTGAGCAGATGATGTGGTGTGAGGATGATGTCATCTGTTTTCATAGGGGTTATATGAGTCATTATAGACTCAATGACACCTAACAACAATTTTATCTACAAGGAGATCCATAGGTTGGCATGTAAGCTGAATAGATCTGGAAAAATAAAGCGTTTTTAAAACCTAAATGTATACACACTCATTTGGCAGAGGACATTTCTTATTTCTTTGTCTTTATTTAATTCGTTCTTTATTT
The DNA here is from genome assembly GCF_000299155.1 of Elephantulus edwardii. Taxonomy (NCBI): domain Eukaryota; kingdom Metazoa; phylum Chordata; class Mammalia; order Macroscelidea; family Macroscelididae; genus Elephantulus; species Elephantulus edwardii. Next base: position 1,578,972 of record NW_006399915.1, read on the forward strand.
TATTTATTTTCATGAAAGTTTAGAGACTTCGTATTTCCATTCATTCATTGTTGCACAATTTCCTCCCTGCCCACCCTTCCGCTCAGTTTATTTTTCTCTTTTAAAAGTAAAAAAAAAAAAAAAAAATTCTTTCATTGTTATACAATTCCCCTCCCACTCCCCACCCCACAGGCCCAGAAAACTCCACTATGCAGCTTTAATTTTGGACTCTTGTCATGACAATAATATAAGTATGCAGAAATGGATGCATTCTTATACTATGTGTTGGGGGTGGGGGGAAGTTTACAAAATTTGTAATTGATGGAAATGTCAAGAGCGGAGTTAAAGGCCAGTATCCAAAAGTGAGGCTTGAGCAGCGCGGGGTCCATTCACATAAGGAGGACTGCATAACTGATCAAAGGTGCATACCATTTAGGTGATTACAGGATCGTCCCAGGACAGCAGACAGACCAGTTTTTCTGGTAACCTATTCTTTCTCAATCATGTCTGTTTCTGGAGGTCTGTACCTCTCGACACTTCAGGAACAGATTGTACATTTATTTGTCTATAACAAAAGATATTTTGGGAATAGATTTGATAATCTGCTACCACAGGTCAACCTAAGATAAATACAATGTTGTCCTTGTAGTGTATGGGCAAATCAGCACCAATAATTAAAAGAACTGCCATTTGGAAAGGCAACTTTTTACATCCAACATAGATTCCGGACTCATGTCAAGACTTCAAAGTAAATTTAAGCTTCAACTTATTTTTCTCCTTCCCTGCCTGCCTGCCTGCCTCCCTCCCTCCTTCCCTACCCTGTCACTCTCTGTCTCTTTCCCTCCCTTTCTAAGCTTTCACTTTTAAACCGCCCTATTTACACACAAACCAAGCATCTTGATGTTGGACTCTCATATCCAAAAATGACTGGCACAGCACATCAACAGAGAACTGAAGTGCCGTCTGAGTTTAGAAAAGACCATCATACTAGGATAATATAGCTAATGTTAGATGGATCTTGCCTGAAAGCAGGGAGTACCGGAGGAATGTTTGTGTTTCACTGACTATGCAAAGGCATTTGACTGTGTGGATCACAACAAACTGTGACTGAGAAGAATGGGAATCCTAGAACATTTTATTGTGCTTATGTGAAACCTATACTTCAACCAGGAGGCAGACGTCAGAACAGAGAAGGGAAACACTGCATGATTCAAAATTGGGAAAGGTGTGCACAAGGAATGTGTCCTATCTCCATCTCTTTTCAATCTATATGCAGAACAGATTTTCCAGGAGGCTAGGCTCTATGAGGAGAAATGTTGCATCAGAATTGGAGGAAGATTTATCAGTAATCTCTCTTATGCAGATGATACAACCCTGCTTACTAAAATGGAGGAAGATCTGAAGCGTTTGCTGCAGAAGGTCAAGGATGCCAGTCTTCAATATAGATTGAAGCTCAATATTAAGAAAACAAAGATTCTCAGCACTGGGCAGATTGGCAGCACCATGATATATGGTGAATAGATTGAGATTGTTTACAGCTTTAGTTTTCTTGGCTCCGCAATCAACACTCTTGGTACCAACAGCTAGGAAATTAAATGATGAATTGTACTGGGAAAGTCTGCTGTCAGAGACCTCTCCACAATACTGAAGAGCAACAATATCAGTCTGGAAAGTAAGGTATACCTGGTCCAGGCCATAGTTTTTGCAGTTACTTGTTATGGATCAGAAAGCTGGAAAATGACTAGGGTTAACAGATGGAGAATTGATGCCTTTGAGCTGTGGTGTTGAAGAGTATTGTATATATCTTGGACTGCTAAAAGAAAAAACAGGTTCATCCTAGAGAGGGTAAGACCAGGTTGCTCCTTGGAGGCAAGGATTCTGAACCTTTGTCTGACATACTTTGTACATGTTGCAAGGAGGGACCAGTCCTTGGAGAGGGACATCAATCACCCTTGGGAGGGTGGAGTGACAGCGCAGGAAAGAAAGACCCTCAATGAAATGGATTGATTCGGTGACTGGGGTAATAGGGATGGGTGTGTCAGAGATGACAAGATTGGCACAGCACAGAGCAGGATTTAGTGTTGTTGTGTCGAGGGTCGCTATGTGTCGCAGGTAACTCGATGACTTAGAACAAGAACAACATACTAGAAATAATAATATAAGAATTATCAATAATAAGTGGTATTTGAAATGAGGGAAATAGATGAGACAGTTCAAGGAATGCAAGTATAAGCCAGAGTTGTTATTGTGCACATTTGTTGAGCAGGAACCAACTCTCCAGTTTACAGAGGCAGGAAAACTACAGGGAAGGAGTCTGCCCATCTTTTTCCCCAGGAGAAACAGGTAGATTAGAAACCTTTGAGTTGACAGCACAACTCCTTCCCACTAAGCTACCAGAGTGCCCTAATCCAGTATTGTTGTTGTTGTTGTTATGTGACATCAAGTAATTTGCGACTCACAGCGACCCTATGAACAAGAGCCCTAAACGTGGTTCTATCCTGTGCCAACCTCGCCGTCTCAAACACACTCATTCCTAGCACTCCACTCACAGAATCAATCCATCTCATTGAAGGTCTTCCTCTCCTGCGCCGTCCCTCCACTCTCCCAAACATTATGTCCCTCTTCAAGGGTAGAGGAATGAATTTTATGGGACATTTCTCTAATTGGGTAAATGTCTTTCATCTGCTTCTTTCTGTAAATGCTTGTCTGTCAGATAGTAATATATATATATATATATATATATATAAAGAGAGAGAGAGAGAGAAGGAAGAAGGATTGGTGTTCCACTTCCGAAATAAAAGGCCTTAGAAAACCCTGTTTTCAATAGAGCACACTTAGACTAGAAAACATGGCAATTAAGACTGAAATCTTAGATATGGAAACACAAGAAAGGGGAACAGCTATAAGCAGACACTAGTCCCTGGAATGTGGAATGTGAGAAGCATGAATATAGGAAAATTAGACGTTGTTAAAAAAGAAATGGAATGCATAAATATTGACATACTAGGTATTGGCAAAGTGAGATGGCTTGGCATGGGACATTTTGAATCAGATGACCATATGATCTACTATGCCGACAATGAATAGGTGAGAAAAAATGGGGTTGCTTTCATAATCAAAAAAGTCATTTTTAGTTCCATCATGAAATACAATGTGGTGTGTGACAGGATAATATCCATAAGTACACAAGGAAGTCCAGTGAGTACTTATATCATTCAAATATATACAGTGAAAACTAGACCCAAAAAGGAGGAAATAAAAGATTTCTTCCAAAGTCTGCAGTCAGAGATTGATCGAACATGTAATTAAGATGCATTGATTATAATAGATAATTGGAATGCAAAACTGGAAACAGCAAAGAAGTCTTAGTAGATGGAAAACATGGGCTTTGTGACAGACATGAAGCTGGAGATAGACTGATAGAATTCAGCACATTCAATGATTTATTCATTGCAAATACCTTTTATAAGAAACACAAACGCAGGCTATATACATGGATTTCACCTGATGGTATGCACAGGAATCAAACTGATTACATCTGTGGAAAGAATTGCTGGAGAAGCTCAATATCAGCTGTGAAAACGAGGCCATGTGCTGACTGTGGAACAGACCACCAAGTACTCATATGCAAGTTCAAGCTGAAGCTGAAGAAAATAAAATCAAATCCACTGGAACCAAAATTTGACCTTAAGTTTATCCCAGTTGATTTTCAAAACCATGTCAGGAATATATTTGAGGCCTGAACACCAATGAATGAAGACCAAATGAGCTGTAGGAGGATATTAAGAATATCATCCATGAAGAATGCAAAAGATGATTACAAAGGCAGAAGAGGAAGAAAACACCAAGGTGGATGTCTGATGAGACAATGAATATTGTACTAGGGAGCTGAGAAGCCAAAGTTAATGGTAGAAATCAAGACATTAAAAAGCTGAACAGAAAATTTCAAAGGGCAGCTCAGGATGACAAAGCAAAGTAGTATTTAAAAAAAAAAAGGAGGAGGAGGGGGCGGGGAGAAGAAGAGAGCTGAAGTCAAAATCAAAAGGGCAGAACTTGCTCAGCATTTCTTAAGCTGAAGGAATTGAAAAACAAATTCAATCCACGAGTGACAATAAAACCTTAAGGATGCTTTGAGCAGAATGTTAAATAATCCAAGAAGCATTAAAAGAAGAAGGAGTTTCCGGCACTGGCTGAAAATCGCCTGTGACTTCATCCATAGCCAC
>NW_006399915.1:1584233-1586048 GCF_000299155.1 Elephantulus edwardii
TGTGCAGCTCTGCAACTGCATCCTGGCCCATCCTCACCCTTCTGCCCCCAACCCTCACCTCCTTGTACCCCCAATATGTTTTTCCCAATAAAAAAATATTTAAAAAAATAAAACAAAAAAGTTTAAAAAAAAGGAGTTTACAGAGTCACTGTACCAGAAAGAATTGACTGACACCGAAGAATTTCATGAAATAACATGTGAACAAGAGCCTGTGGTAATGTAGGAGGAAGTTCAAGCCCCTCTGAAAGAATTAGCAAAAAACAAGGCTCCTGGAGTTGATGGCATAGCAATTAACATATTTCAACAGACAGACACTCTAGATGTACTCACTAAGACGTGCCAAGAAATCTGGAGGACAACTGACTGGAAGAGATCAGTATTTGTTCCCATTCCAAAAAAGGGTCGCCCAAAAGAATGCAGAAATTACCAAACAATATCACTGATATCACATGCAAGCAAGATTCTGCTGAAAATTGTGCAAAACTGACTGGAGCAACATGTCAACAGACAATTGCCAGATGTACAGACTGGGTTTAGAAGAGGCCATGGTCCTAGGGATATTATAGCTAATGTCAGATGGATCGTGGCAGAAAGCAAAGAGTACCAGAGGATTTTCTATTTGTGTTTCATTGATTATGCAAAGGCTTTTGACTGTGTGGATCACAATAAACTGTGGTTGACTCTGAAAAGAATGGGAATCCCAAACCATTTGATTGTGCTTATGAGAAACCTATACTTGAACCAAGAGGCGGTCATCAGAACAGAGCAAGGAGGCACTACATGATTCAAAATCAGGAAGGGTGTCTGCCAGGGATGTAGTCTGTTTCCATGCCTTTTATATGCACAACAGATCATCCAGGACGCTGTACGAGAAGGAATGTGGCGTCAGGACTGGTGGAAGATTCCTCAACAACATGCGTTATGCAGATGACACAACCCTGTTTGCTGAAACTGAGGAGGACCTGAAGCACTTGCTGCTGAAGGTCAAGGCCTACAGCCTTCAGTATGGATTGAAGCGCAACATCAATATTTTCACGATTGGGCCAACTGGCAGCATCATTATGGATGGTGAAGAGATTGAGATTATTAACAGTTTTAGTTTGCTTAGTTCCACAATCAACACTCTTCGTAACAGAAGCCAGGAAATCAAGACACAAATTGCATGGGAAAAGTCAGCTGTCAGGGACCTCTCCAGAGTACTGAAAAGCAACAATATGAGGCTGGAGACTTAGGTGTGCCTGATCCAAGCCACAGTTTTCACAATTGTGTGCTATGCAACAGAGAGCTGGACAGTGACTAGGGATAGTAGAAAGACAATTGATGCCTTTGAGCTGTGGTGCTGGAGAAGAGTGTTGAATATGAACTGCTAGGAGAACAAACAGGTTTGTCCTGGAGAGGGTGAAACCGGGTTGCTCTTTCGAGGCAAAGATTCTGAAGCTCCATCTGATATACTTTGGGCATGGTGCAAGAATGGACCATTCCTTGGAGAGGGACATTAAGTTTGGAAGAGTGAAGGGACAGCGAAAGAGGGTGAGACTCTCGAGGAGATGGATCGGTTCCATGATTGTGGTAATAGGAGTAGGTGTGTCAGAGACAGTGAGGTTGGCACAGGATAGAGCAGCATTTGGAGCTTGTGTACATACTGTCCCTATGAGTTGCAAGCAACTCTATGGCACAGAACAACAACACCATTTTAAGAGGGAACTCTGGTGGCTTAGAGGGAATTGAGGTAAGGAATTGTGCTGTCAACTCAAAAGTACTTGGTTCAGATCCCCCAGCTGCTCTGCAGGAGGAAGGAAGGAAGGAAGGAAGGAA
>NW_006399915.1:1586393-1590490 GCF_000299155.1 Elephantulus edwardii
AAGAAAGAAAGAAAGAAAGAAAGAAAGAGAAAGAAAGAAAGAAAGAAAGAAAGAAAGAAAGAAAGAAAGAAAGAAAGAAAGAAAGAAAGAAAGAAAGAAAATTCTTGTGTGATTTACTACATCTGAAAATTCCTTTAAGAGTCAACTCGGTTCAGTTCTGACTCTACAACAACAGCAGTAGGGAGGGAAGAAGAAGAAGAAAAAAAAAGATTGAAAACACATTAAACCAGAATGTAAAAGAGCTATTTGTAAGATGGTTTGAGAAAGTGAAACCATGACATAGAGGGGAAAGTTATATGAACGAACTTGAAAAAAGAAACAACAATAAAAACAACAACAAAACCCACCCCCAAACCAAAACTCGTCAAATTCATTGCCATGGGTTCATGGAGTTGAAACTCATAGCCGACCCTCCAGTGGGATTGAGCGATTGTAAATCTGCACAAGGATGATCCCTGTTTCTCCTGCTGAGGACTTTGTGCATTGAAACTGGCAGAGAGGTGCTGCCTTAGCGTCAACAGTGCCACTAACTTTCTGTTAACATGTAAACAGGAATGCCCATGTTAAACATCACTGCTGCGTGTGTATTATTTTTAACGGGACATTTAAAACATTTTAAAAAGTTATAGGCAGGTGAGGAAGACAGGTGAAGGGCTGCTGTTGTTCTGCACCGTCAAGTTGAACAGCTGTCCATCCCGCGGTGTTTTCAGTGGCAAAGGAGGAGACTTTTTGTCTTCCTGCTGAGCCTCTGGTGGATTGGAATCATCCTTTTGCCTTTGGGTCACCACTACATCTCCTCACCCACTACGCCACCAGGGTCGAAAACTAATAGAAACTAAGTTCCTACTGGGAACAGCAGTGCAGTCAAGTTTACTCGGCCACTGGTTCTCAACCTTTCACATCCCAACCCTGGCAGTGTTGTCACTAACCTTAATCATCCACTGTGGTAATTAATGGCCTCACCCACTCCCACCTTTGCTGGAGCAGAGGGAACTCCTGCCCCAGGTTTAGTGCTGAGTCCCGCCTCCCCAACGCCTCCCTCTCCCATTGGCCACAGCATAGACCCTCCTCTCTGCAGCATCTTGGTTTGTTCCCTGACTTCTGGCTTGTCCTATCCAGTGGATTGAAGAATCCATCCATAGCAGCTGGTTTTCAAAGACACTAAATCATATGGAGAGAGAGTGCCCATCCTTCTGTCTCGGGGCAGCTGACAAATTCAAATCACATGTCTTTAGATTACAGTGCGCTTTCTTAACACTAGGCCACGTGTTGATAAAAGGGGTTAAGGAGTTTCCAACCTGAATCATGAGTGACCACCTCAGTGATACGACTGCTTTAACAGCCTGGGATGCTGCCTACCTGAGCCTGTAGGTCCTTTGTACCCAAAGGCCACTTTATTATCATCCACTCTGGCACTGTCAAGAGGTTGTGGACTGAAAGCCCCTCCTCTCCTATAGTGACACCACTGCACCCTGGTTAATGCAACAATTGCTTAGGAGTCTAGGACTTTCAACAGGAACTGCATTTAAGATCCAGTTTAAGGGAGCTCTGATGGCCTGGTGGCAAGAAACTACACTGTGGTCTCACAGGTACGCAGTTCAAATCCGCCAGCTGCTCTAAGGGAGAACAGGTAGTCTGAGATTAACTACCTCAGAAAACCCAGAAGAGGGTCAGCTATGGGTCAGTGCTGACTCAATGGTACACAACAACAATGATTTAAAAAAAAAATCGAGATGAATAGATCATTCGATTTTCAGTATGTTTAATGTGTACATTAAACATAAGTTGTTCATAGGAATTTGATCATGATGAATGTCTTCCAAAATATGTAAAAGTAGGAAGAAATTGGACTGGTTTAAAGAGCCTAAGAGACTTCCTAAAGGCTAAGCCTAAATTTGTATTTCCCAACGGAGAACCTACAGCTAAATCAACTTTCCTATTCCATCAGCAATAGCTGCCTTCTCTGTTCATCCACCTTCACATTTCCTTCATTTTTGTTATTAAATGCCATGGAGTCTACCACGACTCACAGAGACCCCCCGAACAATAGTTCTCAGCCCTGCCCTATCATGTACCATCTCTGCCATACTCAGAGCCCACCTTTACAGACACTGTGTTGATCTGTCTCGTTGAGGGTCTTCCCCTCCTTCACTGACTCTCCATCCTTCCAAGCATGATGTCCTTTCTCAGTTACTGGCTCCTTCTCACTACATGCCCACAGCAAGTGGGAGGAAGGTTCACAATCCTTGCCATCAAGAAGCACCCTGGCTGCCCCTCCTCCAAGACATACTGCTTTGTCCTTTTGGCAGATCATGAAAAATTCAGTACTCATCTCCAAGATCAACTCCATGGCATAGATTCTTATTCTGTGATCCTTAATTATTTTCCAAGTTTCAGCTGCATAGCAAGTAATTGAAAAGATTATGGCTTGAATCAGGTGCATGCATCTTAATCATTGGCATCATTGCTTTTCAGCACTTTGGAGAGTTCCCCAATCACACACTTTCCCCATGGAATACATCTTTGGATTTCTTGGTTGCTAGTGACAAAGCTTTTATTGACTAATGCAAAGGCATTTGACTGTCATGCATCATAACAAATTGGGGCTAACTTTGAGAAGCATGGAATCCCAGAACATTTGATAGTGCTTATGCAAAACCGATATTTAGACCAAGAGGCAACTGTATGAACAGAGCAGGGAAACCCTGTATGCTTCAAAATTGAGAAAGGAGTGTGTCAGGGTTATACCTTTTCTTCATACCTTTTCAATCTAGATGCAGAACAGATCATTTGGGAGACTTTTTGAAGAAAATTGTAATGTAAGTATTAGAGGGAGACTTATTATCAACCTGTTATACAGATGATTCAACCTTGTTCACTGAAATGGAGGAGGACTTGAAGTGTTGGCTTCAGAAAGTCAAGAACTGCACTCTCAATATGGACTGCTTCTCAAGATGAAGAAAGTAAAGATTCTTACCACTGATAATAGGTGAATCGGCAGCATCATGATAGATGGAGAAGAGATTGAACTTGTTAACAATTTCACCTTGCTCAGATCCACAATCAGTACTCTTGGCACTAGTAAGGAAATCAAAAGATGAATTGCTTTGGGAAACTCAGCTATCAGGGACATTTCAAGAGTGCTAAAGAGCAACAGTTGTCAATCTTGACACTAAGGTGCACCCGATCCAGGCCATGTTTTTCTCAATTACTTGCTATGCATCTGAGAGGTATAAAGTGACTAAGAATGACAGAAGAATCAATGCCTTAGATTTGTGAAGATGCAGAAGAATTTTGGATATACCATGATGCTGAAAGAAGAAATAGATATGTCATGGAAAGTGTGAAACCAGATTGCTGCTTAGAGGCTAAGATTATTAAGCTCTATCTCACATACTTTGAAGATGTTGCTAGGAGGGACAAGTCCTTGGAGAAGGACATCACACTTGAAAGGGTGGAGGGTCAGTGAAGGAAAGGAAGCCCCTGGATGAGATGTATTGACACAGTGACTACAGCAATGAAGGCAGGTGTGTCAGAGAGAGTGAGTATAGGGCAAGTTTCAAAGCTCTTATTCATAGGGTTACTATGAGTCCTAGTTGATGCCACTTCACATCACAACAATGCTAACAGTGTTGATTATGGATCCAAGGAAGATTAAATGATTAACAATTTCTATCTCTTCTCTTTCAGCACTTCCTCCTATTCCTCCTACCTTCCCCCCCCCCCCATTTCTCCATTCATGTTTCCCCAGGTGGTTTAGGGCATCTCCTAACCACATTCTCTGTGCCAGACACAAATCCAAGAAGGGAACTCCTACCCGGCTCTGGATTTAGAACTTGAAATTCTCCCAGACGTATCTTGCCCTGTGCAATAGAAGAGACATTTTCCAAAAAGAAAACAAACAAAATTACCTATGTATTGTACTAGAATTCTTCACTATTCCCAACTTTTGCATTCCAGTCACCCATTATTATCAATGCATCTTGATTGCATGTTCGATCTATCTCCGACTGTAAAAGTTGGTAGAAATCATCTATTTCTTCTTCTTTGGCTCTGGTTGTTGGTGCATATATCTGAATGATAGTGGTATTTACTGG
>NW_006399915.1:1592085-1618436 GCF_000299155.1 Elephantulus edwardii
CAGGGTTTAGGGCTGTTGTGCATAGGGTCGCTATGAGTCGGAAACGACTCGATGGCACATAACAACAACAACAATTCTACTAGAAAAGGCAACGGCCTGTGACTATTGATTAAAAATAGAAATTCATTAAATAGCTCTTTTAAGTGGCCATTTCTTGAACTGAAAGATGGTGCAAAGGGAGGAAGTTCTTTCAAGGTTATGTCACAGGGTAAGCAGGGATAGGTGCATTAGTCTGTCATGTATTAAAGTGCTGTGGAATCAAACAAATTGCAAAATCACATGTGAGGTTATTCATCCTTCTCCTATGGAGCAGCTGGTGCATTTGAATGCCTTTGGGATTATAAACGTTTTTTACCAGTAGGTCATCAATCAACAACATGATGGCAGAGAGAAAAAAGAGTGAGATTGTTAGTGTCTCCACCTAGGGTTAGGGTTAGGACTAAGGCTAGGGTTAGGGCTATGGCTACACCTAGGTCTCCATCTTGGGTTAGGATTAGGGTTAGGGTTAGACTTCATCTTACCTGAAACCACAATCAAACACTTAGTACCACAAGTCAGGTGATCAGGATATATATTCCACTGGGAAAGTCTGCAGTCAGTAACCTTTCCAAATTGTTGAGGAGCAATGATGTTACTTTGAGGACTCAGGTGTGCCTGATTCAGGATATGATCTTTTTAAGTGCTTGCTATTGATGCCTTTGAACCATGGTTTTGGAGAAACATGGTAAGTATCACACAAACTGTCAGAAGAACAAACAGCTATCTTGGAGAAGGTGACATAAAAGTGCTCCTTGAAGGCAAAGATGAGGAAACTTCATTTCACATACTTTTGACATGTTTCTAGGAGAGGTTATTCCATGGAGAGGGACATCGTGCTTAGAAAGGTGGAGGGACAGTGAGGGAAAAGAAGATCCTCAACCAGGTTGGCTGACACCAGGACTTGCACCAATGTGAGTGTGTCAAGAGATTGTGAAGATGGCACAGGATAGGACAGAGTTCAGATCTGTTATTGATATGGTCACTAAGAATTTACTTGACTAGAAGTCACTACAACAATAGGCAATCAGACCTCCTTTTCACTAAGGGAATTATCTTCCAAACAAACTTGCCTGAAAACGGTGGGCAATACATGTCCCAAGAGTCATGAAAGGATTAAAGGGTAGAGTTAGGCAAAGAGAAAAGAAAACAATTACAAAAGTTCAGGTCCTTAGACTTGGAAACCCCTTGTGTCTGTGGGTTTGGGGTTTTGGCTGTAATCGTGTGGGAAGGAACCCTGGCGCTATCCTTGGGCTGCTACCCTACATGTTGGAGGCTGAAACCCTCCAGTGGCTGCTCAAAGAAAATTCACAAGTCTCCTTTGATAAAAATTCACAGCCTTGGGAAGTCAATGGAGACTAAGTATAGGAATCAACCTAATGCAGGATTTTATTTTTTTTTTCTTTTTTAAAAAAGGTGAATCACATCACAAAAATTGTTACGTGTCTTCCTGTCAGATCTGACTCAGAGATGAGCTTCCAGAAGGTTTTCAGAGATTCTCCATCTTCTCCCTTGAAGCAGCTGGTGGATTCAAACTACTCACCTGTGTATTGTCAGCACAGCTCCTTGTTTTCTTTACCTGAGTGGATGTGGTGTTTGGGGATTTTATTTGTCTGAATCAGCCAGGTGTTGCCATTGAAGTTCATGGGCACTCATAGTTGATCGTCCAGAGGGCATTTAGAAGCTCTGAACAGCACCAGATATTCCTTCTCCCTTGGAGCTGAAGGTGGATTCGAACAGCCTGAGACACATAGCTTTTTGATTATCAGCCCAATTGTCAGAGGGCGGTGCTTCTAGGGATCCCTGGGAGAAGAGTGGGGTAGGGAGGGAAAGTAGGAGAAAGAGGAGGGGAAAGAGAAATAAGAGAGAAAGGAGGAAATCAGGGTTGATGAACTTCCTGGGTAAGAGGTAGGGGACATTTGCTTATAAAAGGAGAACAGTAGAAAGCCTGCAGGTAAAAAGAAGTAAAAGCACTTTGCCATTGCTGGCATTCTCATCTCCTGTGTGTTCTTGGAAATGGCATCTGCAAGTAACTATACCGACGAAAACGTAAGTTTATGTCACTCGGCATGACTTTCCTCGTGGGTTCTCTTTTCAAAATCTTTGAGGGGCTGGGATTACATTCCTCACTTTCAGGGGATCTGACTTTACTCCTACTCTCTGGTGGAGAGAAGCTTCTGTCTCAGCGCTGCACTGGTCTAAACAAATTGTTTGCTGCTTTTGCCTGTCTCATGTTGTGCCTTTGCGTACCTTTGAGAAGGAGTGAAAGAAATAAAGTGCCTTGGTAACAATTCAGAGGAAGAGATTTCGTTATAGCAAAGACAAGGAGTATACAAGGTAGGCAAGAGGAAAGTGGGGAAATGCGGAAGATCTTGGGTGAAAAGGTGGGAGATGAAGTCCAGGTGATCCACTGATTTCTCCAAGGACAAGAATATCATTCTCAGTGACTTTGCTGTGGAATGGACTTTCACCTCGGGTTGGCTTATGGTAGTCTGGAAGAGAAACCTGTAATAAAGTGTTCCTACACTAGCCTAGAGAATTGATTTGACTAATATTAGGGGCAGGATTGTAGACAAGTCCCCTACCTGCTTTGTACCTCATTTATTGCTGAAGCCATTATTAACCAATTTGGTAAAAGGCTGTTTTTTTCCCCCTTAGCTCACAAACTAAATGTATGTGGAAGTGCTTTGAAACACTGGTTTACAGAGGGGAAACTGCTATATCCAAGTTGAGAGTTTGAGAGCAATGAGGAGCTGCTGAGGAGATTTAAATGGGCTGGGGGAAGGGTAAAACAGCATGAGATCAATTTAGCTATTCTTCCCTGAGAGTATTGCAGTGGAGGGGAATGCTGGAGTCAAGTTTACTCATCTTGATGTTTGAGAAAGACAAGTTGTAAAATACATGTTACTCACTGGTATTGACCATTTAAGTTCTGAGATGTATCTCCCTCATTTGTGGAATAGAAAAGTCCTACATTTCTAGGAGCTTTGGGGCATTGTTTGTAAGGGGTTAATCCCTCTCTGCCTGTTCAAACCACCACTTTCTGAGGAAATAAAGTTTTCAGAGACCAAATATCGTAGGAGAGGAGACAGCTGGTTGTTCTTCTTTGAAGCTGTTGGTGGATTGGAATCCCCTGCACTTGATTTGGCAGCACAAATCCACTAGGGCAGCAGAGAGACTCTGTCCTCCTGTGCTAGGCTTTGTTAATCTCTGTGACTGGAGTATAGGAAAAATTATCTTTTCTCTCATTTTAGGGCTAAACTAAGACAATAGCAGAGCTGTAGAGATAGCCAAGGACCAGGATGCTCAGGAATTTGCAAACTGGATGAGGAAACTTTGTGTTTTAACTGAGTGCAGACCACTGAAAAATCATTGAAGAATTTTAAAGAATGGGGAGGGAAAAAGAAAAGAGGCAAGATGAATTGAGGATCACTAACACTCTCTGAAGTCCATTTATAAACTCAAGTGGACTTCTGAGGCTATAAATAACAATGGAACGAGACAGCTTAACATTATCTGACAATCGGCTAGTGGTTTTAAAGAGATTGCCCATATTTCTCCCATGGTGGATTGGAAGCCTTAGGTTTTCTTGGGTCTCGTGATGTCTGGATGAGCTGGAGGCTAGCCTTCTTTTCTTTAATTTTACTTTTTTTTTTTTTTTGGTTTGCATACAAAGTTCATTTACATTGTGTTTCATACAGTCACTCCCCCATTCATTGTGTTTTATAAAATTAATCAACACTGAACCATGTTCACCACTACTCCACTTTTCCAGATTCTCTGCTAAATCTGTCTCATTTCCTTTACCCTCCCCCTCCACCCACCAAATTATGCAACCCTGTAATTTCCCCCTGGCCATCCTCATCCCTCTGCTTTCACCCCTTGTCCCCTTGAATTCCCCTACACGTTTTACTAGTTCTTCTGTTTTTACAATAATGGTCTTATGAAATATTTGTCCAAGTTAGTTCACTCAGTGTAGTGCTCTCCAGTCTCTCTCAACTTATGTAGTAATTTTCAAAATTGTTGCTCCTGGGTGCTGCATAGTATTCTATCATGCGAATGTGCCACAATTTCTGAATTCACTTAATTTTGATTGGACAATTGGGCCATTTCCATGTTCTTGCAGTTGTGGAAAATGCTGCTATGAACATCGGTGTACAAATCTCTATTTGTGCGTCTCTTATAATTTCCTTGCAGTTTTAAATTTCTAGCAGCGGAATAGCTGGGTCATACGGAATTTCTATGGAGCTCTGATGGCCTAGAGTAAGAAACTGCTGTAATCCTAAAATCTTGCCTTGTTAATCTAGACCGGCACGAAAGCATTATGATTATCACAAGAGTTCGGAATGAGGGTTGCAGAGTGGAGTATACTCGGGATGGGGGTGGGGGGATTGTATGCCAATGAAGGAGTTTTTCTTTTGCTTTTCAAGAAGAGTGAACTGGGGGTGGGGGGGGGGTGGGCGCAGAGAAAAGTGCAAAAAAGAAGAAAAAAATAAAAACGAGAAAACAAAAAAAAAGGCAGTACCTTAATAAAGCAAGTCTTTTAATAGGGGAAAGGAAACTACAAAATAACAATGTCTTTGTGATCCAGAGGAAACCTAGCAGTTCTTCAGTTAAAGTTTTGCATCCTGAGTAGAGGGAGGGATAGGTAAAGGAAAGGGGTAAGATCAGGTGTTAAAAACAATGTATATAAACTTTATAAACTTTGTAAGTAAACAAGTATAAAATAAAAAAAAAAGTCTGAAAAAATTTTCCACTCTGTTCATTGAATAGGTCATCTCTCATATAGGTCATATATTAATGAAAGGGGGAGGCACTACAAAACAGTTACAAGAATTTCAACTGCATAAGACTTTCTCAAAATTATCCCTGTGGACTGAAAGGATTAGGCCTTCACTCTTGTTATTGTATACTAAGAGAACACAGCTCCCTTTCAAAATACTGCTTAAATATACGTTAGTTTTTTCTTGCTGTCTTGTCTGTTCTAGAGTTACACTGTTAATCCAAAGGCAGAGTCCTTGGCAATTTGAATCCACCAGTAGCTGTAAAAAAGAAGGGTAAACGCTTCCCTTTCAGTTTGTTGTTGGGGACCATTGGGCTAGTAGACTGTGACTCACAGGGACACTATGATAACAGATCTGAACCTTGCCCTATCCTGCACCAGTCTCCTGATCCGTCCTGCTTAATTACATTGTGGCAGTCACTGAGTCAGCCCATCTCAGCAAGGGGTTTTCTCTCTTACATTGACCTTCTGTTTTTCTCAACAACATGTCTTTCTCCACAGACTGGTTCCTCCTGGCAATGAGAGTAAAGTAACTGAGGCAAAGTCTCACCATCCTGGCCTCCAAAGAGCTCTCTGATGGCATTTCCTTCAAGACAGATTTGTTTGTTCTTTTGACAGTCCCTGTTATTCAATATTCCTCTCCACCATCACAATTCAAAGGCATCAGTTGTTCGTTTTCTTTATTCATTGTGTAACTTTCAGATGCATAGGAAGCAATTGAAAATGGGTGAGATTTACAGCCTCTGAAAACCCACTGAAGGGTCAACTAAGAGTTAATTCTGATTTGACAATAATAGTTTTTTATTCATTATTCAAAGTAGAGGATCAGTAAAAGAGGAAGGCTCTCAACAAGACGGATGCATACTGACGACAAAAATGGGCTTGAGGATGGTAGAAATCATGATGGTGCAGGGCTGAGTAAAGTTCTGGTCTGTTGTTCAGAGTATCACTAGGAGGAGTGGTCAACTTGATGACATCCCACAACAGTATTACTGGTAAAGGAGGCCTTGTGATGTGATGTGGGGCATAAGGTTCTAGGCTTTTAACCAAAAGATATCTTCAGTGGTTTGAATCCACCAGTTTCTCAGCAGGAGAAAGGTAGGCAGTTTGTGCCTATAAAGATTTACAATCTTGGAATAATGGAGGGCACTGTGAGACAGCATCAACAAGTCAGGGCAGGGGTTTTGGGTTTATTTCTTGGTTGGGAGCCATTGTAATGAGGTGCTGCTAATAAGAGGGTCACTGGTTTAAATCCACCCACTGCTCAGAGGGGAAGAAAGATGAGTGTGCTCCCCTTAACATTTATATCCTTGGAAATCTGATGAAGGTCACAATGAGTATGAATCAACTTGAAGTCAATTGGTTTGGTTTTGATGTTAGATTCAGTAGTGTTTTATGCAAATGCAATTTAGCTGTGTGGCATCCAAAGAGAATGAGTGACTGAGGACGTCTTCTCTTTTCAGAATTTATTTAACATGCACTTAGTTGAAGAAAGTCCAACTATTACATTATCTCTAGCAACAGAGGAATATACAGAAACAGTTCAGACAGCACCAAGTGTTCCTCCAATGGCCGATGTCAAAGTGAAGAAGCCCAGGAATCGCAGTAAAGGTATGAAGGCAGGGATTGCTCAGTGCTGCACCCATACACCCTTCACTCTAGAGCACTCAGCTGAAGTCTTACCTTCTCCGTGGACCCTAATTATATTAAGTCCAGAAGAGAATTTCCAAACATGCATACTTCTCCATGCTGCTGCCTTGTTTTTAAGACCTAAGAGGTGCATGGAATTTTCTGGATAGAACATCAGGCAGCAAGATGAATTAAACTTTTTTTATACAGAGAAATAATTTTGAGAAACATCTAGAATTTACTTCATAATTAATTACCAATTAAGTATATAGCCATTCTTAATAGACCTTTTCTATATATTCTGTGTTTAGTTTAAGTCCATAGCGTAATAATCTCAAGGGGAGTTTATTATCTGGGACAATAATGAAAAATCCAAGATAATGTAAATGGAGAAAGATCAGAGCTGAACAAGGTGAAATGGGTACAACAGAGAAAAATGAAGTATATTCAGATCGTTGCTTGTAGGGAGAGTGAGGCCATTCTCTGATTTTTGTAGGATTAAATTTTTCTGTTTCAAAATCTAAACATTGCAGGAATAATCCAATATTATGGTCTGCATATTTGGGAAGTAAGCATCAGAGAAAAGTAAAGGACTAGTGTAAGTAGTGTTTAGAATTTAAGGTCTCAATTTTATGTCTCATTTTAAGGGTTACATGGTCTTAAGCAAGTCGTTTAGTTCCTGTTCCCAAATTTATCTTCCCATTCCTTAAAGATTTATAGCGAGAAACCCAATGAAGTTTCAAAATAAGCCTAATTTATAAAATACAAAATTTAATGTGATATGTATGAACAAATTGGTTTGTGAGAAACTCTAAAATAAGGGTGGGGGGAATTGAGTACACATTGAACTATAAATTTAAAGGGCTCTAATGACCTAGTAATAGTCCCAAAGGCATGTGGTTCGAATCCACCAGATGCTCCACTGAAATAGGATGGGCATTTCCTGTGAAAACCAGCTGGAGGGTCAGCTGTGGGTTGGTTTGTGCTCCATAGCACACAACAACTGTGGTTTCGCTTTTTTCTCAGTTCCTTCTGAAACAAATGAACAAGTCAAACCTCGCCAAACAACATCCAATGGCAAAATGACCCACATTCCTATGCCAGACGTTTTGCCTCCCATTACTGAGGTCCATCGGAACACGTTGCGTTACTGGTGCCAACTAATAAACTTGAGCTCTGGTGGACAGGTGAGTATACCTGCCGAAATCCAGATACGGGCTGAGGCATGGATCGAAAACTTCACTAACTCTTCTATTTTTCCTATAATTTCTTCAGAAATCAGACCTGTATCTGAGGGTCCAGACAAACGCTTATCCTGATCAAAAGGTAAGTGAGGAATGTGAGAATGGCTGTGATCATGGGTCCTTCTTCCACCACCTTCTCCATGTCTCTTGTTCCTGTAGGGCAAGTTTGCTCAGCGATGCCTTTGTGATATATGGGGTGATGTAGTGGCTGGGGAGAAAGTGTTGGTTCTTCTTCCTTTCCTGTCCATTGTGTTGGAGGCTCTGTAGTTGCCCTACCTCTACCTATGACATGCCAGTAGCACTCCCCCTTCCACCTTTATTTTGACAGCCAAAAGTTCTCCCACATATTCACAAATGTGTCTCTCTTGTGGAGAAAAATTACCTGATTTGCAATCAATGTCCTAAGACAAAGGAACCCTGGTAGTACAGCAGCTAATGGGCTTGACTGCCAACCTAGAGATCAGTGATTCAAAATCATGAGGCACTACATGGTAGAAAGCTGGGACATTTTGCTTCTGGAAGGATTTTTACACCCTTGGGAAAACCCATTGGAGCAATTCTACTCAACCCCATGTGATCACTGAATCAGAATTGAGCCAATGGCAATGAACTTGGTTTTTTGGTTGCTCTAAGGGGACTCTTTTCTAAATTTTTCTCCCACTGATATACATGCTTGTGTCAGTATAAAGGTTCAGAAAATTAACACTTCACTGAATAAAGTCAAAACCAAATCCATGGCTGTCCATTCCTTCTGGTTCCAACTCAAAGCAGCTGACCATCAGTACATTTTTATGTGAGGACACTGCCTGTCTTTCTGTCTTGGAACATGTGGCGGAGTCAAACCACTGACTGACCTGTATGTTTGCTAACACCACCGGAACTCTTTTTTAAATTAAAGTTTATTAATTTTAATGAACATTTACAGAGATTTTGTATTTCCATTCATTCACTGTTGCACTAATTTCTCTACCACCCTCCCAGTTTGTTCCTCTTTCCCCCCCCCTCGGAAGTCTGTTTTAATTTCCCATTGCCACAATGCTTGTCAAAACCACTTGTGATTAATCTCCTTTGTCAGTGTGTCCTTTGCCATTACCTATCACTCCTCCCTGAGAGAGACTTCACCCTGATTCATAAGGAAAAGGGGAAGGAGTATTCTCTTAGTTACTTCCTGCTGAAAAGGGACGCTGTAGGTTTCAGGGTGAAGATCTTCTCTCACTACTCTAAAGGGCCCCTTTGGCAGTAGGAAAGACATAGATTATTATGGAGATTGATTCTGGAATTTAGATGCACTGTTATCAACTGTGCTTAGCCATACATGTTCATATCTTTGAAGATGTGTCATGGAACTGTTGCAGCCTAGAAGACACAAATTTAACAAGTTAAAACTACATGAGTCAAAAATTAAAAACAATAATATTCCAAGTAGAGGTTCTAACAGTGGCACAAATCAAGTTACAGAGGGAAGGTAGTTCTTAAAATAAAAGGCTTACTGACTAGCACTTTATCTATTATAGTATAAAGGTTAAGGAACCACAAGATGTAGAGGCTCAACTATGTCATTTATTATTCTTAAGTCCTGGAGCAAATTCCATCTACCACTGGGTTGTTTTCCAGGTTGGATGAAACTCTTTTTAATGAGTACTCATTGTGACTTTCATTGGCAGTATCTTCCTGTCACTCCAAGGGAGGCTAAGATGAAGAAAAGCAGTACTAAGGGACCAAGACTTCAGGAAAGTTCTAATACAATGGAGACACAGGAAAGGACCTATGTAGCTGAAGTGGTCACGTCAGCTGAGGAGGCCATAATGGCAACTTGGACAAGAATTTCTTCAAGAGCAGCTCAGCCTAAGGCTGTCAATTCATGTCGCATTCCTCCTGCAGCTGAGACCTTTTTGCCGAAAGTCATTGGTAAGAACAACTTTAATGAGTGAATACTCTTCTAGAAAGGGAAACTAGGTTGAATTCCCAGGGGTTAATTGAGCTCAACGGATTTATATATTGCAGATGGGGTTCACACAAGACTAGTGTTTTCCTTGATTGATAGATACCCTCCTTATTCCTGGTTATATAGTTGTTGTTTTGAATTATTTACTGCTCTCCCAGTCCAACAGATACGACTGATAGGCATGAGGATGTTCACTCAAAATAGGGTGATTTACAGGCAGGAGGACACAAGCTGAAGGCTAGTGGAGGTCAGGGTGGCCAAGCAGTTGTGAGCTCTGACTGGACAGATGTATTCTATTGTGTTAATTGGCAGAACCATACAAGGGGCACAGCTAAAAATCTGTTCTCATTTTTCTTTAGATGCAATTCATTTTAAAAGGAGCTAGATTAATATATGAAAAAAACCCACTGCCATCTAGTCAGTCCTGACTCCCAGCATTGGTTAGATTTTTTAAATCATATGATTGAGTGGAGACTCATTTTTTAGCAGAATTCTCTGGTTGAGAGAAAATAGAATCTTATTTTAGGATCACCCAAAACCTGAAGACTCACTGTCTACTGCCATCTTACAGATTTTTGACTCATAAACACTCTACCAGACAAAGTAGAAATGACCCCAAAGGATCTCCACGTTGTAAATCTTTACATAAGCAGACTGTCTCATCTTTCTTCCACTGAGTGGCTGGTAGGTTTAAACCACAAACCTGTTGATTAAGCAGTCCAATTACAAGCAAACACTAGCCTCAATTATAAACACTAACATAAATTTTATCTTCTGTGGATCCATAATCCACATCATTGGTGCAAGCAGTCAAGGAATCAAAAGATGTGTTGCATTGGGAAAATCTGCAGTCAAGGATCTCTCCAAGGTGCTGAAGAACAGTGATAGCAGTTTAAACCAAGCCACAGTCTTTTCAATTATGCAACTGAACATTGGACAGTGACTAAGGATGAAGAAAAATTGAAGTCGTTAAGTTGTGGATTTGGAAGAGTGCATTGAATAGTCTATGGACTGCAAAAAAAGAAAAACATCCTTGTAGGCAAGGATGGTGAATGTTTGTCTCACATACCTTGGACATATTCCTAAAAGGAACCAGTTTTTAGGAAAGGACATCATGTTTAGAAAGGTAGAGGGTAAGCATAAGACAGGAAGACCCTTAATTAAGATGGATTGACACAATGGCTTTAACAATGGGCTCAAGTATTCAAGAAATAGTGAGGCTGATATAGGGTAGGGTAGATCTGTTGTTCATAGGGCTGCTATGAGTCAGTAATACTCAGTGATGCATAACAAAAGCAGCAGTAGCACAAAGAAACAGCATTCCTTGGATTCCAAAATGCCTTACTGTACTGCTTCCCAGTTAAAATTCTTCTTCCTCACCGGGAAATACCTGTTTCCTGATTTTAGTGATCATCTTATGTTTTTCTTGAAAATATTTTTTTAAATATTTCTATAAAATAGTTTTATTTTTTAACTTGATGCACATGCAATAGCACTGTATTTTTTTGTGAAGCTTAGTGCTATAGTGGATCCACATTTGGCTGTTAACCAAAAGGTCAGTGGTTCAAATCCCCTAGCCAATTTGTAGGATGCAGTAAGGCAATCTGCCGCTGTAAAGATTAGCAAGCTTGGAAACTTCCACTGAGCAGTTGTGCTATTCTCCGTAGTGCTGACGGCATTTGATACTGTAACATGCTGTGGAGTAGTGTCTGACTCATAGTGACCTTATGAGCCACAAATCTGAACTCTGTCCTCTTCTGTACCATCTTTATCAGGCATAGACACATTTGAGCACATTGCTACATTGTATCAACTTAGCTCTTTGAGGGTCTTCCTCACTTCACCGACCCTCCACTTGTTGAAACATGATGCCCCTTTTAAATTTTATTTTATATTTTTTATTTTATTTCATTTCATTTTATTTTATTATTTTTGTGTGAGTGTACCGTCAAATCAGATCTGACTGGTACAGGAGGAGATTGTCCCTCCTTCCCCGGCAGAGCATCTGGTGGATTCTAACCGTGCACCTCTGGGATTGTAGTTGCAGCTCCTTGCCACTAGGCCACCAGAGCTCCCCTATGATGCCCCTTTCTAATATTAGTTTTATACACGTAGTTTCCTATGTTGTTGTTGTTATGTGCCGTCGAGTCGTTTGCGACTCATAGCGACCCTATGCACAACAGCCCTAAACCCTGCTCTATCCTGTGCCAACCGCACCGCCTTTGACACACCCATCCCGATTACCCCAGTCACCGAATCAATCCATCTCATAGAGGGTCTTCCCCTCCTGCGCTGTCCCTCCACCCTCCCAAGCATGATGTCCCTCTCCAAGGACCCGTCCCTCCTGGCAACATGTCCAAAGTATGTCAGAAGAAGCCCCAGAATCCTTGCCTCCAAGGAGTAGCCTGGTTTAATCCTCCCCAAGATGAATCTGTTTGTTTTCCTGACAGTCCACGGTACATTCAGTACTCTTCTCCAGCACCACAGCTCAAAAGCATCAACTCTCCTTCTGTCCTCCCTAGTCATTGTGTTTATTTCATGATCGTGTTACTATGTGCCATTGACTCAGAGCTAACTCAAAGCTGACACTCCATTGAGTTTTCAGAGATTGTATATTGCATGGGAGGAGATTACTCATCTTTCTCCCAAGGAGCACCAAGTATACTACGTATTTATAGATCTCTCTATAAATTTACTTATTTATGCATCTATAAGCATTCATATTTATGCCTTTACGGGCATTCAAACATAAATTTCTCAGGCTTTTGAACAAAGCCTTTTCTTGCCTATTATTGATAATTAAGGCAATACAGTGTGGAGGTTAGGGAAATGTACTGTGGATTAAAATACCTGAATTAAAAAAAAAAAACAAAACACAAACTGAATTTTATGCCATGACTTTGGGAAACTAAAACCACTAAACTTTGACTTTCCTCATTTATAACTAATAAAATTAAATAGAAAGGTTGTCTTTTTTTCCCTTTCATTTTATTTTATTTTGTGTGTGTACCGTCAAATCAGATCTGACTGGTAAAGGAAGAGATTGCCCCTTCTCCAGAAGGGCATCTGGTGCATTTGAACTGTGTAACTCTGGGATTGCAGTGCAGCTTCTTACCACTAGGCCACAAGAGCTCCCTTAGTGGTTGATCTCTTAAGAATAAAGCATTACATCAAATAGTAGTTTACCTTGGAAGAAGTGAGACCAGGATACTCGGTAGAGAAAAGAGTGAGACTTTCAACTTATGTACTTGTGAGGGCCCAAACTTGCAAAAGGAAAACTTGCTTGGAAATGTGAAGGTTCAGTTACAGAGGAAGATGCTTAACAAGATGATTGACACAGTGATCACAACAATGGGTTTAAGAATAACAGAGATTGGTAGGATGGTGCAGGATTTGATCTGCCCTTCATAGGGTCACCATAAGCAGGAGCTGACTTGATAGCAATTAACAACCACAAGATCTTCGGTACAAACAACCAACCTAAAGAGTTACCATATTCTTCCTCATGAGACTTAATTTAGAACGTTCTAGTGGCTTTTGATCTACATTTTTATGCTTCTGATTCAATTAGTTTTTTGTTTTGTTGTTTTTTTTTTTTGTTTGTTTGTTTGTTTTTTTAGAAAAACTGACTGCATGACAAGCGGGATTGGGATATTAGTCCTTGATTTTACTTCTCTTTCTTTTTCTAGGTGGTAGATGGTGTGTGGTCCATGGCCGAGTTCTCCCCTCAGACGTAGATGGTTGGGTTCGTCTGCAGTTCCACTCAGGTCATGTCTGGGTGCCAGACAGTCCTCGAAAGATGATTTCTCTGTTGATATTACCAGCCTGTGTTTTTCCATCTCCAGAAATAGAAGATAATATGCTGTGTCCTCAATGTGTTCAGAGGTAACTCAAGTATCTTTGTAAGCATAACACACGGAAGAGTAAAAGTCTAAATGGGTATCTGACATACATAAATATTCTGGAATATACTAGGGAAAATTGACTTCATTATTTCTCCTGGTGACATGGTCCACAGGAAGCTACTAACACAAAAGTGGTACCTCTCCCTCCGGTGTCTATAGTCCACCAGTAGTTACATGGGAGAAATATGGACCATCTCCTCGTATGTTTATTGAGAGCCTCTGGAAAACTGTCTGGAGGACCAGCTATAAGAGGGTTCCAAATTGACAACAATGAATTAGAATTAAGTAGCAGACTTTTTAAATAATTAGCCATTCATGCCAGGCAAATAATAGGGAACAGAAAGAACTTCATAGTGGATTAGAAGTTTGTTGTATATGTGTACTTTCCCTGGATGGTACTGACAGTTAATAGGTGGGCTGTTTATCTAAAGAGAAGTTTGAGGTTACTCAGTGGTACCTCAAAAGACAGCTCTGCTGATCTATTTATGAAAAAAGTGTCTCTTGAGAACCTCTACAGGACCCCGATTCTACTCTGACATGCATGAAGTTGGCTTGAGTAGGAACTGACTTGGTTGGAACTGCTATTAACATAGCTACACTTTAGCAGACTTAAGGTATCTTAACAAGTCTGAACCTTCTGTGGGCCTCATTTTTAGCAAGACCTGTTATCTTATTTTCTTAGTTCTCCTGTAACTTACTACAAATGGGTGGCTTTCGAAAACAGAACTAGCACTGGCTTTAGGTGAAGGCATTCTCTGTTAGCTCTGTGGGAGTCTTTGATTCCTCTTTGGTGGCCTGTCTTTCTGTGGAGATTTCTTTGTTGTGCTTATACTTGCTCACTTCTGAGTTTAATCTGCTCTTTTTACACCTCAAAATTATTAGGTTTAATATACTGTACACTGATAAGATTTCATCAGCATAACAACATACCCAGATGAATTATGATGCATTGGCATATGGCTTAGGATATAATTCAATTCCTAAAACCCAGTTTAAGAAAAAAGAGTGGGGGGAACCCAAAACCTAAACAAATAAACAGGAATACATATTAAGAGGTTTTACTGAGTACCATTGAGCTGGAACTGCCCCAGGCAGTAAATTGCACAGGAGACTGCCCATCCTCCTCCTATGGTGCAGCTGACAAATTCGAACTGCATGCCTTTGGGATTACAGCACAGCTTTTTACCAGTAGGCCATCAAAACTCCCAAGGCTGCAAGACTAGTAGGGTAAAAATCTGTAGCAGGCTTGAAGGGAAAAGAGTGAGAGAAGCTATGAATATCTATGGAAAGGACCTATGTTGAAATAGTTTACAGAACATTAAGGTGACTGCTGCAATGGGCTGTAGTGTATCGGAAAAGTGTGAAGATGGCACATGGTATGACGAGGTTCAGATCCACTGTATGAACATAGGGTTGCTGTGAGTTATACTGGACTCGGCAGCACCTAACAGCAACTAACAAAAAACATCTACTGAGGAAAAGTTTAACAGTTGGAAAACAATGCCTGTGGGATGTTTTTAGTGGGAACAGCCTATACAAACATAGAATGAATGAAAGAATATGCTGTACTTAGAAATTGCCTAGGTCAGTATGATGGAAGCTTTTATAAAATTTCTAGGTGGGAGAAGCAAATCCTACAGGATTTAATGTATGGGTTAAAGGTCTTGCATATTAATTATCCTGTAGTTCACTGTCCCTGTCACTTTTGGGGTACAAGTATGTTTGACAATATAATACTCACTTGTAGGGAGCTCATAGCTTTTGTGGTAGGAAGTTGCATCACCAACACAATGGTATTTGGTTCAATTCAACCAGCTGCTCTGCAGGACAAAGATAGATGGTTTTCTCCCATGTGATTTATTGCCTCTGGACACTTACTAGGGGTCACCTATGGGTTGATTCTGACTAACTGGTCCACAAGAACAATGCTGACTATATACCCTCCCGTTAGAACAATATACATGTGGGCATACACATATACGTCGTGTTAGATTTTATACAGACCCAGGGTGGCATAAATGATTAAGTGCTCAACTATTAATTAGTTCAAGGTTGCCAGATCAGATCTATCCAGGGCCATCTGGGAAGACAGGCCTGATGATCTACTTCTAAAAACTTTATGAAGCAGTTCTACTCAGCATGCTTGAAGTTGCCAGGAGTTTGGATCGATTGGCTGGGAACTACCAACATGGAACTTCTAATGTCCATATACGAGTATTAAACTCAGCTGTCATGGGATTAATTGGAGGTAATATGAAAGGACATGGAAGGAAGGCTATTAAAGTTTTTTTAAATTATTTTATTATAGTAGTTTATTTACAAGATTTAAATACATAATTTTCCAGAACAAATTCTTTCAATTTCCCTCATCCCCAACACATCAAATTGTACAACCACATGGTTAAGCTCCCCTCCCCTAATACATCCTCAACCTTCTGCTTCCACCCACCCCACTTTGGTTCGTCATACTCATTCTACAGTATTGGTTTTATACAAATTTGTCCTTGTGGGACTGAGTCAGTTCACTCAGCATATAAAGCTCTCTAGTCCCTCCTAAGTTAGGTAATAATTTATAAGATCATTGCTCTGTAGTGCTCCATGTGCTGCATAGTACTCCATTGTGTGAATGTACCATAATTTCTCAATCCATTCATTTGTGGCTGGACATTTAAGCTGTTTCATGTTCCTATGATGCTAAATAACGCTGCTATGAACATTGGTGTACAAGTCTCTATTTGTGCCTCAGTTCTCATTTTCTCAGGGTATATTACAAGTAGTAGAATAGAGGGGTCGTATGGAATTTTTATGTTCAGCTTTTTAAGGAAGCAACAAACTGCCTTCCAGATGGTTGAACCATTTTAAAATCCCACCAACAATGTATAAGAATTCTTTTCTCACCACATCCTCTCCAAAATTTATTACTTGCTATCCTGTTAAACTTTGCCACTGCTACTGGAGTGATATGGTACCTCCTTGTGGCTTTGATTTGCATCTATTATTGCCAGTGATTTGGAGCATTTCTTCATGTGGCTATTTGCCATTTGAATATCTTCCTCTGTGAAAATTCTTTCCATGTCTTTTGTTCATTTTGTAATTGAGTTATCAGTCTTTTTCTTGTGGAGGCCCAGGAGTAGTCTGTAAATATTTTTATGAGACTCTTGTCTGAGATGGTATTACCAAATGTTTGCTCCTAGTCGGTAGGTTTTCTTTTCACCTGGTTGGGAAAAGGTGGTGATGCACACATGGATTTAATTTTTAGAAGGTCACATTCATCAATTTTATCCTTCTCAGATTGTACATTTCTGGCTCTGTTTGACAGTATCTTTATACCTTGGACTAGTGCTTCTAAGCTTGATCCCAGTTTGTCTCTTATGAACTTTATGGTTTGGAGTTTTATTCCCAAGTCTGATCCACTTGGAGTTGATTTTTGTGTATGGTGTGAGGTGTGGATATATTTAATTCTTCAAGTTATTTTGGAATATAAACAAATCTTCCAGCAGAAAGACTAGAGTGGAGGATTGAGAGATTATAATTCAGATAAAGACTAATATATGATCTGATAAAAATTTTAAACAAGAACAGAATAAACTGAAGTGATATATAGGCATAAAGGGTGCAGAACTCAATTTTAAAAGAGGCAAGAGAGGAGTTCGGCACAGAGGGAAGTATATGTAGTACTTGCAAGATGCTCAAATAGACACTCTAGTGTTCCAGGAGAACCATGGGTCAGAGATGAACAACTCTGGGAGTCATTACCATGTAAACTGATTAAACAAAGGGCTGAGGAAAGAACCATACAGAGAATCAACAACAGTGGGCAATAGAAACAGCAAAAACTAGTACAGTTAGAGTAAAGCACCTGTTAAGAGTAATGGAAAAATCATTGAATCACACATATAAAAAGTGTTGAAATGGCAAATTTCTTTTTAGATATAGTTAACAGTAATAAATAAAAATAACAAAGAATTTTGGAGACAAAGGAAAAGGAAGCAATGGACAGAATTTTAGAAAGAAGGAATGTTTGACAGTGAGATGAGCATGATGGATTACAGTGCTTTTAGGATTAGCAATTTAGGACCGCCCTGGTGTCTACAGTCTCTAGAAGGGAATTACAGTTAAATGAGGAACCAAGCTTAAGCTTAAGATGGTGTTTACCCTGTCTTTGTCCACAGCCCCCCCCCCACTTCTCCTTTTGTCCTTTATTTTATTTAATAGAGAAACTGTAAGAATGGTGAATGGCTTGCACTGGTGATATGGGAAGGAAACAGAGTGTATAAAGTATTAGGATATAGTGCAGGTCCTGCAAATTCATGACTAACCTGCTCCTTCATTTATTAAATATATTCTCTTTATCAACCACCATTATTGTAGTGGGACACATTTCAAAATTGTTTTCTAATTTATCTTGTAGGAATAAGAAGCTACTGAAAAGATTACTAGCATTGGGGAAGACTAAGAAGCCTAATGTGAACA
This sequence comes from Elephantulus edwardii, assembly GCF_000299155.1. Classification (NCBI taxonomy): domain Eukaryota; kingdom Metazoa; phylum Chordata; class Mammalia; order Macroscelidea; family Macroscelididae; genus Elephantulus; species Elephantulus edwardii. The sequence goes on from NW_006399915.1 coordinate 1,610,101, forward strand.
CAGCAACATCACTCTCTTTGAAAAGGGTAACGTCTTCGTAAACAACAAATGATGGAGAGTCTCAATTTTAAACAATATGCATTCCGCTGATTGCTTCATCGTTCCATCTGAAGCCTCAGCTATCAATAAGAATGCTTTACATAGACTTGAGATGTGCGTGAAAGTAACTGTTACTGCTTTTCTTAATGAGTTGAGGTAAAAAATATGCTTGTCCATCCATTCCAATTCAAATGTTCCTCTGTGTATTGGGCTCCTATAATATATTTTTTAAGTAGTGTTCTGCTTTGGAAAAATAAACTAGTAAATATTTTCACTATTAAGTATTTAGATTACAATTCATTTTTATATATGTTCACACTATTTTAAAAGTACATAATATCTTTTCATACTTGTAAAATAGTTCTCATTACTAAATTGGAAAAAAGAAAAAGAATTCTTTGTGCAATTACATTTTATGTCTATATTTGTACAAAACAGTTTTTGTAAGAATCACTGAAGTTTATGTAGTTGTAATTTTTAATTGCTTTTGTGTTGTGAAAAACATACCTGAACTTTGACCTATCCTGTGCCATCCTCATCCAATGATACTGAATAACAATGCATAAATAAGAAGGCTTTTTACCAATACAGTAACTTTTGAAATTTTTACAAACTTCTTAGTAGAACAGTTATCTTGCAATGGTTTTGGTTTTTAAGTCTGAGGTCACTGCATTTTTTTTTAAGAATGTCTTAAGAAAAAAAAAATAAAAGTGCACACCTTAAAAAGTGAAAAAAAAGAATGTCTTAAGAAACATACATGTATATCAGCTCTTCAAATTGGCATGGCCCTAAAACCAAATTACTTTTCTTTTTCTCTATGAATATATAATGCTGCCATTTAAAGAATCTTAATTATCTACTAAATAAGAAAAACTCAGACTAGTTACTTAAAATATTGATATAACATGTCATTTAATAGCTATAACAGATGTCAACTAATACAGTATGATATAAATTTACATTCAGTTAGGCAATGTCTTAAAAACTATTAAATTAGTCTCAAAACTATCTTGTATAAATCTTTCAAATAAAGGTTTAGAATGATATATATAAATGCACACCTTAACCTTTGCATTAAAATTTTATAAAAGACATGCAGGTGCCATCAAGTCAGTTTCAATCCATAACAACCCTACACACAACTACTCTAAATGTGAAAGATTCAGTCTCTTCTGATAAAGATACCTGTCCTTGAAAAGCCCCCCTGAGTTGCAATTGACTCCATGGCAGTGAATCTGTTTATTTTCATGATAGTTATAATCATAGCTATCGTATTGTTTTGTTAGGTGCCATAAAATTGACTTTGACTCAGTGTCCCTGTGGACAACAGATTGCACTTCCTACTCAAGCACAATTTCATAGTCCCTTGGTCAATTCATCTTGTTGCGGATTTTCCTCTTTTGCTAACTCTCCACCGTTCCCAACATGTCTCTAAGGAGTGGCATGTGAAAATATGTTCAAAGGAACAGAAGTGAAATGTCATCACTCTTTCTTGCACTTGGATTGCACTTCCTTCAAGACAGACTTGGCAGTCCATAGGATATTCAATGCTCTTCTCCAACAGCACAATTCAGTGGAATTGAGACTTAAGTCAGTGGCATTGACACTTAAGACATCCTTATTCACTGTGCAGCTTTCAGATGAAACACTGCCATGGCCTGAAACACAGGCCATGAAAACACTATGGCCTAGATCAGGTGCATATTAGACATTTTAGCACTTTCCCGAAGTCCTTTATAGGAGATGTAAAAAAACCAAAACCCAACAACGACAAAAAAAACCACATTAGAATTGAGCAGAATGAAGTTATAGGTTTGTGTAATTTTAATCTCCAAGGAGGTTCAGTGGTCTTCAATGACCAATTTATGTATACCAAGGGATCATGATAACATTTTCCTCACTGAACTATGAGAACTAAAACTTGACCATTACTAGTTTTACCTTGTTCTTTTTTTCCCCCCTAGCTTCCTGTTCATGAAGTCAGGATGGCTCTAGAAAACAGAAGAAGGCTGACATTCAGTAGCCAATTTTAAAGCCATGTGACTTTAAGCATTTAATATCTGGCTTTAGTAAGATTATTTGAAGCTTAATTTACATCCAGTAAAAATCTCCGTTTTTAATGTATAGCTCTAAGTTTTAAAAATGTTTACATACATTCCTATCACAACCATGACATTTCAGATACAGACCCAATCAACCCAGAAAATTCTCACTTGCTCTTTTTATCTGTTTCTGCCCCTTCTTTTAACCTTTTCTAGTCTGCAGCCTATAGACGTAGAGGCTGGATTCCTTGATTTATCATAATCTGAATGTTTTTGTGTATGAGTATAGGTTTCACAAATTTAGAGTAAATATCCAAGTAGAAAAACATCTGAATTTTATGTTAATTGCTTGTTTAAGCTGACAAAAGTCAAACTGCTTTTCAAAATTATTGTACTGTCTTGTGTACCCAGCAAGAAATGTTTTCTTATCCTTTTTTTTAAAATACCTATTAAAGTTTTTTGCTCATTTGTATTGGTTGTGTTATTAACTTGTGGATTTATTAATATATTTAAATACATAAAAACATGTGTTTGTGTATACATTTAAATTGTGTCACTCTATTTTGCTTTTCATAGTAGGTTTTACTAGGAAAGGGAATGTTTAAGGTTATACCACAAATAAAATTATTCACATTGATGAAAGGTTTTTTAGGGACTATTTTTCCAGTTGTAAAAATATAACAAATAAATGTTAAAATACAAAGATCAGTCAACCTAAAATATTTTGCTTTTTATGAAATGGTATTTTTAAAATACACACACACACATACATACATACATATAACACTTATTTTAGAGAATATTAAATGATCCAGGAAGTATTAATAGAAAATGGAAAGGGTATACAGAGTCACTGTACTGAAAGCAATTGGCAGACACAGAAGAATTTAATGAAACAACGTATGAGCAAGAGCCTATGGTGATGAAGGAAGCTGCTTTGAAGGAACTGGCAAACAATAAGGCCCCAGCAATTGATGGTATACCAACTGATGTATTTCAAATAACAGATGTCACCCTAGATGTGCTCACCAAGTTGTGCCAAGAAATCTGGAGGATAACCACTTGGCAAACTGACTGGAAGAGATCTCCATTTGATCCAATTACAAAGAAAGGTGATCCAACAGTGTGGAAATTATAAAACGATATCATTGATTTCAAATGCAATATTCTACTGAATATCCAAAACCAACTGGAACAGAACACCAACAAAGAACTTCCAAAAGTCCAGGCTGGATTTACAAGGGGTCATGGTACTAGTAATATTGTAACTAATGTTAGATGGATCTTGGCTGAAAGCAGGGAGAACCAGAGGATTGTTTATCTGTGTTTCACTGGCTATGCAAAGGAGTTTAACTGTGAACCAGAACAAAATGTGGTTGACTCTGACAAGAATGGGAATCCCAGAACACTTGATCATGCTAATGAGAAACCTATACTTGGACCAAGAGGCAGTCAACAGAACAGAGCAAGTAAACACTGCTTGGTTCAAAATTGGGAAGGGTCCTGTCTCCATACCTTTTCAACCTATTTGCAGAACAGATTATTCAGGAGGCTGGGCTGTATGAGATATGTGGTGTCAGGATTGGTGTAAGATCTATCAACAATCTGCGTTATGCAGATGACACAACCCTGCTTCCTAAAATTGAGGAAGACCTGAAGCACTTGCTACAGAAGATCAAGGACTGCAGCCTTCAATATGGATTGAGGCTCAACATCAAGAAGACAAAGATTCACACTACTGGGTCAACTGGCAGCATCAGGATGGTGAAGAGATTGAGATTGTTCACAGCTTTAGTTTGCTTGCCTCCACAGTCAACACTCTTGGCACCAGCAGCCAGGAAATTAAAAGATGTATTGTGATGTGAAAGTCTGCTGTGAGGGACCCCTCCAAAGTAATGACGAACAATAGTTTCATTCTGGAGACTAAGGTGCTCCTGATACAGGCCATGGTCCTTGCAATCACTTGCTATGCATTAGAGAGCTGGACAATGACTAGGGAGGATAGGAGTATTGATGCCTCTTGAGCCGTGGTTTGGAGAAGAATATTGAAAATACCATGGTCTGCTAAGAAAACAAACAGGTTCAGCCTGGACAGGGTTAAACCAGGAATGCTCCTTTGAAGCAAGGATTCTGTAGCTTCCTCTGACATACTTTTGATATGTTGCAAGGTGAGACCAGTCCTTGGAGAAGCACGTCATGCTTGGGAAGGTGAAGGGACAGCGCAGGAGAAGAATACCCTCTATGAGGTGGATTGATGCAGTGACTGGGGTAATTCAGGTAGGTGTGTTGGACACAGTGAGATTGGCACAGGATAGAGCAGGGTTTAGGGCTGTTGTACATAGGTTTGCTATGAGTTGCAGGCAACTCGATGACACATAAGAACAATATAGATATAGAGATATCTATCTCTATATCTCTGTATATATTTTGGATTGGCTTTTTGTTTCCTGCTGGTTTTCCAAATATATTAAAAAAAAACAAAAAACAAAATCAACCCATAGTATTCCAGTAAAACTTCATCCTTTGGACATGTTATCAGGAAGGTTGAGTCATCAGAAGAAGTCCTGATGGGCAAAGTGGGGGATCAGAGGTAAACTCACAGATGGGTTGGCAATGTGACAGGGATCTTCGCATTGCAGTCATAAAAGTGGAGTTGCCCAGTGAGAAGTTCCTATCTAGGAGTCATCTTCATTGTACCTAACAACACAGTAAGATAGTCATCACATCCTAGGTAGAGGACAGCTGATGCTCAATGTCACCATTAAAGGATGTAACTAGGAGTTCTGGTGTCCTAGTGGCAAGAAACTGCACTGCAATTCTGAAGGTACATGGTCAAATCTGCCAGATGTTCCGCTAGAGAAGGTGGGGGGCAATCTCCAACTGAACCAGTCAGATCTGATTGGATGGAACACAACAAATTAAAAGAAAAAAGTATGTAAATAGAAGTGGTGTCTTCATCACAATTCTGTTTCTTACCCAAGAACACAGCTCTAAACAGTATCATACATGCCCAACTGGGCCCTGCAGGCACAGGGAAATTAATGAGTGTAGACTACCTCAGGTAAAAGTAGGTTGTAAACATCAGATTTTACACGAGTGTAACAAATCTATCACAAAATCATGCTGATTGTTTGTATGTGCAATTAAGTGCCTTCAAGTCATAGCAACCCTATATACAATAGCTCTGAATGCCACTCTACCTGAGCCAGTCTGACTGAAACATCTACTTCCTTATCCCAGTTACTGTGTCAATCCATCTAATCTGAGGTCTTCCTCTCTTACACTGTCCCTCTACCCTCGCAAGCATAATGTCCTTTCTTATCCAAAGACTAGCCACGTGTCCGAAGTAAAATGAAGCTTCAAAGTAATTGTTCCAAGGAGAAAATGAGTTTCACTCTTCAAGACAGATCTGTTTGTCCTGCCTGTCCATGGCATGTACAATACTCTTCCCCTGCACCACAACTCAAAGACATCAATTCTTTACTATTATTTTAATGAACATTTACAGAGACTTTGGATCTCCATTCATTCATTGTTGCACTTTTCTTTCTGCCCACCCAATCCCCTCCCCCCAGTTTGCTCTTTTCTTTGAAAAGTAATTAAAAAAACCCTTCATTGTTATACAATCCCTCCCCTCAAGTCCACTCGACTATGCAGCTTTCCTTCCTTCTGGACTCCTGTCATGACAATAATAACTAATTACATATTCCTTTTAACAGTTCTCTCCCTCACCTTTTCAATGCAGTATACATTATTTATTGCCTCTTTCTCAGTCTTCCCTCAACCCCGATGTGAGTCCTGTTTTACAAAAGTGGCACCATGGAGTATTTGTCCTTTTGTGACTGAGATATTTCACTCAGCATAATGTCCTCCAGGCTCACCCATTTTTAATAATATTGCATGAATTCCTTGTTTTCAATGCAGCATAGTATTCCATTGTGTGAATATACCACAGCTTCTCTATCCATTTGTTTGTTGATAGGCACTTAGGTTGTTTCCAGCTCTTTGCTATTGTGAACAAATCCGTTATAAACATGGGTGTGCATATATTAGCTTGGGTGGCAGATATGATTTCTTTGGTATATATTCCCAATAGTGGAATTGCTGATTCAAATGGTATATTTTTTAACTAGTTAAGCAAATTATAATAAATGGTGAATAATATGACATTGAATCAGGGAGAGACCTTTTTTAAAAAAACAAAAGGAGTTTAAGAGTTTCCACAGTTACATGCTTTTTTTTTTTTTTTTTTTAGTTACATGCTTTAAAGTACCATGATTTGGTCAGGAGGAAGGGAAGTCTTCCTAAAATAGCTGGGGAATACCACTGAGAGGACAGGTGGCTCTCCAGGCAGCGGAGAAGGTGCAGAGTCTCTGACACAAGATGTATTGGAGCTCTGGGATAAGAATAGTTCTCGATGTTTCCTGGAAAGGCCTTCCATATCCTCAGGAAGATGAGATTAACTCAGACTATCCCATCTGGACATGCAGACGATGGAAGGCACATCTACAGTAAGAGTTTAGCTCTAGCTGTGAGAACATGGTTGCCGTTTCAAATGATATTTCTGCTTGCAACTTTTTGAGAAAGTGCCATACTGCCTTCCATAGTGGTTGTACCATTTTACACTCCCACCAACAGTGAATAAGGGTTCCAGTTTCTCCACAACCTCAACATGCCAGATAAGGGACTTATATCTAGAATTTATAAAATACTCAAGCACCACAACAAGATAAACAAACCAATTGAAGAAATGGGCACAGGATATGAACAGACACTTTTCACCAAAGAAGACATTCAGATGGCAAACAAACACAAGAAAATGCTCAAAATCCCTAGCTCTAAAAGAGATGCAAATCAAAACAACTATATCATCTCACCCTGATAAAAATAGAAAAATTTAACAGAACAGAATCAATTCTTTTGTCACCCCTAGTCATTGTCCAATTCTCTCAGCAAGGCAAGTAATTATGAAGACCATGACTTGGATCAGGCACACCTTAGCTCCCTAGACTGACATCATTACTCCTTAGGACTTTGGAGAAATCACTGACAGCAGACTATGTCAATGCAATTCATCTTTGATTTCCTGATTGCTCGTTTCAAGAGTAATGACTGTGGAGCCAGGAAAGCTGAAATTGTTAACAACATCAATCTTTTCCATTTATTGTGGCATTGCCAATTGGCCCAGTGGCCAGAATCTTTGTATTCTTGATGTTGAAATTCAATCTATACTGAAGACTACAGTTCTTGACGCTCTGCAGCAAATGCTTCAGGTCTTGCTCAGTTTCAGGCAGCAAGGTTGTGTCATCTGCGAATTGCTTGTTGATGAGTTTTCCTCCAATACTGATGCTCATTACTTGTCATAAAGCCCATGCTCCTGAATGATCTTTTCTGCATAAAAATGGAAAAGGTATGGAGACAGGACACATTCCTAATATGTTCCTTTCCCCATTTTGAACCATGCAGTGTGTCCTTGGGCTATTCTAAGGAATACTTCCTGGTGCAAGTATAGGTTTCACATGAGCATAATCAAGTGTTCTAGGATCCCCATTCTCCTCAAGGTTTGCCCCAATTTGTTGTGATCCACACAGTCAAATGCCTTTGCAGAGTCAGTGAAATACAGATCCACATTCCTCTAACACTCTACTTTCTACCAAGATCCATCTGATGTTGATAATAATTGTCAAGGCCTCTTCTAAACCCAGCTTGTATTTCTGGTGGTTCTCTGTCAATATATAATTCCAGTCATATTTGGATAATCCTCAGCAGTATTTCATTTGCAGCATGCTGATCTTCATGTTGATGACACATTATAGATTTACTGGCTATTATGCAAAATTATCCCCAAAAGACTGGAACAGCACATCAACAGAGAACTTCCAGATGAGCAGGCTGGGTTTAGAAGAGGCTGTGGTATGAGGGATATTACACCTAATGTTAGAGGGATGTTGGCTGAAAGCACAGAGTTTAAGGAATCCATGTTTCATTCTCTATGCAAAGGCATTTGACTGTGTGGATTACAATAAACTGTGGCTGACTCTGAGAACGTGGAAACCAGAAACTTAATTTGTGAAACCTATACTGCTGTTAGGGACCTCTCCAAAGTGCTGAAGAGCAGTGGTGTCTCTCTGGAGACTAAGGTGCGTCTGATACAGGCCATAGTCTTCACAATCACCTGTTATGCATCAGAGAGTTGGACAATGACCAAGGAGGATAGAAGGAGAACTGATGCCTTTGAGCTGTGGTGCTGGAGAA
>NW_006399915.1:1618721-1644450 GCF_000299155.1 Elephantulus edwardii
TGTTGTACATAGGGTCGCTATGAGTCGCAGGCGACTCGACGGCACATAACAACAAACAACAACATACTGGGACAAGGAGGCAGTGGTCAGAACAGAGCAAGGAAATACTACATGGTTCAAAAGTGGGAAGGATGTATGCCCAGGGATGCATCCTATCTCCATACTTTTTTAATCTATGTGTGAAACAGATCATCCAGGAGGCTAGGCTCTTTGAGGAGGAATATGCCATTGAGTGGAGGAAGGCTCTTCAGCAATCTGCATTTTGCAGTTGACACAACCATGCTTGCTGAAACTAAGAAGGGCTTGAGGCAATTTTTACCAAAGGTCAAGGATTTAAATATGGATTGAAGCTCAACATAAGATAACAAAGATTCTTATCACTGAGCTGATTGGCATCATCATGATGGACAATGAAGAAATTGATATTGCTAATAGCTTCAGTTTCCTTGGCTCCACCATCCACACTTTTGTACCAGCGGCCAGGAAATCAAAAGGCGAATTGCATTGGGAAAGTCTGCTTTTAGTAACCTCTACAAAGTACTAAAGAGCAATGATGTCAGTCTGGAGACTGAGGTGTGTCTGATTCAATCACTTGCTGTGCATCAGAAAGCTAGACAATGACAAGAGGTGATAGCAGGAGAGTTGATGCCTTTGAGTGTGGTGCTGGAGAGGGATACTGAATGTGCCATTGACTGCCAGGAGAACAAACAGGTTCATTCAGGAGAGGCTCCTCCTTCCAAGCTGGGATTCTAAAGCTCTATCTGACATACTTGGGCATGTTTCAAGGAAGGTGAAGGGACAGTTTAAAAAGAAGACCCTTGCTGAAATGGATTGACTCAGTGACTGTGGTAATGGGGGTAGGTGTGTCTGAGACAATAAAGTTGGCTCAGGATAGAGCAGGGTTCAGAGCTGTTGTACACAGGGTCACTATGAGTCACAAGTAACTTGACAGCACATAACAGCAATTATGTTGAAGACATGCCTTAAGAACTTTCATGTCTGCTAAGAGATTTCAATTGCCTAATCCAATAGGCCATGGCCTTCACAATTACTTGCTATGCATCAGAGATCTGGACAATAACTAAGGATGACAGAAAATAAATCGATGTCTTTGAGTTGTGGTGCTAGTGAAGACTGTCGAACAATCATGGACTGCCAAGAAAACAAATAGATCTGTCTTGGAGAGGGTGAAACCAAGTCTTTCTTTGAAGGCAATGATTTTCTTGTTGTTGTTTTGTTTGATTGGTTCGGGTGTTTTGTTTTGTTTCTTTTAAATTATACTAGTTTCTTTAAAAAATGCTAATATATTGCTTTCCAAACCAGATTCTTCCAATTTCACTCTCACCTCCGCCCCCCCCCCCCCCCCCCCCGCTGCCCCCCGCACAACACCCAGAGATTTTGAAGCTCCGACTCATATACTTTGGGAACGGGGGCAGAAGGAACTGGAACTTGAAAAAAGACACCATGCTTGAAAGGGTGGAAGGACAGTGCAGGACAGGAAGACCCCAGATGAGATGGACTGATACAGTAACTGGGGCAATGGGGGTAGGTGAATTGGAGTCAGTGAGACTGGCTCAGAACAGGGCAGGCTTCAGAGTTGTTGTACATAGGGTTGCTATGAGTCAGAGGTGGCTCAACAGCACACAACAACAATCCAATAGATGCCATCTCGAAAGAGGAAAGCTTCCCATCACACATGTCCTGTAATGACTAAAGAGTTATCTAGTAGATGCCATCTTAAAGGAATCAGATATGAGAATTTTATACCACTATCTCCTATGTATACCATCAAATTGGATCTAACTGGTACAGGAGGAGAATGTCCCTCCTTCTCCAGCAGAGCATTTGGTGGATTTGAACTGCTCAACACTCTTGGCACCAGTAGCCAGGAAATAAAAAAACGTATTGCGATGGGAAAGTCTGTGGTTAGGGACCTCTCTAAAGTACTCAAGAGCAACGGTGTCTCTCTGGAGACCAAGGTCCGCCTGATACAAGCCATGGTTTTTGCAATCACTTGTTATGCATCAGAGAGTTGGACAATGACTAGGGAGGATACAAAGAGAATTGATGCCTTTGAGCTGTGGTGCTGGAGAAGAGTACTGAATATACCATGGGCTGCCAAGAAAACAAACAGATTCATCCTAGAGAGGGTTAAACTAGGCTGCTCCTTTGAGGCAAGGATTCTGGGGCTTCGCCTGACATACTCTGGACATGTTTTAAGGAGAGACAGGTCTTTGGAGAGGGACACCATGCTAGGCAGAGTGGAGGGACAGCGCAGGAGGGGAAGACCCTCTATGAGGTGGATTGATTCAGTGACTGGAGTAATTGGGATGGCTGTGTTAGAGGCATTGCAATTGGCACAGAATAGAGCAGGGTTTAGGGCTGTTGTACATAGGGTTGCTATGAGTCGCAAACGACTCGACGGCACATAACAACAACAACAAAATCTCCTATGTAGTCAATCTGATTACTCTGCAGTCCATCAGGTGAAATTCACTTGTAAAAATCATCTTTTGTCTCTTTTAGAGAAAGGATTTGCAATGTATAAATAATTATAAGTACTAATTTCAATCATTCTATTTCCAGACTTATTTCTATCACCGAGCTCATATTTTCCAAATACTGTTCCTTCTTTATTGTTTCCTACTTTTGCATTCCAGTCAACAATTATCATTAACGAATACTGATTGCATGTTCAGTCAATTTTAGACTGCAAAATTTGGTAAAAATTATCAATTTTTTTCCCTCTTTGGCTCTAGATGTTGTTGTTGAGATGTTGTTGTTCGAGTTGAGGACAACTCATAGCGACCCTATGAACAAAAGGCCTGGTTCTAGATGTAAGAGTATATATTTGAGTAAAAGTTGTGTTAATGGGTCTTCTTTGTATGTCTATAGATATTATCTTATCACTCAGAATATTATATTTCAGGATAGAACTTAAAATTGACTTTTTGACTATGAATGTAACATCATTCTTCCTGTTTCTCATTCCCGGCACGGTTTATATGATTAACTGATTCAAAGTGGCCAAAGTTGGTTCTTCTCATCTCACTAATGCCTAGCATGTCGCTATTCATGCTTTCCATTTTATTTTCAACAATTTTCAGTTTTCGAACATTCAAGCTACATACATTTTATGTTCCAACTGTTAAAATATTTGTTATTTTCCTCATTTCAACTGACTTCCAAAGTAGGCTCTACCACCACACTACTATAACTATCTTCTTTGTTGAGTGTTGAAATGGTTTTCAAAGACTTTTATCTTAGGAATCAATGTTGCAGTCTTGGATGAACTTACCCATCTAAACCAGGAAATTTGGAGGATGGCTGTCTGACCAACAGATTGGAAGGCATTCTTATTTGTTGCCATTCCCAAGAAGGGTGATCCAGCTGAATGTTGAAATTATTGAACAATATAATTGATATCACATGCAAGCAAAATATTGCTAAAGATAAATTTAAAAAGACTAGAACAGTATATAGATAAGGAACTGCCAGAAGATCAAGCCAGAGTCAGAAAAGGCCATGGCACCAAGGATAGCATTGCTGATGTTAGATGGATCCTGGCTGAAAGTAATACCAGAAGAATGTCTGTGCTTTATTGACTATGCAAAGCCATTCAACCGTGTGTATCGTGTTGAGTTGTGGCTGGCATTGAGAAGAATGGGAATCCCAGAGCACCTGATTGTGCTTATGTGAAACCTCTATGTGGATCAGGAGGCTGTTGTGCAAATGGAGCAAGGAGCAGATGGTTTAGAATTAGAAGAAAGTGTGTCAGGAATATATTCTTTTTCCATACATGTTCGATCTATATCCTGAGTAAATCATTAGCCTATCTCCCTTTCCTGCCTTGATACTATCATGTGGCATATTATTGAGTGGTTGGTGGGCTGGTCTCACTCTCCTATGGAAAGTCAGCATCATCAAAGGAAGGTATTTCACCTACTTTGTTCACTGCTATCTTCCCAACATCTAGGATAGAGCCCAGCGTACTGTAGGCAGCCAGGAAATATTTGTGATATGAAGGAATATGGTGGAAAACGTAGAAGTAAAGAGATGAAAAGAGAATCTTTGAAGCACTCACTGATGACGCTTAAGAACTATAGCCTGCAGTATGGATTACACCTCAAAATAAAGTAAAATTTTCATAACTGGACCAATAATCAATATCATGATGTACAGAGGTAACTCGTGATTGCTGTGAAGTCAAACACTGTGACACTGATGAGTTAAATGTGAGAATGGTTACCCATGGTGGACAGTGTTTGGTGGAGCTCCCTGATTAAAACAAACTTGGAAGCAGGAGTGGCATCCACTTCCATAATAGCTTGCCTCTGGAAATCCTATGAATCTGGAGAAAGGACGAAAGTTATATAGGTGTCCAGGACTTTCATCCATAGGGTCACTATGAGTTGCCTATGACTTGACGGCACTTAACAACAACAACATAATCATAAACACTTCCTCCCCTAGTAAAAAGGACTATGAAAAGCAAACGAAAATGACACAATTTAAATGTATATACAAACACGCGTTTGTATGTATTTAAATATATGGTAAGTCCATAAATGGTAACAACACAACACAAAACTAGAAAAAAACTTTAACAGGAATTTTTCAAAAAAATGTAAACAAAGGATAAGAAAATATTTCTTGCTGTGTACACAAGAGAGTATAATACTTTTAAAAAGTTTGACCTTTTTTTGTCAACTTAAACACGCAATTAACAAAAACCAGACATCTCTCTCCTTGGATAGTTATCCTAAATGTGTGAAACCTATACTCATACACACATGAAAATATAGATTACGATAAAGAATCTAGCCTCTGGGTCTGTATGCTACATGATTTCCTAGAAAAGGTTCAAAGTGGAGGCAGAAAATGAGAAATACAAAAGAGCAAGTGATAATTTTCTGGGTTGATTGGTTTTGTTTCTGAAATGTGAGGATTGTTATAGGACTATAGGCATGTATTTTTAAAACTTAGAGCTACACATTAAAAAGGGAGAATTTTACTGTATGTGAATTGAACTTTAATCTTTTCTTAATAGATTTTAATAATTTTAATGATCATTTACAGAGATTTTGGATTTCCACTCATCTATTGTTGCACTTTTCTCCCTGCCTAACCCTCTCCCTCCTCCCCCAGTTCGCTCCTCTCTTTGAAAAGTAAAAGATTCTTTTTTTGGTATACAACCCCCCACACCCCTCCCACCGCCCCAAGTACACTCCACTATGCAACCTTAATTGTGGACTCTTGTGATAACTATAATACCCTATCATATATCACTTTTATTCTCTCCCTCATCTGTTTCAATGCAGTATAAACAATTTATCCAGTTTTTCTCAGTCATACCCCAACCCTGATATCAGTTCCAGTTTACACCAGTGGCACCATGCAGTATTTGTCCTTTTAAGACTGAGATTCTTCACTCAGGATAATGTCCTCCAGGGTCACCCATTTTGAATAATATTGCATGAGTTCCTTGTTTTTCATTGCAGCTTAGGATTCCGTTGTGTGAATATACCACAGCTTCTCTATCCATTCGTTTGTTGATGGGTACCTGGGTTGTTGTGAACAAAGCCGCGATAAACATGGGTGTGCATATATCTGCTTGGATGTTAGTTATGGTCTCTTTGGGATATATTCCCAGTAGTGGGATTGCTGGGTCAAATGGTATCTCTGTTTGCAACTTTTTGAGAAAACACCATACTGCCTTCCACAGTGGTTGCACCATTTGACACTCCCACCAACAGTGAATAAGTGTTCTAGTTTCTCCACAACCTCGCCAGCATTTGTTGCTTGCGAACTTTAAACAATCTTAATAAGACCAGAGATTAAATTCTAAAAGTCACATTAGCTTTAGAAATGGCTAATGAATTTAGTGGAATTTAAAGATTAAATGTTCCTCAGTGCAGGAAACAAAGATTAAACTTAGTAATTACTGTTGGCTGAGTACCTATTATTTGCATGACACTATGTGGGGTCAAGATTGGAGGATGATTTATCAACAATCTGGGTTATGCAGATGACACAACCTTCTTGCTGAAACTGAGGAGGACCTGAAGCACCTGCTGCAGAGGGTCAAGGACTGCAGCCTACAATATGGATTGAGGCTCAATGTCAAGAAGACAAAGATTCCACCACTGGACCAATTGGCAGCATCTGGATGGATGGTGAAGAGATTGAGATTGTACACAGCTTTAGTTTGCTTGGCTCCACACTCAACACTCTTGACACCAGTAGCCAGGAAATTAAAAGGCGCATTGCCATGGGAAAGTCTGCTGTTAGGGACCTCTCCAAAGTACTGAAGAGCAATGGTGTCTCTCTGGAGACTAAGGTGCATCTGATACAGGCCATGGTCTTCGCAATCACTTGTTATGCATCAGAGAGTTGGACAGAAGGAGGATAGAAGAAGAATTGATGCCTTTGAGCTGTGGTGCTGGAGAAGAGTATTGAGAATACCATGGACTGCTAGGAAAACAGATTTGTCCTGGAAAGGGTTAAACCGGGTGGCTCCTTGGAGGCGAGGATTCTGAGGCTCCGTCTAACATACTCTAGACATGTTGTGAGGAGAGACCAGCCCTTGGAGAGCGACATCATGCTTGGTAGGGTAGAGGGACGGCACAGGAGGGGAAGGTCCTCTATGAAGTGGACTGATTCAGTGACTGGGATAATCAGGATGGGAATGTCAGAGACAGTGCGATTGGCACAGGACAGAGCGGAGTTTAGGGCTGTTGTACATAGGGTGGCTATGAATCACAAGCAACTTGACCAACAACAACATGATAATTGTTTTAAATAGATTCTTTTCAGTCCTCAACAGTCCTGCAAACATAAGGCTACCTTCATTTGAAAGATCAAGTAAACTGAACATCTAAGACTGAAAGCTGTATTTGTAGTTGCCTTAAAAACTTGTAGCATTTTTAGTTATTCTAATAAATCCAGTATTATTTTTCTAAACAGGGGATAACACAAACACAGTACAGTATTTTAAATCCAATATTTTAATCGTCATTACGTGAACACAAGAATGCTTCTAAAGTCTATCAAGTTAAAGACATTGTCTAATAATTTACATAGGATGACTATGACTCCTTCATACAATGAAAGTGATTTGACATAGCAAACTTAAATATTTTACTGAAATTTTCATACAGTCCTTTGGTCTATTGTCTGATGTAATCTCTCTTTTTTTATTTATTCATTCATTGCTGCACATTTTCCTGTCTTCCATCCCCTAGTACTTTGCAATGCACTTTTTCCGATTGTTGTCATACATATAAAACCTAATCATATATTTCTTTTCGACCATTCTTCCTTTCATCTGTCCCAATGCAATGTTCATTGTCTATCCATTCTTTTTCTATTCTCCCTTCATGTCAATTCTATAACAGCAGTGTTTGACACTTTATTTTTTTAAAAAGCCAAACTATACTACTAAACAGATGTATGTGAAAATAATGGTTGAGATAGGTCTTTATCCCAAAGCTAAATCATAGAAACCTTAAAAAAAGGTTTTCTAGATCAAGAATCACATATTTTGGAGGAAGTGGTAGTGTGGAGAAAGTATTAGCAACTTTTCCTTTGCCTTATGCAGACAACCTTTTGAAATAACTAAATTTGTAATGGGGTGGGGGGAAGCAGATTTTGAAGTTAGCACTCCGACGAGGAAACCTCAGCCCAAGAAGAGGCATGGACAAATCTTGGTGGTCAGTGATAAGAGGAAGTTAAATAACTTTCACCTCAGGAAATGCTCTTTCCTCTGTTATCAGAATCTCATTCGCATTGGAGGCTTTTCATTAACACAATGTTCCTATAAAGCAAAAGAAATATCAAGGAGTCTAGTCAATAAAATAATGCTAATGAAATAATCTAACAGTAAAGGGCTTTTCAGAGACCACAGTTCTACTTAGCACAGAGATTATCCAGAGAACTGCAGCTGAAGCAGGGCAGCCAATGGAGATAAAGACAAGCCGTAATGCACACACACTTTGAAGAACATCAAGTTGCCTCCTTGAAAACAGCCCCTTTGACTGCCCTTAGCCACTGCACTTTTAGTAAAGTCCCTCACTTTACCCATTCTTACAAAATAAACAGCAAATGTTCCACAGCTTTCATGACTTTGAATCTATCAGCCAAGCAAGCATATTACTCATTTCTTCTTCAGCTTTGATACTATTTTGGCTAATTTTCCTAAATAAATTCTCCCAAGTGTCTATATGTTTTCCAAAGTTGTTCTCTTTAACTATTCCTTTTTTTTTATGCCCACTTTCCCCTGCAGTGTTGTTGTTCAGCCTCAATATTCCTTAAATAATATTATCCACACAAGTATTTAAACTATCCTAGCATCGACAGAAGGTGTTAAGCATATGAAACTTTTGCAAAATATTTCCTCACAAGACGTTCCCAATTATCTTCTGCCCTCCACTTTTCCCTCAATTCATGGCCTCATTTAAAATCCTCCAATTGCCCATCTCTTATAGCTCAGGTTTCTTTAACAGAGGCTTAATGGGTGGCCTGTTTTTCAGACTACTTGTAAAGCTTGGCATATGCGCATATATGCATTTCTTAAAAAAAAAAAGAAGAAGAAAAGAAAGTGGTCAGACTTTACCGGTGGTCTCTGTAAGAATACACTGGCCTTTCAAATAAACAGAAAGCTTCATAGGCATATTATAGTTGACTTTTATACACTTACTGGTCAAATCTGCTCTTGATATTCATAAATTACCAAGATGGTCTCTGGGAGCAAGAGGACCACAGTCCACACGGTGCTGCCCTCCCTCACTCTTCAAATTACCAGGTAAAAGTCCTTTCTCTCCTTATTTAAAAATAGCAGTGAACTAACTTCATTTATTGTTTGGGAACAATAAGCTTATCAGATCCATCCCCCAACATCTAAAGCTGTTCTCCAACTCAATCCATTACAGAGTTTTCAACTAGGCTGGGAGTTTAAGACATGTGAAAATCTTTTTGTTTTAAAAGCCTTTTCCTATTAACCTAGATTTTCTAGAATTGTGCTCTTAAATTCAGTTAAATGAAAAATTGTTTAACTACATCATTCTAACTAATAAAAATTCTTCAAAAGATACCATTAACTACTGGTTTAAATATAACTTTCAGCATTAACTACAATTTGACCCCATACTAACTATCCCAGCTAAATCCGATAATCTCTATTTGGGCCATAATTATGCATTCTGCATACATTATATATTTAAAAGAAATTCCATTGACTAGAATTATCAAAACTTTTGACTGCTTATTAAGTGCCAGACCCAGCGTTTCTAAGAACTTCATGCCAGTCCCTCCCATTAGACTACGTTGTTGTGTACCACTGAGGTGGAAGTGACCAACAACTAAACCTCCAGCAGATTTTCAGAGGCAGATAAATCACAAAGGGGAATGAGGGGGATTGCCCTTCCTTCTCACTCGGAGCAGAGGTGGATTTGAACCATAAGCCTATGGTACAGCAGGGTGGCTCCTCACCACTAGGCCACCAGAGCTCTCTCCATTCGGCTAAAATTCCTTAAAAAGATTTTTACTCTTTCTGTAGTATGCATATATTTGTGTTATAGTATATGCATTCCATTTCCTTGGGCAGGAAAAAACTTGCTTGGCCCTCCATTTTCTGGAAGTCCATCTCTGACAAACTGTGCTTGAAACACATGGCCTAATTACAACAAATATGTAATTCCTGTGCCCCCAACTAAAAAAAAATTATGTGTTCAATTAAAATACACAGAAAAGCACCAGTTGATTACCTCTGAACACAGACGGGGCACAGCAAATTGTCTTCCATGTGTGGAGGTGTGCAAACAAGGGCTGGTGTCAAGAAGAGAGCAATCACACTGTCCAGTCTGTCAGGGACCCACACTTGTCCGGCATGGCACTGCAGTCGAGCCCAACCTTTTCTATTTCCAGGAAGACATTTCCCATGTACCACACACCATTTAACATCTGGGAAAGAGAGAAGTAAGCATACACATATCAGGACCAACTGCTAACAGGCGAGACTGATTCAATACTCTTTGTTACCTTTAGATTTTCCCCAAGTGCTAACTCTGAGTTACGAAAAACCATCTCTGTCAAAAGTGAAAAAGATAAAAAAAAAAAGTGAAAAAGATGTAGTTAGAGTTGTATTGCTACCAGTGTGGCAAATGGAAAAACTAAGTTACAGTAGACTGAGAAGACTGTCAGGAAATAGGTTCAGGGCATCTCAACAGACATTGCACTGTTCCACAAAGTTCAAGTTTTCCTTTCATTTTATTTCCTGCAGTTTTTTTTTTTAATTTATTATTAATTTCAATGAAAAAGTACAGAGACTTTGGATTTCCATTCATTCATTGTTGCACTTTTCTCCCCTCCCAACCCTTTCACTTAGTACACTACCCTCTTGGAAAAGTAAAAGAAAAATCCTTTCATTGTTTTACAATCCCTCCCCCCAGGTCCACTCCACCATGTAGCCTTCGCTCTGGACTCCTGACATGACAAAAATATCTAATCACTTATCCCTTTTAAACAGTTCTCTCCCTCATCTGTTTCAATGCAAGTAGACATTACTGAACCCATCTTTCTCAGTCTCTCCCCAAACCCCAAGGTCAGTTCTGTTTTACAACAGTGGCACCATGCAGTATTTGTCCTTTTGTGACCGAGATACTTTACTCAGCATATGTCCTCCAGGGTCACCCATTTTGAATAACATTGCATGAGTTCCTTGTTTTTCAATGCAGCGTAGTATTCCATTGTGTACTATACCACAGCTTCTCTATCCATTCGTCTGCTGATGGGCACTTAGGTTGTTTCCAACTCCTTGCTATTGTGAACAAAGCCGCAATAAATATGGGTGTGCATATTATTTCCTGCAATTCTTAGCATCATGAGATACATATTATAATTGAAGCATTTTAAAATGAGGAAATTGGAGACAAATGAAATGCACTCATCTAGCAGGCGGCAGAAAATCTGGGGACTCAAACCTCATCAATTTAGCCTGTGTTTAGTTTTCATTTCCTAAAGGAGTGGAGAGTAACAAGGCTACACAGATTCTTAGCCCTCTGATGATACCAGAAATTTAGAGCAATGGTTTTACAGGCACAAGTTCTAGAACATAAACCTTCTGGCCTTCTATCTGTTCTATGAGTGTATCATGGAATGCTAGAAGAATGAACAAGGCAACCTTAGGGAAAAAAGTACAACCAGAATGTTGCTTAGGTGACGACACAAGATTGATTCACACACCATCAAGAAAGAGCTAGGATAGGACATCACATCTGGACAAGAGGGAAATATTCAAATGGAAAGACACAACAACTGCAATGACGAACACCAACACATCACTGATAATGAAGATGGTCTGTTGTTGTTATGTGCTGTTTGCTGAGTCACCTGCGACTCATAGTGACCTATGTACAACACTCGAAAACCCTGCTCTGTCCTGTGCCAATTGCACCCTCTCCAACACACCTGCCCCCAGTACCCCAGTCACTGAATCACTCCATCTCACCGAGAGTCTTCCTCTTCTGTGCTGTCACTCCACCCTCCCAACCATGACGTCTCTCTCTAAGGACTGGTCCCTCCTTGCAACATGTACCAAGTATGTCAGACGAAGCTTCAGAATCCTTGTCTCCAAGGAGCAGCCCTGTCTAGGATGAACCTGTCCATTTACACTCAGAAATGCTGTGTGCTCCTGCACAAAGGGCCACCATGAATGGATACGAACCAGTAACAATCGTCACAGTTGTTAATTGGCTGATCAGTTAACTACACTTCTTTAGCTAGACCACAATCAGCTCTTCAAATTGGATTACCTTCAGCCTCTTTTGATGAGTCCCCAGCCTGTGTGGTGGAAGTTGACACTACAACAGTTTTCTCTACCTCCATGAGAGTACCGTCCAGGACGGAGGTTTCCATCTCAGGGGCAGGAGCCAGGTTAGGAGGGCCACTCTTCTCAGAGGACCTGTTCTTTTCCTTAGATTTCTTCTCCTTGTCCACTTTTGCTTTTCTTTGTAGTCGTGTATTTTCACCATCTCCTACGGTACATGTATCCTGTAAACCAGAGTATTTTTAAACACATCACTAAGAAACTATGTTAAAATACACACACACACACACACACACACACACACACACACACACACCAACCAGTGGGCCAATAGGCAACATAATGATATATGAAGATTGAAGTTGTCAACCATTAAATTATGGTGCTGGGGAAGAGTACTGGATATCTCACGAACAGCCAAAAGAACAAGTCTGTCTTACAGAAAGTACAACCATGGTGTTCCTTAGAGACCAGGATGATGAAACTTCTTCTCATTTATTTTGAGGAGGTTGTCTGGAGGGGCCAGTTCATGGACAAGGACATCATGCTGGGAAAGGTGGAAGGTCATAAAGACAAAGACCTTTACACAAGCTAGATACTCTCTCTCACACTCAAACACACGATGGACTGAGAGAGATTGTAACAATGGGCTTGAGCATGGTGGAGATTGTGAGGACAGCGCAGGATAAAGCACGGTTCTGATGTTGTTCACAGGAGCTGCTATGAGTCATAATCAACTAGATGGCACCTAACAACAACCTACACACATCCATATTGTTGTTAAGTGTTGCTGAGTGGGCACTGATTCATCAACTAAACAACGTACTGCCATTTAGTTGGAACAGACCCATTGCTGACCCTCCAGTGAATTTTGAGGCTGTAAAGCACATTGGGTATCATCCATCTTTCTCCCTCAGAGCTCTTGGTGGACATGAATTGGCAGAGAAGCCGCACTTCTGGGTTGGAAGCGTCAACTCCTCCCTACACTCGTAGAGCTCCTCATAGAGCCCCCATACACATAAAATCAGGAAACCTGGCCTGATCCGGTGCCAAACCCTAGCAACCCTATGTAACAGAGCAGCCATGGCCCCAAAATTTTCTAGGCTTAATCTTTATGGGAGATGACCACCAAGTCTTTCTCCTTCAGAGTACCTAAGTGGGTTTCATGCATCCACTTTTCAGCTACCAGTGAATGCCACAATGTGACAGGTAAAGAACACCAGTATTTCCGTGGGAGAAAGATGGACACTCCAATGAAGATTTAAGGCTTTGGAAGCCTGATGACAGAAAGGCAGTTAGCCTCGATGGCAGTGCAGTTAGGTATTATGCTAAAATACTAAAATTTCATAAGAAATCTGACCTCATTATATTTGCACAGAGTTTATGCTATTGTTCCTCCTTAGAAGAGGCAATGGGGGCTTTGAGAAGTGGCAGAAACTTGTGACTGGGAAAAGATACTTTTTAAAGCCAATAATGAGAAGACAAGAAAAACACTAAAACCACCATGTGCTAGAATTTACTCACCTTTTGATGTGGAAAACATCTTTGAAGAATCCGATTATAATTTTCCACCTTCTAAGACAAGGATTAAAAAAGAAAGTATTAATAATGAATTTTTATCAGGCCTCAGTATTGTTTTGGTTTTCTTTCAGGCCTCAGTTTGATGTGAAACTCTTAGATTCAGAATAAAAACCATTTTCTGGCCTACATCTTACCCTTGTTCTCAGCACACTTTAGTCCCAATCAAACTCTCACCTGCCCCTTAGTGCTCAGTTTCAACAGCTGGCACCAGCCGCGTACAGTGTCTCGGTGAACGTTGTTAATTGGTGGCAACTCAGTAGGTAATGGAGGAATGTCAGCCTTCTTCCGTGGTTTAGAGTCATCCTGACTTTGTGAACAAGAAGCTGGGAAAAAAACCAAGGTAAAACTGCTAATGGTCAAGTTTTAGTGCTCATAGTTCTGTGAGGAAAATGCCATTATGATCTCTGGTATAGTTAAATTGGTCACCTAAGACCACTGAACCTCCTTGGGGATAAAAATTACACACAGCTGTAACTTAATTCTGCTCAATTCCAGTTTTCATTTCTTAAAATGCCCACTACTCACAACGCCCTTGTCTTTATGCAGTGAAGCCTTCAACTCACAGAATAGCATGACCTGATTACAAGCCTGTGCCCTTTGTTCTGTTCAGACAACTGCTTCTTGGTCTCTTTATAGGTTTTACATGAGCACACTTAGGTGCTCTGGGATTCTCACTGCTCTCAATGTTGGGATCTTTAACTAGAAACAGCAAATAAAGGCAACATGGCTTTCAGGAGCAATGAATATTGTGGAAGTCTGGAGGGAGGAAGACATTTATAGCTTAGAAAGCTTCAGGGAAATGAGATTTAAAACCAACTTGGAAAAGAGTATAGGATTACAGGATTCTACAAAGTAGAAATCCCTTTCTTACTTCTTGGACCCAAGCAAGTGAGACTTGGACATACTGACCACTTACCTTTTTCTACTTTCCTTCTTTTTTTTCTTGGTCTGGTCTCCTCGTTAGGAGTTTCCAGGGAAATTGGCATGCTTGGTTGATTAGCCACTTCTGGCATTCCTTGATTTTCTAACACAGGCTCAAATTTGAGAATCACATAGTCTTCATCTTCCTGCTCCACGGAATTCTGCTGGGGAAAGACATCTCACCTCAGTCAGCTACCTGTCTGTGATATACAACTTACCAGGTCACTACCTAATTTAACATCACATCAATGCAACAAAAAGGCAATTAATTGAAAGGAGCCTCATTTGAAGTTGGTGAAACTGTGGTGGGTAAATAAAAGGGCACTTTGAAAATGTCTGAAAACACTTAAACCCCAGGGAAAAGGAAATTCTGCTTACATTGCATGTTCTATCCATCCTCCTTCACTTGAAAGTTGTCTCCTATTACTTCATTCTTGACCCTTTTCAGTTAAATGACATCCCTAAGGAGAACTGATGCGTTTGAGCTGTGGTGCTGGAGAAGAGTATTGAATACACCATGGACTAAGAGAACAAACAAGTTCATCCTAGAGAGGGTAAAGCCAGGCTTCTCCTTGGGAGGCAAGGATTCTGAAGCTTCATCTGACATACTTTCTACAAATATTTTACAAGATGGGATCAGTCCTTGAAGATGCCATGCTTGGGAGGGTGGAGGGGCAACACAAGAGTGGAAGACCCTCGATGAGATGGATTGACTCAGTGAAATGGGGATAGGTGTGTTTGAGACAGAAAGATTGGCATAAGAAAGAGCAGGGTTTAGGGTTGTTATACATAGGGTCTCTATGAGCCCAACAACATACTATTTATTGCCTGAGGGATATGATCAAAACATCACTATTGTTAGCATCAAGATATGGAGACACATCACAACAAGATAAAGGTAAATAATCCAATAGAAAAATGGGCACAGGGTATGAAAGACACTTCACCAGAGACGACATTCAGATGGCCAACAAGCACATGAAAAAATGTTCAATACCCTAGTTCTAAGAGAGATGCAAATCAAAACAACTATGAGATATCATCTCACCCCAGTCAGAATAGCAAAATTTAACAGAACAGAAGCAACAAATGCTGGCGAGGCTGTGGAGAAACTGGAACCCTTATTCACTGTTGGTGGGAGTGTCAAATGGTGCAAGCACTGTGGAAGGCGGTATGGCGCTTTTTCAAAAAGTCACTAATAGAGATACCATTTGACCCAGCAATTCCACTACTGGGAATATACCCCAAAGAGACCATAACTGACATCCAAGCAGATATATGCACATCCATGTTTCTCACGGCTTTGTTCACAATAGCAAGGAGTTGGAAACAACCATAGTGCCCATTAACAAACGAATGGATAGAGAAGCTGTGGTATATTCACACAATGGAATACTAAGCTGCAATGAAAAACAAGGAACTCATGCAATATTATTAAAAATGGGTGAGCCTGGAGGACATTATGCTGAGTGAAGTATCTTAGTCACGAAAGGACAAATACTGCATGGTGCGACTGTTGTAAAACCGGACTGACATCGGGGCTCGGGGCAGACTGCGAAAGATGGGATAAATAATGCATACTGCATTGAAACAGATGTGGGAGAAAACTGCTTAAAAGGGATATATGATTAGGTATTTTTGTCATGACAGGAGTCCAGAGCAAAGGCTGTAAAGTGCAGTGGACCTGGGGGAGGATTTGTAAAACAATGAAAGAATTTCTCTTTTACTTTTCCAAGAGGGTAGTGTACTAGGGAGGGGAGAAAAGTGCAACAATGAATGAATGGAAATCCAAAGTCTCTGTGCAAATTTTCATTGAAATTAATAATAAATATAAAATAAGATTAAAAAAAAAAAGATATGGAGACAAATGGCCATTACAATAGAACCAGCCTCTGGTTTGATCTTTTATACTACTCTCCTGGATCTAAGTTCCAGACACATACTTTCTTTCAAAACACTGTTATTTTACTCTGAAGGGATATTCTCCGATGTACCTCTTCATGTTCCTAAGTCTTATTACAAACGTGACCTTTTCTTGAGAAAATATAATCTTTGTTTTTAAAAGCTTGGTCGCTAACCTCAAGGAAACCATAGGGACAATTCTACCCTGTCCTATACGGTCACTATGACTTGAACTAAACACAGTGACAGTGGATTTGGTTTTCTAGTCCTTTGCAACCTAATGGGATTACAGTTCAACTCTGAAAGGTCACTGGTTTGAACCCACTAGCCTCTGTGACAGAAAACGGCTTGGAAAAACCCTATGGGGGAAGCTTCCTATAGGGTAGATATCAAACAGTCAAGTAAAGGGGTAAGGTACAAGGACTGTGTACTTCTGTCCCCAATTCTTACACAGTGAGTACTGCCCAATTCCCAGCATTGCAATTTCAAATCTGCCTGTGTGATTTTCTTTTAATCAATGTTCATAAAGGTAGAATTCCCCTCCAACCCCCAAGTTTTAATGTAGGCACTTAAATTGCAGTTGCTCCACGGAAGAAGGATGGATAAATAATCTCCTTCGTGCCTCTGAAAATCCCTGGGAAGGGTCAACTATGGCTCGGTTCCAAATCTACAGTACACACCGACAACACCACCACGTTGTGTTTACATCTGTAAAGCAGTTTTTTAAGGCCTGGCTGTCTGAATCCATCTGTTGGTCCCTGGGAAAAGCACTCGGACAATCTCCTCCCACGCAACTATCTCTGAAAACCATCTGGACCGTCAACTATGAGCGGTTCTGACTCGGTGGTACACAATGCTAACTGTGTACTTGCATAAACCCTAACACTAAATATTCAGAAGAAGACCCCTGTCAAGACAGGCACACATGGTGACTGCAGCAATAAGCTCAAGTGAGTCAAAGAAGGTGAGGGTGGATGGCAGAGGAGTTAGGATGGGATTCAGGCCTGCTGATCATGGGTTTGCTATACTCGATTCGCAGCCCAAACAACAAGAAAAGAAGGAAGTTCTGTGCTTCTACAGATTTTCTCTAGCGTCTTATTTTAGGAACACTGAGCATTCCCGTTTTTGCTCCTGTCTGCAGTGCTCTGACTTCTCACCATCTCCCGGCAGGCGGCCGTTAAGCACCTAGGAAAAAAACAGCAGGCGTTCTGCTTTAGTTTCTGTGTCTAGGGGAATTTAAGGGGTCATCTGTGACTCACTGTGATGAGGTGACTGATCATGTTTCAGCTGATTGCTGACGCTCTAAGTAGCACCAGCAGGGACTGTCCACCTTTCAGCCTTTGAGTTGGCTGTGCAACTAACCCCCTAGAGACTAAACTCGAGAGCTGCTTAACCGGTCGTCGGCTGTAAGATGCCATCGAGTCTTAACGACTCATCCAAGAATTACAGATCTGAACCTTGCCTTGTGCGGTGCCACCTTCACTATACTTGGGCCCATCAATACGGTCACTGTGCCAATCCAGCCTGTATGCCACACTCCTCAAATCTCAAGGATAATGTCCTCATCCAGTTTCTCCTCCGGCCTGTTATTCTTCAGTAAAGATAAAAAACATCATCGGAATAAAATAAAACACCTTGATTATCTCTTTGCTTTAACATAAGAAGCTGCGATCGTATCTCTGACCCTCGCAGCCGGGGAGCAGGCAGCAACTGATAGGCGACCCTGCAGCGGGTTTTCGGAGGCTGTAAACCGCACGGGAGGAGACTGTCCATCTTTCGCCCACGGAGCCGCTGGTGGCTTCGAACCTCCACAGGCGCCACCTTTGGGTTGGCCGCTCATCTCCTACCAGTCATGGCACCACAGCTCCCCTGAAAAATCACCACCTACAGCTTTTCCTTTTAAGGAGTAAAAGGGAAGGAATTACAAGGCCACGTTTTGTTTTTTTTCTCAAATAAAGAGCCCATCTGTGGAATGAGAGAAGGAGAGGTAAGAAGAGCAAAGGCAGATAAAAGCTCATTCAAACTGTACTTACATTCTCTTGTGCATTCTCCATTGGGACAAACATGAGGTTAATAAAACTTGGCTGAGTTCTAAAATGGCTACTGGCGCTAGACAGCTTTTAAAAGTCTCCTCCCACTTCCTCCCATCCTGAAACACCTTTCCCCTCCCTCTGCCCTCCCTCTTCTTTTACATATGCAAAAACTGTTTTCTTTCCTATTGTTGAAGTCACTTTTGTGTGAAGGAATTATTACTCTAGTTCCTGCCCTTAGTCTATGTGACTTTAACCTAATTATCCAAGGTAAGGCTCAGGAGAAATTGAGAAGCTGAAATTCACTCAAGAGAATTCCAAGGACTGGGGGTGGTGGTGATGGGGGAATCTTCTCAAGACTTTTAGAACTGTAGGGCCCTCTGGTGGTATAGTCTTAGGGTATTAATGAAAAGCATGTCCTCAGGGCATTTGAATCCCTGGAAATCCAATGGAGGCTCACAATGCCTGGGAATTACCTCCAGGGAAATGTTTTCGTTGAGTTTGGCCCCAGTAGATACTGAACAGATTTAGTGATGGAATTTGTAAAAGAACGCTCAGCTATTTCCCTTTATCTGGAATCCCAATTCTTTCTTTTTTTTTTTTTAAATCCCAACTCTTAAGCATTATTGCTCAACTAACTAAAATTGCAAAATCACATCCACAAATAATCACTAGGCCCTTCCACTTGCAAACTGATACTAATAAGTGTCTACTGAGTATGTTTTGTACAGTAAATTCTAGGCTTAAAAGCTTATAGCCACCTATTTCACATTTTAAAGAGACTGTTTTCTTTCCTATTGTTGAAGTCACTTTTGTGTGAAGGAATTATTACTCTAGTTCCTGCCCCTAGTCTATGTGACTTTAACCTAATTATCCAAGGTAAGGCTCAGGAGAAATTGAGAAGCTGAAATTCACTCAAGAGAATTCCAAGGACTGGGGGTCGTGGTGATGGGGGAATCTTCTCAAGACTTTTAGAACTGTAGGGCCCTCTGGTGGTATAGTCTTAGGGTATTAATGAAAAGCATGTCCTCAGGGCATTTGAATCCCTGGAAATCCAATGGAGGCTCACAATGCCTGGGAATTACCTCCAGGGAAATGTGTTTTCGTTGAGTTTGGCCCCAGTAGATACTGAACAGATTTAGTGATGGAATTTGTAAAAGAACGCTCAGCTATTTCCCGGTATCTGGAATACCAATTCTTTTTTTTTTTTTTTTTAAATCCCAACTCTTAAGCATAGTTGCTCAACTAACTAAAATTGCAAAATCACATCCACAAATAATCACTAGGCCCTTCCACTTGCAAACTGATACTAATAAATGTCTACTGAGTATGTTTTGTATGTAAATTCTAGGCTTAAAAGCTTATAGCCACCTGTTTTCACATTTTATGTCTAAAATTTCACTGGTAACTTAACCCAAAGCACAGTAAATGATAGAATCAGAAAGTAAGTCCAGATTTGTCTGATTTACCTTTTGTGTCAGGTTTTACTGACACCTCAAAAGGCTCAACATTCTATTTTAAGTTAATTTAAAAAGTTTGTGGGCTGCATGTGGGCAAGTTTTACCTTCTCCCCTCTTCCAGCCCCCTTTCTCCTTTTAACCCCTCTTTCTGCCTTAGCCATCCTCTTCCTCAGACGCCCTCAAATATCCTTACCCACCCTCACCTTACCCTGAGGGAAATGCCTACTAGATCCTTCAGGAGGTAACCAACCGTACCATTAAATTCATCAAACAAACCTGGCACAGTAGAAGTAATTTGCAGGTTTTCATGGAGCCTTATGTTTCAACTCCTAATGTTCATGAAACAAAAATGATGGTCAGTATTATTTTTTCTTTTAATTCTACCAAGCACTTCAGACAATAGCACTGATGAGTTATTGAAAAGAACATATGAAATATCTTGGTAAATTCAGAATCAGGATATAAAAATGTCTCATTGCCCTATAACCTTGAAAAGATAAGATTTATTAGAAAATAAGAATGCTTTGTAGAGCTTGTTGTTGCTAGATGCCATGGAGTTGAGTATGACTAATAATAATACTATGAACAAAAGATCTGAACTGTGTTATCCTGTGCCATCCTCATAATCCTTTACATGTAGCTCTTTGCTGCAGTCACTGTATCAATCCACCTGGTTGAGGGTCTGCCTCTCCTTTGCCATCCTTCCACCCTTCCAAGTATGATGTCCCACTCCAAGAAATAGCCTCTCCTAGCATCATGCCCAAAGTATACAAGATGAAGCTTTATCACCTTAGCTTCCGAGGAATATTCTGGATGCACCTTCTTGAAGACATAGCTGTTGGTTCTTTTGGCATTCTATGGAATATTTACCACTCTTTTTCCAACACTACAGCTCAAAGGCATCAATTCTTCTGTCTGCTCTTCTATTCATTTTCCAGCTATCAGCAATATAGCAAGTGATTGAAAGGCCATGGCCTGAATCAGGCACACCTTACTCCTCAAACTGACATCATTGCTCCTCAGTAATTTGGAGAGGACCCATGGTGGAAAGTAGTAGAGCTCTCCGATTAAAACAAACATGGAAGTAGGCATGACATCCACTTCCGATATAGCTTGCCTCCAAAAACTCTATGAACTTGGAGAAATGATGAAAACTAGACAAGTGTTCAGGTCTTTAGTTCATAGGGTCGTTATAACTCGACGGCACTTAACGACAACAACAACCCTGATTACAGACTTTCCCAATTTAATACATCTCCTGATCTTCTGACTGCTGGTACCATGGGATTTAATTGTGGATCCAAGTAAGATGAAGTTGTTGGCAGTTTCAATCTTGTCTCCATCTATTATGATGTTGCCTACAGATCCAGTAGTGAGAATTTTTGTTTTCTAGAGTGCAGAAATTATCAAACAATATTATTAATATCACAGGCAAGCAAGATTCTGCTGAAAATTATCCAAAAACGATTGGAGCCATATGTCAACAGAGAACTGCCAGATGTGCAGGCTGGATTTAGAAGAGGTTGTGGTAGTAGTGTGGTAGTAGGGATATTATAGCTAATGCTAGATGGATCTTGGCAGAAACCAGAGAATACCAGAAGAATGTCTATCTTGCTTCATTGACTATGAAAAGTCTTTTAACTGTGCGGATCACAACAAGCTATGGCTGACTCTGAGAAGAATGGGAATCCCAGAACATTTGATTGTGCTTATGTGAAACTTATCTTTGGCCAAGAGGTAGTTGTCAGAACAGAGCAAAGAGACACTACAAGATTTAAAATCAAGAAGGGGGTCTGTCAGGGATGTATTTTGTCTCCATACCTTTTCAATCAGTATGCAGAACAAATCATCTGGGACTCTAGGCTGCATGAGGAGGAATGTGGCATCAGGATTGGTGGAAGAATCATCCACAAGCTGTGTTATGCAGATGACACAACCCTGCTTTCTGAAACTGAGGAGGACCTGAAGCACTTGCTGCAGATGGTCAAGGAATGCAGCCTCCTATATGGACTGAAGCTCATCATCAAGAAAACAAAGATTCTCACTACTGAGCCAATTGGCAGCATCAGTATGGATGGTGAAGAGATTGAGACAGTTAACCGTTTTAGTTTACTTGGCTCCACAGTCAACACTCTTGGTAACAGCAGCCAGGAAATCAAGAGACGAATTGCATCGGGAAAGTCAACTGTGAGGAACCTCTCAAGAGTACTGAAGAAAAAAAAAAACAAAAAGAGTACTGAAGAGCAACAACATCAGGCTGGAGACTAAGGTGTGCCTGATTCAGGCTATAGTCTTCGCAATTATGTGCTATGCATCGGAGAGTTGGACAGTGAATAGGGATGATAGAGAACTGATGCTGTGGTGCTGGAGAAGTGTTGAATATACCATGGACTGCTAGGAGAACAAACAGGTTTGTCTCAGAGAGGGTGAAGCTGGAATGCTCCTTGGAGTCAAGAATTCTGAGGCTTCGTCTGACATACTTTGGGCATGTTGCAAGGAGGGACTGGTCCTTGGAGAGGGACATCATTTTTGGGAGAATGGAGGGATCAGCACAGGAGAGGAAGACCCTCTATGAGATGGATCGATTCTGTGAGTGTAGTGGTGGGAATGAGTGTGTTGGAGACGGCGAGGTTGGCACAGGATAGAATGGCGTTTAGGGCTCTTGTATATAGTGTCTCTATGAGTCGCAAGTGACTCAATGGCACATAACAACAACAACGTTAAGATGCAAACCATATGGAAGGCTGAAGTCTTTGATCTTCTGTAGCAAGTGTTTCAAGTCTTCCTCACTTTCAGCAAGCAAGTTTGTGTCATCTGCACAGAGTAGGCTATTGCAGTCGTCCTCCAGTCCTGATGCTACGTTGTTCTTCATAGAGTTCAAATTCTTGAATAATTTCCTCAGCATACAAATCAAATACGTATGGAGAAAGAATATAGCCCTGATGCACTTTTCTTACTTTTGAACAATACAGCGTTCCCTTGCTCTGCACAACAGTCTCTTGGCCTAGGTATAAGTTTCATATAAGCAAAATTCAGTGTTCTGGGATTCCCATTCTTCTCAGTGTTAGCCATAATTTGTTATGATGTTGACCAATACACAGAATCACTGCAGGGTTAGGAGAGACATAGACTTATTAGTTGTTGATAGGTGCCCTCGAGTCGACTATGACTGGTAGTGACCAATCCAGCACTATCCCCGACATTTCTGATATGCTCCCACCTATTGTCACAGTCGCTGTGTCAATCCTTCTTTTTAAGGTCTTTCTCTTTTTTTCTGACCCTCCACACTTTCCAGCATGATATCTTTTTCCAAAGACTGGCCTCTCTTGACAACATACTCAAAGTATATGAAAGAAAGATTCACCGTCCCTAAGTATCAGAGGGCAAAACTCTGGTACGTAAAGAAATACATTGGGAGTGATCAATAAACAACATAATTTTTTTGTTAAAAGAGGAAATTAATTTAGAAAATTAATTCTTTTCTACATTGCTTCTAGGAATCAAAGATGTGAAGTGAAGGAGTCTCCAATAGGGAGAACCAAGGATTGTGGGATTCAGTCTCTCCTTTGTCAGGTTATAAAGGAAATTATTGTTCCTCTTGTTACTTGCCTTAAAATGACAAATAAAATGTAGTCCTTATTGATAAAAGAATAAAAAAATAATAACAGAAATATATGGAAATATAAAGTAAATTGAATCCAGAGGTACAAAGAGTAGTATAGTTTATGAGTAGAGCTCAAAGCAGAAAAGAGGGAACCAGTTGTTTAGACTTGAGATTAAGATGATGTGAGACTTAAAAAGCTGAACATAGATGAGCTCTGGTGGCTTAGTGGCAAGATGCTGCACTGCAATTTCTGAGGTGAGCAGTTTGAATCCACCAGATGCTCTGCTGGAGAAGGAGGGACAATCTCCTCCTTTATCAGTCAGATCTAATTTGATGGTACACACAAAATAATTTTTTTTTAAAGCTGAACATAGAAATTTCATATGACCCAGCTATTCCATTGCTTGGAATATACCCCAAGAAAACGAGAACTGAGGCTCAAATGGAAACGTGTACACCAATGTTCAGCAGCATTATTCACCATTGCAAGAACATGGAAACAGCATTATTCACCATTGCAAGAACATGGAAACAGCCCAGATGTCCAACCACAACCAAATAGATTGAGAAGTTGTGGTACATTCATACAATGGAATACGATGCACCATACAGGAGCAATGATTTTGTAAATTACTACCTAATTTGGGAGGGACTGGAGAGCATTATGCTGAGTGAATTAACTCAGTCCCACAGGACAAATACTGTATAAAACCATTATTGTAGAATGAGTATGAGGGTCCAACGTGGGGGGAGGATGGAAAGAGTGGGGTGAGGAAATAGAGGGTGAGGTTCAAGGCAGGGGCTAGGTTGTTAATCATAGGGTTGCACAATTTGAAGGTGGGTGGGGTGAAGGAAATGAGAAGAATCTTTTCCCCTCCCAATTAATTTTGATGAAAGTTTACAGAGACTTAGGGTTTCCAATCATTCATTGTTGCACTTTTCTCCCTGCCCGCCCTCCCCTGCCCCCGCAATTCACTCTTCTCCTTGAAAATTAAAAGAAAAACTCTTTCATTGTTATGCAATCCCTCTAAGTCCACTTCACTGTGCAACCTTTATTTTGGACTCCTTTTAAACAGTTCTCTCCCTCATCTCTTTCAATGTAGTGTACGTCATTCTTCCCCTTCTTTGTCTTCCCTCAACCCCGATGTCAGTCCCATTTTACAACAGTGTCCCTATGCAACCTTTGTCCTTTTGTGACTGAGATATTTCACTTAGCATAATTAATGTCCTCCAGGGTCATCCATTTTGCATAGTATTTAATGAATTCCTTGTTTTTCAATGCTGAATAGTATTCCATTGTGTGAATATACCAGAGCTTCTCTATCCATTTGTTTGTTGATGGGAACTTTGGTTGTTTACAGCTCTTTGCTATAAACAAAGCGGCAATAAACATGGGTGTACATATATCTGCCTGGGTGGCAGTTCTGATGTCTTTAGGATAAATTCCAAGTAGTGGAATTGCTGGATCGAATGGTATTTCTATTTCCAACTTTTTGAGAAAGCTCCAAACAGCCTTCCATAGTGGTTGCTCCATTTTACAGTCCCACCAACAGTGAATAAGGGTTCCAGCTTCTCCACAACTTCGCCAGCATTTGATGTTTGCTGTTCTGTTAAATTTTGCTACTCTTGCTGGGGTGAGATGATATCTCTTAGTTGTTTTGATGGGAAGGATCTTTTGTGAAAAATAGTGTATTCAAACTTTCTCAATAAATCAGAGTAGTATAAAAAATTTTAAAAATATATGAAAATAAGATTAGGTGAGAAAATTAGTTGAGGCTTTGATCTATCAATTATTTCCCTGTGTCTTTAGAAAATAAATAGTGAAAACTTGGAAGTTAAGATTTATACGTGATATATGATGTTGTTGTTACTGTGTATCATAGAGTTGGAACTGACCCATAGCTGATCCTCCAGTGGGTTTTCAGAGGCAGTTAATCACATGGGAGTAAAGATTGCCCATCTTTCTCTGATGGAGCATCTGGTGGCCTCAAATTGCAGATTGCAGCTCATCTTCTTTGCCCTGATATGTGATGGGATATCTTTTTTTTTTTTCCAATCAGATGTGACATGTGTAAATTCTGAATTATGAGCAAATGGTGTTTTGTGATATAAACTCCTATGGAAAGTTTAATCTATAATTAGGGTTCAAATGGATGTGTGCTGGAATTGGTTTAGGAATTCTTAGGTCTGCTATCATTTTGGGAAATACAATGATAAAGAAATACTACCAACCATTCAAAAGTATGAGTAGAACATTAAGAAGTTGCTCAACTCTGGTGGCCTAGTGGCAAGAAGCTGCACTGCAATCCCAAAAGAGAGCGGTTCAAATCCACCAGATGCTCTGCTGGAGAAGGAGGGACAATCTCCTCCTGTACCAGTCAGATTCGATTTGACGGTACACACAAAC
>NW_006399915.1:1644835-1647237 GCF_000299155.1 Elephantulus edwardii
ATTATTTTTTTTTATGTGTACCGTCAAATCAGATCTGACGAGTACTGGAGCGGATTGCCCCTCCTTCTCCAGCAGAGCATCTGGTTGATTTGAACCTTGCACCTCTGAGATTACAGTGCGATGTCTTACCACTAGGTCGCCAGAGCTCCCTAAGGTTGTAATTTCTATAGAATTAAGCTGCCACTTCTTTCCCCATAGAGTGACTGGTAGGTTCACAGTTATCAGGCTTTTGGTTAGCCCTTGAGCTCTTAAACATAGTGCCAGATCAGTTACAATGAAAGTCCAGCTCATTAATCATTGTATTATTGTTAGGGATGAGTGAGAACTGTCCCACAGTTGACTCTCCAGTGGGCTTTCAGAGGCAGTTAATCTCATGGATGGAGACTGCCCATCTTTCTTCTGCAGAGCAACTAGCAGATCTGAATTGTATTTCTTAGGTTAGCAGCACAATTCCTTAGCAGTGGGCTACCAAAGTTCTTCCAACTAAGTGTTGTTGAGAACTTGGAAAAATTACAATCCTTTTTTTATGCCTGATGGGCATGTCAGGTAATGTGGGCGTTATAGAAAATAATTTGAGCAGTTTCAAAAAGTTAGACATGTGTTCTATCAATCCCGCACCTAGCTATATAGCCAAAAGACCTGAGAGCAGGGGCCCAAATAGATGCTAGTCAAGCACCATAGTCTTCAATATGGATTAAAGCTCAACATCAAGAAGACAAAGCTTCTCAATTGGCAGCACCATGATAGATGGAGAAGTGATTGAGGTTGTTAACAATTTCAGCTTGCTTGGCTCCACAATCAACACTCTTGGTACCAGCAGTCAGGAAGGAAATCAAAAGACGAATTGCATTGTGGAAATCTGCTGTCAGGGACCTTTCCAGAATACCGAGAAGTAACCATGTCAGTCTAGAGACTAAGATGCACCTGAGCCAGGCCATGCATGATCGTCACAATTACTTGCTATGCATCAGAGAACTGGACAATGACTAAAGATGACAGAAGAAGATGTGGTGCTGGAAAAGAATCTTGAACATACCATGGACTGCCAAGAAAACAAATAGGTCTATCTTAGAGAGGGTGAAACCAAATATATTCTTGGAGGCTAGGGTTTCAAAACTGTGTCACACATACTTTGGGCATGTGCCCAAGAAAAGCCCATCCTTTAACACCATGCTTGGAAAGGTGGAAGGACAGCGCAGGAGAGGAAGATTCCCCCACGAGATGGATTGATACAGTCTTTCAGGTAATGGGGGTTGGTGTTTCAGAATCGGTGAGACTGGCTCAGGACAGGCAAGGGTTCAGAGCTGCTGTAAATATGGTCGCTATGCATCGCAGGCAACTCAACAGCACATAACAACACCACCAGTGTTCATTGTAGCAGTGCTTACAATCACCAAAACATGAAAACAGCCCAATTTTCTATGAATAGATAAATGAACAAGCACATTGTGTTCAATTCATACAATAGGCTATCATTCAACCTTGAAAAGGAATGATATACTAAACATGTGAATCTTGAAAACATTATTCTAGGTTGAACAATATCAATAGCTAAATCACAATGAGCTACCACTACCTCTAGCCCATAGGATGGATATTATAAAA
Organism: Elephantulus edwardii; assembly: GCF_000299155.1. Taxonomy (NCBI): domain Eukaryota; kingdom Metazoa; phylum Chordata; class Mammalia; order Macroscelidea; family Macroscelididae; genus Elephantulus; species Elephantulus edwardii. The sequence continues at coordinate 1,646,441 of NW_006399915.1, forward strand.
ACAAAAGCATTAAAATAATATTAATAGTTAATAAATACTAATAGCATTAGCACGTTCTTATTATTTACATAAAATGTGTTTGTTTATACGTTTAATCAAAACCAGCCTAAAGGAACTCTGGTGGCCTAGTGGCAAGGAGCTGCACTATAATTGCAGAGGTGTGTGGTTCAAATCCACCAGATGCTCTGCTGGAGAAGGAGGGGCAATCTTCTCCTTTACCAGTCAGATCCAATTTGACAGTACACACACACACACACACACACACACGTAATTAAAAAAATTATCTTTGTATAAAAAAACCCCACAAAACAAAAAAAAACAAACACTAGCCTAATGTATCAATTATGATACTTGAAACATAGAAAGATACCATGTGATAACCTGTATGTAATATATGCTATTGACCTCATCCACCAGTCAGAAAAGGGTGAGACTTGAACCTGGAAGTTGTATGATAGAATTTTATACAATAAATGATTTATTCATGGCAAACACCTTTTTTGTTTCCCTACCCTCGTCGTTCATTCCCACCCCTCCCTTCCTTGGATCCCTATGCATGTTTTACCAGTTATCCTTTTGTTTTAATAATAATGGTCCTATCCAGTATTTGTTGTTGTTGCTATGTGCCGTCGAGTCGTTTGCGACTCATAGTGACCCTATGTACAACAGCCCTAAACCCTGCTCTATCCTGTGCCAATCGCACTGCCTCTGACACTCATCCTGATTACCCTATTCACTGAATCAATCCATCTCATAGAGGGTCTTCCCCTCTTGCACTGTCCCTCCACCCTCCCAAG
>NW_006399915.1:1649015-1683452 GCF_000299155.1 Elephantulus edwardii
TACCGTCAAATCAGATCTGACTGGTACAGGAGGAGATTGTCCCTCCTTCCCCGGCAGAGCATCTGGTTGGGATTTCTATATTCAGCTTTTTGAGGACATGCCAAACTGCCTTCCAGAGAGGTTTACCATTTTTATAATGCCACCAGTTTTTATCTCTCCACATCTTCTACAGCATTTATTGTTTGCTGTCCTACTAAGCTTTGCCACTTTCACTGGGATGAAATGATATCTCATTGTGGTTTTGACTTGCATCTCTTTGGTTGCCAGGGATTTTGAGCATTTCTTCATGCATCTGTTGGCCATCCAAATGTCTTCCTTTGTGAACAGTCTTTTGTCCGTTTTGTGATTGGGTTATCAGTCTTATTTTCTTGTGGAGGACTTATAATATTCTGTAAATTTTTGTTATGGAACCCTTTTTTGAGCTGTGATTGCCAAATGTTTTTTTCCCTCAGTCTGTAGGTTTTCTTTCCACCCTATTGGAACAAGGTTTTGATATACACAGGAGCTTAATTTTTTGAAGGTCTCATTAGTTGATTTTATCTTCTCTTGTTTGTACATTTTTGGCTATATTTGCAAGCCTCTTTCTATCATAAGGAACTGGTGGCCTAGTGGTATGAAACTGTGCTGCCATCTTGAAGGCCCAAGTGGGGGTGGGGGTGGGGTTAAGTCCCCAGCTACTCTGTGGAAGAAAAATGGGCACTCTTCTCCCTTGTAATTTACTGCCTCTGGAAACCTGCTGGAGTGTTAATTCTGCTTGTACATTTGATCCCATTTTGTCTCTTACGATTTTTGTCTCATATGATCTTTATGGTTTTGTCTCTTAAGATCTTTATGATTATGGTTTTACCCTTAGGCCTCTGATCCAGCTTGAGTTGATTTTTGGGTGGGGTGTGAGATGTGGGTCCTGCTTCAGCTTTCTGCAGGTAGATGTTCAGTTTTGTCAGCACCATTTGTTGAAGAGGTTGTCATTTCGCCATTTGGTAGGTTGTTGGCTTGTTTGTTTATTCTGCCCTTCCCAGCCCCTTTCATCAGGTAAGTTTTGTTTCCTTGTCAAATACCAATTGGCTGTAGGTAGATGATCGGCTAATTTCTGGGTTCTTGATTCTGTTCCACTGGTCTCTGTGTCTCTCATTGTATCAATACTATTCTGTTTTAGTTAGTAAGGCAGTATAGTGAGTTTTGAGATTAGGGAGGGCTGCACCTCCTTCTTTATTTTTATTTGTCAGAAGAGCTTTGCTTATTCAGGTATTTCCCCCCCCCTTTCCAAATAAACTTGCCAATGGCCTTTTCTATCTATTTGAAAAATGAGTTTGTTGTCTTTATTGGGATTCTGTTAAACATGTAGAGGGCTTTTTGGTAGGATAGGACAATGACATAAGTAAATGAATGATTTATTTTAAAATTCAGTTTTTAAGATTTATATTGATTTACATGCAAAATTCATTTGTTGTTGTTGTGTTGAGTTGCTTGCAACTCATAGTGTCTCTATCTACAACAGCCTTATACCCTGCTCTATCCTGTGCCAATCTTATTGTCTCTGACAAACCTACTTCCATTACCCCACTCACTAATACACTATGTTTTATTAATATACATTGTGTTGCATACATTCCTTCATTCACATTATGTTTCTTTTTTTTTAACAAGTGATTTATTTTTTTAAATTTTATCATTTTTTGTGTGAGTGTACCGTCAAATCAAATCTGACTGGTACAGGAGGAGATTGTCCCTCCTTCCCCGGCAGAGCATCTGGTGGATTCCAACCATGCACCTCTGGGACTGTAGTTGCAGCTCCTTGCCACTAAGCCACCAGAGCTCCCCTCACATTATGTTTCATACAAACATTTCCATACATTGTGGGTTGTGTTTTTTTTAAACTTAAATACATTTCTTCTCTCTCCTCTCTCTTCCCTCCTCTCTCCGTTTTGTTTTATTTTGTGTTTTCCCTGTTGTGTACCATTGAATCATATCCAACCTGCACAAGAGGAGATTGCCCTTCCTTCTCCAGTCGATTGCAGTGTAGTTTCTTGACACTAGGCCAGCAGAGCTCCCTACAAATTTATACTCTTATAGTTTATATGGCTACAAGCTAAAGTCAGGGCTCCTGCTCTAGAGGAAAGGTCTCTCTCTGCTGGTTCTTGAGGAAGGCCTTTGCTCCCTTCAGCATCTATAGCTCCAGCATTCCCTGGAGACCCCTGTGTGTCCTTCCCTTGATCCCAACGGGCATTGGTCAAAGGATGGGATCCATTCCTGGCTCTTCTTGGTGGCACTGAGGTTTTTCCATACACTGTGTTTTATAAAATTAATCACCATTTATCTATGCCGAGTAATAATTCATCTTTTCAGGACCCACTGGCTCTTTCCTGATTTGAATGCTTTTTTTTTTTTGATTTGTGCAAAATCTACCTATCATTCTGGTTTTTCATTCACTCCGTATTTTGTTTTTTAGAGATTGTAATTATAATGTCAATCATTCAGACATGCTTTTCTGGCATTGACGACAGTAGATTAACATAATCAATGACATTGTCTGAGTTATCCTCTCTCGGTGGAATCTTACCTTTTGCTATGATACTAAGCTGGTTTCAGTGGCTCTTCCAGACAAGATAGAGTAGGGAATGAGTCCTGGTGAAAATCAGCCAATGGAAATGAATCACTGGTCTGAATCACAAATTGAGCCTGGGGATGGAGTCATTTCTCATAATGGTGGTTGTTGTTAGTACCATACAGATGAGTACAACTCATAGTGACCTATCAACAGCACATTGGAAACTCGTCCTGTCCCTTGCCATTTTCACCATGTCTGACATGCTCAAAGTCACTGTGCCAGTCCATCTTGTTGAGGGTGTTTGTCTGAGTCTCTAACTTCCCCAGCATGATGTCCAAGGAGGACTGGCCTCTCCTGATAACATGTCTAATATAATATGAGATGAAGTTTGACCATCCTTTCTTCTAAGCTAATTTCGTGTACTTCCTCCAAGAAGGACCTGTTTGTTCTTTTGGCATTCCTTGAGCAGGGAATACCAGAAGAATGTCTATCTGTGATTCATTGATTATGCAAAGTCGTTTGACTGTGTGGATCATAACAAACTGTGGCTGACTCTGAGAAGAATGGTAATCCTAGAACACTTGATCGTGCTAATGCGAAACCTATACTTGCACCAAGAGGCAGTCTTCAGAACAAAGCAGGGAAACACTGCATGGTTCAAAACTGGGAAAGGCGTACGCCAGGGACGTGTCCTATCTCCATACCTTATCAACCTGTATGCAGAACAGATTATCTGAGAGACTGGGCTCTATGAGGACAAGTGTGGTGTCAGGATTGGTGGAAGATCTATTAACAATCTGCGTTATGCAGATGACACAACCCTGCTTGTTGAAACTGAGGAGGACCTCATGCACTTGCTGCGGAGGGTCAAGGACTGCAGCCTTCAGTATGGATTAAAGCTTAATGTCAAGAAGACAAAGATTCTCACCATTGGACCAATTGGCAGTATCAGGATTGATGGTGAAGAGATTGATATTGTTAACAACTTTAGTCTGCTTGGCTCCACGGTCAACACTCTTGGCACCAGTAGCCAGAAAATAAAAAAAAAAAAAAAAAAAAAAAAAAACCAAAACCAACCATATTGCGATGGGAAAGTCTGCTGTTAGGGACCTCTCCAGGGTACTGAAGAGCAATGGTGTCACTTTGGAGACTAAGGTGCGTCTGATACAGGCTATGGTCTTTGCAATCACTTGTTATGCATCAGAGAGTTGGACAGTGACCAAGGAGGATAGAAGGAGAATTGATGCCTTTGAGCTGTGGTGCTGGAGAAGAGTATTGAATGTACCATGGACTGCCAAGGAAACAAACAGATTCATCCTGGAAAGGGTTAAACTGGGCGGCTCCCTGGAGGCAATAATTCTGAGGCTTTGTCTGACATACTTTGGACATGTTGTAAGGAGGGACCAGTCCTTGGAGAGGGACATCATGCTTGGGAGGGTGGAGGGACAGCGGAGGAGGGGAATACCCTCTATGAGGTGGATTGATTCAGTGACTGGGGTAATCAGAATGGGTGTATTGGAGACCGTGCAATTGGCACAGGATAGAGCACAGTTTAGGGCTGTTGTACATAGGGTCGCTATGAGTCGCAAGCGACTCGATGGCACATAACAACAACCACAACTACCATGGATGTTGATTGTGGATACAAGTAAATGAAATCCTTAGCAGCCTCAAACCTTTCTGCATCATCATGGACCAGTGGTGAGGATTTTTATTTTCTTCATGTGGAGCTGTAATCTCTCTTGTTCTTCCGCAGTAAGTTTTTCAAGGCTTTTTCACTTTCTGCAATCAGAGTTACCTTATCTGCATAACACAAGTTGTTAATGAATCTTTCTGCAATCCTAACACCACATTTTTCAAATAGAGGGACATAAAGATAGTATAGGGGGTTAACGTGTTGGGCTGCTATTTAAAAGTCAGAGTTTGAATCTACCAGACATTCCACAAAGAGAGGTAGTCTCCTCTGTGAAGGTTACAGCATTGGAAACCAAATTGAACATAAGCATGAATAAGAATTGACTCAAATTGTTGTTGGTTTGGTGATAACGTTATTGAATTAAATACCTAGCTCCCTTAGATGTTTACTTTGAGGGACTAGGCATGATAACCCACAGAAAATCATCGACAACAAAACTAGTAAAGTTTGCGTTGCAGGTAGTTTATTTCCACTAGCTCATTCAAAGGCTCAGCAGTTTACTGTTTCCCTCTTCCCAGGTTGTGTCTGTGGGGGCTGCAGTGGGGGCCAAGCTGACCCACACAGATACTGAAGAGGTGTTTTTACTTTTCATGATGGACCCATCGTTCCTACCCCCTGAGTTGGAAGACTGCACACCCTCAGGCCTCTGTTCCACTGTTTTTTCCCCTCTTGGACCTAGGGGATTTCTTAAATTCCCAGGCAGTGGTTTGCTTTATGTAAAAGGAGTCTGTCCTCAATCAAGACAGAACTCTTGGGTCAAGATCATTACTTAGCAATTGAAGGTGTTCTTGGTTGATCACCCGCTTGTCGCACTTGCAGCCTTCTGTGGGCCTCTCCAGCCATGTGCTTCCTTCATTGAGATGGCCAGAACCCTTGCAGCTCTCCTCACTGATGTTGGCTCAAGTAGACACCCACAAATCCATGTGGTCACCACTAGGCTGCACAGCAGGATTCTGGCTACTAAGATTGTCTTCCCCTGTTAATGCTTTTCCATTAATGTCATTACTGGAATACTGGTTTAGGGACTTGCCCCAATCCCTATTCACATCACTGGAGGTCATTTGGCTGGGGTGACCCCAAGCTCTTGAATGGATATTACCAATGCCGTTGTTGCTGCTGCTCCTGCCCCAAGAGCCTAGAAATTTTTTCATTCACAATGTTTATATAAATTTAAGTCAGTTCTGGTAGCCTAGTGGGTAAGGAGTTGCACTGCCAACCAAAAGACAGGCTGTTTGAATCCACTAGCTACGCTGCTGTAGAAAGATAGGCAAATCTCTCTTTGTGTGGTTTATAGCCTCTGAATACTCTGGAGAGTCAGCTATGGTTCAAGCTGACTTGGGGGCAATGAGTTTGAGAGCTAGTTCCCTACCATTCAATTACTTCAGCTAGAGATAAGAGTTCCTTATGACCCACTGCAAGAGATACAAGCAAAAGTAATTCCCGTCCTTAGGCTGTCATTAACATATATGCCATTTTGCATACATTTGAAAAATATGTCATTTTGGGGATGAGAAATTGGACAAAAAGCTTGCCTTTCATTGTGCCACTTGGAAAGCAGTTTGCCCAGTTCTCGAAGCTTTGCAGCTCTGAGCAAGGCCGCAGGGCTTGGCAAGTGTCTAACAAGTATTTCCACCCTGATTAGCACCATTTTTTCCCCGGAGCACCCTGATGGAGGCCACAGACTGTACAACCACTGTGACACCTACACTTCTCACTTACTTGCTTCTAATATGTTATTTAGAACAGATTGACTTTTTTTTAAGCCAAGGTAAATGAAATCTGTCAATGATACAAGAAATTAATCATTGCTATAGATGATACTGAATAAATCTCTCAAAGCATGTTTTTCACCAAGCCAATGGATAGTGCCCAAAGACTGATTAGTAATGATTTCCCAAGCCTTTGCTTGGAACAAGGGACAACTCAGATAGTGCATGTCCCAGGGAATCAATTTCAGTTGAAAACAGGTGAACATGCTTGACTGTGTACTAGTCTGAGATATTAAGAACTCACTTGGATACAGTGCTGTAGAGAAAGGAGCATCGAAAAGCTTTAGAATGAGAGTATATGAGACTCTTTGTTCCTGGCATCAGCACCCTTACTCCCTCTTCTCTATAGCTCACTAAATCCTGGTTACTTCACCTTCTAAGTAAGCATTAAAACAAATGCCCTATCTTTATCTTCACAGCTATTCTCCAAGACTTTTTTTCTCATCTGCATTTTCTTGTTCTTGGCATCAATTTGATTCATAATAACATCATGTGCCACAGCTGAACTGTCCTGTAGGATTTTCTAGGCTGTGTGGCATAGTCTGTAACATGTTGGGCTGTTTAGAAAAAGATCAGTGGTTCAAATCCATCAGCTACATTGTGAGATGGGCAGTCTTCTCTCATGAAGATATACATAATCTCAGAAACCTGATGGAAAGTCACTTTGGGTTGATTCTAGCTCTCAGATGGAACTAACTCAATGGCCGAGGACAATTTTAATGTGGATTGAAGCTGCCAACCTTTTGGTTAATAGCTAAACTCTTCACTGATGCATCATCAGGGCTCCTGCCCCACTCTAATAGCCTCCTTACTGATGTACTTAAAGTCATCTGAGCATATTAACCATTTGGTGCAAATTATTAACATACTCAACAGCTAAAAAATTTGGAGGTTCGAGTCCACTGCAAGGCATCATGAAAAACAATCCTACTAACAGCCATTGAAAAAAAAATCAGATGGAGTTTCTACACACTACCCTAGGGATCACCATGAATCAGAATTGACTTCATAGCAGTGGCTATCTTCATCTGTGGTGCTCTGTCTCCAGGGGATAGAGGTGTGATGTGAATGGTGGTCCCTGGAGTCCTTTCAGCTCTAGCATCCCCGTGACCCAGGGGATAGAAAACACACATACATGACACCTATTTACTTAGATAACTATGCCAAGGAATTCTGGAGTGATAGTTCAGAGAAGCATGCTCATTTAAGTCTGCCACACGTATGCATTTTGGCTTAGAAGCAAAAATGATATTTGACTCTTGTTAAATGTCATTCACTTTCTTGTGGCTTTAAATTGTACCCAGCTCTGAAACAGGGGTGGCTTTTATGATAAGAATCGCTTTCCTCCAGAGCTTGAAGCATAACCATGCATAGAATAGTAAGAGTTACTTACATGAACATGATTACTAAATAACTGCAGCTTCAAAGAAAAGATAGGCAGCAACACTTTGCATTCACACAGGCTTGCCTTTCATCTGAATATCTGAAAAGAAAGTAAAATGTACCTGATGCTGTGTTACCATTGAACATTTCAATTGTGCAATTTCCTTATTCCTGTTTCCATTCTTGAATATGATACCAAGTTTAAGTATCTCTAGAATTCTGTGTGTATTGATCTTGAACATAGGCTTTTCCCTCTCTTTATTTCCACCCTGCTAATATCAATTCTGAGTCACAAAAATGTTGATGGACCACCTGCCTTCCTGGTTTTGAAGCGTTTGCCACCGTTGAAGAAGCACATAGTGATAGGGCATGGAAGAGAATCTTTCTGAACTGTTTTTAAGTTGTGGTGGAAAAACATCAATCAGAGATGAAAATGGAGGAAGAAATTTCTTCTGCATTCTCAGAATCAGTTCCATCCAGGGGCTGATGAAGTTGAGGAACATAACAGGAATTGGCCTATCCAGTCGCTTGCAGCACAAGAGTTACAGGGTGTCTCAGTGGTGTGTTGTTAGTATTGCGAACTGTTGAGTTGGAACTGACTCATAGCTGACTCTCCAGTGGATTTTCAGAGGCAGTAAGTGACACAGAAACAGACTGCCCATCTTTCTGTCATGCAGCAACTGGTGGAATAGAACCACATAACTTTGTGTTGGCAGCACACTGCATCACCACTAAGCTACCAGAGCTTCCATTCAGTGATAAACATAGAAATTATTTACCATGAAAGTTCTGTGCATAGATGATCTTTTTAAAAAAAATTTATTATTTTTGTGTGTGTACCGTCAAATCGGTTATGACTGGTACAGGAGGAGATTGCCCCTCCTTCTCCAGCAGAGCATCTGGTGGATTCGCACTATGTACCTCTGGGATTGCAGTGCAGCTTCTTGGCACTAGGCCACCAGAACTTCCTTATGTATGTTGATGTTGTTGTTGTTAAGTGCCGTCGAGTCGCAGGCGACTTATAGCAATCCTATGAAGGAGAGTCCTCGACGCTTGGGTGCCTTTCATCCTCTCTTCAGGTTCATAGGGTTTCCAGAGGTAAGCTATTACAGAAGTGGATGCCACTCCTCCTTCCAAGCTTGTTTTAATCGGGGAGCTCCCTTGTGTATAGATGACCTTAAAACAACTCAACTCATTGCTGTCAAGTTGGGAATGACATAAAACTGACTTTTTGGTGAGCTTTCAGGGATTTAAATTGCATAAGAGATTGCCCATCTTTTTCTGCAGACTACCTGATGGATTTGGCCTTGGCTCACAGCACAACTCTTCACCCACTAGGCCACCAGAGTTACATATATAAAATCTAGAAAGCTCTAGGAATACATGGATATTGATCCTCTTTAAATTCTTTCTCTTGTGAATTTGTGACTTTCTAAGTTTTTTGGTCAATGTGAAATGCTGCTATGGGATTTGTAAATAGGCACAGAAGAGTCCCTACATGGCCCAAATGGGTAAGCAAGCACTGAAAGCTGAAAGACTGGGAGTTTGAAAGCACCCAGAGATGCTTACAAAGAAAAGCCTGAAGGATCTGCTCCTGGAAGGTCACAGCATTGAAAGTCCCATGGAGCAGATCCACTCTTCACACATGGACTGCAGGTAGCTGGATTTTACTTTTGCCCCAGGGGATCTTAGACCTTAACCTATAAATCTCATATAGAAAGAATAGCATTGTATTGACAGTTAATCACAAAAAAGGAAATATAATGAAAGGTAATGTAATAATTTTCTCAAAATGAGTAACATCTTCATCATAAGACTAAGGTCCAAGGAATCTAGACTCTATATATCCTCAAACTGATTTATGTTTAGACATTTACAATTATGTCAAACAAGGGCATGTGTTTTTCACACCATCAAAAACAAATAGGGAAAAAAAAGTGAGTCATGCACTTTAATTGTTTCAGCAAGGCTGTAAATGTTTACAGGATGTTTACAGAAACATATGGTGGGTTCAAAACACTGACCTACTTGTCAGCAGCAAGCCTACTTTGGCTTCATCTTGTCACAGGGACTCCCTTATTTCTAAAAGTAACATTGTTGATGCTGTTGATGGAGAATTCTTTACCCCTCCTGGAGTTGGTGTAGGTCAGACTTTGCCACCCCCACACCAGCTGTGGTATTTTTACTGAAAAAAGCACACTGAAGGGCAGGGAGTGAAACTGCTCATCAACTTTATATATTACGTGTGGTTTCCCTTCTTGCCATGAGCACAATTAGTGTTTTAGTTAATTTAGAAAATAAATTTAAAAAGAGACACTGCATTAATAGAGAAGGAATGTTCCCTTTGGGACTGTAAGACCATTGGGGGGGCATTCTGATGGCTTGTGTCCAATATTGATCAATCTGTAAAGCTAGTGAAGATAGATTCTGTCTCTGTTACATCCCATTTAAAGGAACCCTGCAGAACCACACCTCACTCTTCAGCCTGTGTTTTTCTCCCCATCAAACTATATTACAATTAGAAATTGGATTACCATAAACATCTAACTAGAAAGAGAATGTTCTATCTGCTCAAGTGTTCTCTTTTATTCTCTTGAGAGTTATACTTTGTGCAAATTGGCACCATTCTGGTATATTTCTCAGTTTCGTGTGAGGTTAACTGGCAAGAATTATTTATAATGAACATAAGAACTTAAATTTCTAGGTCCTTGGTGGAGGGTTGCTGAAAGTTGGAATAGATTCAATGGGAATGGGCCTGGGTTTTGGTGAAAATCAAGTAGGGAATCTTGCACTTGTTAAAGTGCTAAGCTTCTAACTGATAGTTTGGTGGTTAGAATACACCAATCAAAGATTGTGCTTTGGTGAAGATTTACATCCTTGGAAAATCTATGGGGATATAGTTTTACTCCAAATTAAAGGATTTCCCTAACAGTGGGTTTGGAAGCTGAGATAGAATCTGGTGGACCAAAAACTAAGTGCTCAGCTAATAATAGAAAAGTTGGTGGTTCAAGCCCACACAATGCCTATGCCAGAAAAGGACATAGTGATTTGATCTTGTAGACATTACAGCCAAGAAGACCCCATAGGGCAGTTGCACTCCATCACCTGGGGTCATTGTGAGTTGAAACCAACTCAGCTGCATCCAACAACAACAACATAGCTGCTTAGAGGCACAAGATGGTTAAGTGCTCTGCTACTAACTAAAAGTTTGAAAGTTCAAATCCACCAAGAGATACAGCCCATATGAAAAGCTTAATAATTTACTTCTGAATGACCCCAGCCATTGAAACCTTGCAATGCACAGGCACACTCTGAGATGCATAGATTCACCATGCATCATCATCAATTCTGCTCTACCTGGGTTTCTTTTTTAAGGCTGGCAACCTATGCTTTCAGAGTATAATTATCGCCCATTGGTTTTTCAATGGATGATTTTTTTTTTTACATAGATCATTTCACCTTCTTTGTGCAGCATCCTAGAGCCACATGATAGGGGGGCTCAACTCTAACAGTGATCCTGCCACCTTGTAACAACCTACTGTCCATGTTACAGTCTTTGTGCTATAGACTTTTCAATAGCTATCATTCTTCCAAAGAAGTTTTCCAGGTCCTTTCTCTGAGGCACTCATGCATGGAACAGAACCTTCAACAGTTTGATTAGTAATCAAGTTCTAACTATTTGCACCGCCCAGGGCCTCCATGGAGAATCTTAAGCACAGACTATTTAAAAGAAAACTATTCTTCAACATAATACACAATTTTATTATACTATATGTGCTATTTTGAAACAATTTCTAGTAAAATAGAACACATTAAAAAATTAGATAATGAATTTGAAAAACAAAAGAAAGTAGATGAATGAAAGAGAATATGAAAGTTACAATATGTTATGCACACCCATGTTTACTGCAGCTTTCTTACAATAGCAAGAATTGGAAACAACTCAAGTGCCCATCAACAAATGAATGGATAGAGGAGCTCTGGTATATTCACACAATGGAATACTATGCAGCATTGAAAAATAAGGAAGTTACTAATGAAATATTATACAAAATGGGTGACCCTGGAGGACATTATGCTGAGTAAAATATCTCAAGTCACAAAAGGACAATTATTGAATAGGGCCACTGTTGTAAAACAGGACTGAGATCGGGGTTGGGGGAGACCGAGAAGAGGGAACAAATAATGTGTACTGCATTGAAACAGATGAGAGAGAGTACTGTTTAAAAGGGATGTGTGATTAGGTATTATTGTCATGACAGGAATCCAGAATGAAGGCTGCATAGTGGAGTGGACTTGGAGGGGGGAGAGGGATTTTATAACAGTGAAAGATTTTTTTTTTTTTTACTTTTTAAAGAGAAGAACAAATTGGGGGAGGGCAGGGAGAAAAATGCAACAATGAATGAATAGAAATCCCAAGTCTCTGTAAACTTTCATTAAAATGAAAAAGAAAATAAAAAAAAGAAAGTTACAATATGTTTAGTACACCTATGTAGTTTATCTTCAAATATTCCTTTCCTAGCCACCAAACTTGACTCTGCCATGTGGCTGGGCAGGAATATGTTAATAGGGCATATTAGCCTCTCCACAAGGGGATTGGCTATCTCACCATCTTAAAAGGGGAAGGGCCAGTCTCACCAATCTGCAAAGAGATTGGCTAGTCTCACTAATAGATTGAGAGGCTCGTGCAGCAGATGAGAACCTCCCCAGCAGGGGAGAAGAGAAGCAGCAGCAGCAGCAAAAGAATGTAGGATGAGTTTCAGGACCAGTCATTCTTGTTCCAGCTACGCCTACAGCGGCAGAGCCATAGCTGAAGCAGAGGACCAGATACCTGATATGAGATAGAGCTGGCTGCTACCCTTCAAAGACAGAAACAAAGCTAAGTGGCGAGTTTGCTGGACAATTTGAAGGGTGGTGGGGAATATTGGCAGGACTAAGAACTTTGAAACACTGGTCTAAAGCCTTGAGGCTCAAGCCTGAGGTGCCTGCGTGCACATTTTGGAAGCTACTAATATTCTGCTACTAATCTGGATTTTGACTTCCTCAACATAGAACACAGTCTGTGAATTATTACATCACATTTTGGACCCAACAAAGAAAGCAGTAAGATTGGTAATGGGATAAGTAGAAAGAGGCATAAGGAACATGTTTGACTTCGTGGGACATGGTTTTGTGGTGTTGATGCTGTTGACAGGAATAATTCCTCTTTGTGAAGTCAGGAAAGGGCAGCTATGGCCATCCCCATGAGGACCTTGCTCTTTTTACAATACCAAAATACAAAATACTTTCAAGGATTTCTTGTTCTCAAATAGTGAAAAAGCTTGAAATACATGCACTACCTTGGTCTATGATTTTCAACACATCAGAATTGACCAATCCCTGTAAACCAATGTCAAGGTACATACAATAGTTTTAACAAGGTACACACAGTGGTTTGTCAGGGAGCACTGATGTCCTAGTGCCAAGAAGCTGTTCTGCCATCATGAAGGGACGCAATTCAAGGCCACCAAGGAGAGGCAATCTCCTCCCATGTGATTAACTGCCTCTGAAAACTGGCTGGAGCGTCAATGATGGGTCGGTTCAGACTCTGTGGTACACAATAACAGCAGTGGTTTGTCAGAACACATTGGCACTACTTTGTGAAAAATATCAGCACATTATTACTAATACTGTATTGTGTTGAAGATGTTTTAGTGTATCTGGAAATATTTTTTCATTTTTTTATGCACATAAAGATAAACTATTTACTGTGTACTAAGTAAAACATTTGACTGACTTCAGACATTATGTACCATGGAGTTGGAATCAACTATAGCTGATCCTGCAGTGGTATTCAGAGGCAGTAAATTGCATGAGAAATTACCCAATTTTCTCCCTCAGAACTGACTTTAGGTAGGAACCATATGTAACTATTCTAAATTTCATACAAATTTTAATTAAAGACATATTCAAAACTGGAGCTCGTTTGTAATCTGGGGACTGCTGAATATCAAATATCTTCCCACAGATAAATTTGTGGTGCTTTCATATAAAGCAGAACCTTATTGCCCAAGAAAATAATGAAGTAGGGCAATTTATTTTGACATGATAAAGAAAATGTAAGTATATTGTTAAGAAAGTAAATGTCAAAGCAATCTATATGCTGTGATACCAATTTTACACAATAATAAAGAGCAGAATTAAGGGCACGATTATTAAGGATTGTCACTTTGTATGTCACATATTTCTGTACTCTTTGAAGGTAGTGTAATTTACAAGCATTCTTTTGTAATTAAAAAATCAATATTATAAAGAATACTCACTACTATTTTAAAAAGAAAATACTTCTCTGCTTTTGGTGGCACAGTTCATAGGGAATTGTGCAGTTAATTGTGATGTCAAGAGTTTAGTGCTTACAATGGCTTTCCTAGTCATTGACTTTGACTTTGCCACACGGATAGGCAGGATCATGAAAAGAAGGTGTTGTTAGTCTATCTATAAGGGGATTGGCTAGTCTCTCCATTAAATTAAACAGATTCAGTTGCAGAAGTTTTGGAATCTCATCACCAGTAAAGAAGAAGAAGAGACTGTAATGTCCATGCTTTGGGTCCAAACGTTCCTGCACCACTTAGATCAGGGTTAACAGGAGCAGCGGCAGCAGACACAGTAGAGAACAAGAGGCCTGAAGAGAGACAGAGCTAGCGAGCTCTGGTGGTCTAGTGGCAAGAAGCTGTACTTCAGTCCCAGAGGTGTGCAGTTCAAATCCAACAGGTGCTCTGCTGGAGGAGGAACAATCTCCTCCTCTACCAATCAGATCTGATTTGATGGTACACACACACACACACACACACACACACACACACACACACACACACACTAATAATAATAATAATAATAATAATAATAAAGAGAGCTGATATTGAGACTGTTAGCCCATACAACCAGAGCTAGGAGCCTTTGATGAAGCTTGTTGGATGTCTTGGGGGGAGACCTCATAATTGGTAGACTAAGAGAGTTTTGTAACACTGGTCTAAAACTGCAAGGCTGAAGGCTGGAGGGCTTGTGAGCATGCTTCAGAAGTTACCCTGACTGAGAAATTGTATTCTGTTGCCAACCTGAATTGTAACCCGTTAACTTCTTAAATAAATTCCATAGTCATAAGTATGTTTCTGTGTGGTCTGTGGAGCTATTGAAATGAATTTTGGAACCAGTAGACCAGTAGGATTGGTGTTAGGAATTAGTAGAAAGTAGTGTTGCAATCCGACTCAAAATGCCCCATGCCAGTCCATCTCATCTCACCAATGCCTAGTATGTCAATATTTATGCATTTCATTTCTTCTTAACAATATCTAATTTTCCCACATTTATGGTTCTCACATTCCATGTCCCAATCACTAGTGTCTGCTTACAACTGTTCCTCTTCTTTGTATTTCCATACTTGAAAGCTCCATCTCAGTTGCCCTTTCTGTTATTCTACATGTGGTCTGTTGTACATAGGGTTTTTGGAGGTCAAGGACTGCAGCCTCCAATATAGACTGAGTTTCAATGTCAAGAAGACAAAGATTCTCACCACTGGACCAATTGGAAGCATCAGGATAGATGGTGAAGAGATTGAGATTGTTCACAGTTTTAGTTTGCTCGGCTCCACAGTCAACACTCTTGGCACCAGTAGCCAGGAAATTAAAAGACGTATTGCCATGGGAAAGTCTGCTGTTAGTGACCTCTCCAAAGTAATGAAGAGCAATGGTGTCACTTTGGAGCCTAAGGTGCATCTGATACAGGCCATGGTCTTTGCAATTACTTGTTATGCATCAGAGAGCTGGACAGTGACTAAGGAGAATAGAAGAACTGATGCCTTTGAGCTGTGGTGCCAGAGGAGAGAGTTGAGGCTACCATGGACTGCTAGGAAAACAAACAGGTTCATCCTGGAAAGAGCTGAACTTGGTGGCCCCCTGGAGGCAACGATTCTGAGGCTTCCTCTGACGTACTTTGGACATGTTGTAAGGAGGGACCAGTCCTTGGACAGGGACATCATGCTTGGGAGGGTGGAGGGATGACGCAGGAGGAGAAGACCCTCTACGAGGTGGATTGATTCAGTGACTGGAGTAATCAGAATGGGTGGATTGGAGACAGTGCGATTGGCAAAGGACAGAGTCGCAAGCGACTCGACAGCACATAACAACAACAACAACAACAACAGTGCTACAATGCCATAATGGTTACACATGGTTGACAATGTTTGGTAGAGCTCACTGATTAAGCAAGAATAGCATCCACTTCCTAAACATGCCTGTGGAAACTATAAATTTAACAGAAGGAAAATAGTCATTTTGTTTATAGGGTTGGTACTAGATGGTACTTAACAACATATAACACCAAAGCCCTTGTCTCCATTTCGGAGTTGGATGAAGCGGCTGGAATCTGTAGGATGGTGTTCTTGTTTTGATTGAGGATCTGTATGGATTATTTGGTTGTCTTTAT
The DNA here is from genome assembly GCF_000299155.1 of Elephantulus edwardii. Lineage (NCBI taxonomy): Eukaryota > Metazoa > Chordata > Mammalia > Macroscelidea > Macroscelididae > Elephantulus > Elephantulus edwardii. Next base: position 1,664,872 of record NW_006399915.1, read on the forward strand.
TTAAGCCTCTTGTTCAGAATCAACGAGACCTCCTGGGGGGCCCTTATATTTTAAAGTTGGGCCTGAGGGATTATATTTTAATCCCTTGTTACTATATTTTGGAGGAAAATTCTTCTAAATCATACAGCACTCTGGCAAATTCAGTGTGATGATGTAATTTGGGTTTGCTGTGACACTGAATTTTGTGCCATTTGGATTTCAAATGCCATAATGGAACAACTGTGCTGTAGGTGTGCCAAACACCATAGTGGCTACCATCATGGGGAGTGTTTGGTGGAGCTCCCAGATTAATTCAAGTTTAGAAGTAGGAGTGGCATCTACATCCTAAACCACATGCCTCTGGAAACTCTATGAACAAAGAGAAATGATTGTTATAGAAAGGCTTCAGGCCTTTTGTTTATATATATGTTGTTTGTTGTTATGTGCTGTCGAGTTGCTTGTGACTCATAGCGACTCTCTCTCTCTCTATCTCTATCTATCTCTATCTCTATCTCTATCTCTATATTTATATAGTTATATATCTCCCTGGTTAGCCCAAGGGTCTAGAGTTATTTTATTTTGGAGGAACATTCTTCTAAGTTGTACAGCACTCCTCTGTCAATTTGCTGCTGAGGTAAACTGGGTTTGCTGTGATGCTGAACCTCGTACCATTGGGAGTCAAATGCCTTAATAGCTGCCCATGGTGGACAGTGTTTGGTGGAGCTTCCAGTTTAAGACAGATTTGGAAGCACAAGTAGTAACCACTTCCTAAACCACATGAAAACTCTATGAACCTGGAGAAATGAAGTTAATTACAGAAAGGCTTCAGGCCTTTTGTTCATAGGGTAGCTAGAAGTCCTGCTCAACTCGATGACAATGAACAACACCAGTGCAGGAACATGGCAGTGGGGGCATGTCTGATTTTATAGGAATTAGTTTTTTATTGTGTATTCTGTCGATCGGCCAGTTCCCCCACGCGGAGGCAGTAGAAGACAAATAAGGCAGTATCCACACTGTTACTCTTTATACTAACCCAAAGGCCAAGCCTCTCTGGCAGAGGCTCCAAGGAGAAAAGGTAGGCAATCTCCTCCTGTAGCATATACAGCCTCAGAAACCTACTAGAGGGTCAGCTATGAGTTCATTCAGCCTTGATGGCATAGAGTGAGATACTAAGAAGACCCTAGTGCATTGTGCATAACAGATCTGACTGCTAATAGGAAGGCTGAGGTTTCAAATCTATCAGCCACTTTATGGGCAGTCTCTTCCTAAAAAGGCTCTGTAAATATTTACAGCCTCAGAAACCAATGGAGGGTTGCTATGAGTTGGAACTGACTCACAGATAGTGGAGTGTTATTATTTATTTATACTGAAAAAAGATTTTATGTCAATGGTGGGGCATTAGCGAAAAAGACTTTTTTCTTTTTCCATTTCTAGTGCTCTACTCATTGGAGCTCTGGTGTTTTGCTCTGCTAACCAAATGATTGTGTCTGGGTAGGTAGTTCAAATTCACTGATTACTCTCAGCTAGAAAGATGAGTGGGGAAAAATCCTTCAAAATAACTTCCTTTGAGTTGGTTCTGCCTCATAATGACCAAGCTTTCAAGGCTATAGATCTTAATGAGAGGTAATTTCCCAACATTCTTCTGAATAGTTTGTAGATTTGAAGTGCTAGAGATGTGCAGACTTTTGTTTCACAGTGAGAAATGCTGCAAACTACAATCACTACTAGACTAATCACTACAGAACTCCTGGGTAATGGAGCAGAGATTTCCTAAAATGTATCGAGATGAGCCAGGGAATACTCACAAATTGGTGGAATTAACCAAGGTTTTTATTCAGTGTTGCTCTTTCTTCCTTGTGCTGTCGAGTTGAATACTACTCACAGAGACTCTATAACTAACAGATCTGAACCCTGTCCTATCCTGTGTCATTCTCACAATCTGAGCCCTTTGCTGCAGTTACTATATTAATCCACATGGCTGAGGGTCTTCTTCTCTTTCACCATCCCTCCACCTTCCCAACTAAATGCTCCTTTCCAAGGAACAGCGTCTCCTAGCAAAATGCTCAAAGTATGTGAGATGAAACTGTATCATCTTTGCCTTCAAAGAGCACTCTGGCTGCACCTTCTCCAAGACAGATCTGCTTGTTCTTTTGGTAGTCCAAGGGATATTCAATACACTTTTCCAAGTTCAAAGGCATCATTATTCATTCCTTATTCATTGTCCAGCTCTCAGATGCATAGCAAGAGATTGAAAAGACCATGGCCTGAATCAGACACACCTTAGTCATCATACTGACATTGTTGCTTCTTAGTAATATGGTGAAGTCCTTGGATGCAGACTTTCCCCATACAATACGCCTCCTGATCTGACTGCTGATACTAAGGGTGTTGATTAAGAGAATAAAGTTATTGACAGTTTCCATGTTTTCTCTATCAAGCATGATGTTTCCTCTTCGTCCAGGGGTGACAGTTTTTTTTCTTGATGTTGAGATGCAATCTACATTGAAGGCTGTAATCTTTGATCTTCTGCAGCAAGCACTTCAATTGAAAGGTGATTTTATGACCAGATATTTCCCAGGAAACTTAGACTATCAGGAAGCAGCTAACTAAAAATACAGTCAATGTAAAAGAGACTGTAAACTTCATCATTGTAATTTAATTTGAAACAGGTGGAAACTGAGGTAATGTGTTCATGTTCTGTTATAAATCAAACAGTGGGGAAAAAAAAAGTAAGTCAGTGCTTAAGCATGTCCAAGGGAGAGAGACTTCAGTTAATACATAAACATTCTTAACACTACAGTGAAGCGATAGAGAGAATATTAAATTCTCCCTGATCACATTAGGAAGTTCATTAGAAGGAGGCAGGGGTCAATTCCAAAAAGCATTTATTGACTTCTACAGGCCAAGCACTGATGAAGGTTTAATGATGAGCACAGCTGTGTCTCTGAGTGTCATTATGGCAATCTTGCTTTAGAAAAATTATTCTGATAAGGGGCTATTGTGGGACTCCCTGCTAGGAACCACAAGGACTAGTATGGTGGGACTGAGCAAAGAGGATTATGTGAAGTTTTGCAGTGAGTGGTAGAATTAAGGAAATATTAAATATGAGGAACTGAGTTTGTTAAAAGAGTGAATTTTAAATTTTCTTTTTTTTGAGAAAAAGAAAAAAAATTATTTGCATAACAGTAAAAATGATATATCACACAATAGTTTATATATGATGTCTGATCATAATATCGTCTGTCAAAAATAATTTTATCATTGTTTAAGAAACCATCTAATGGTATTTTTCAAGCCGTAAACTTTCTCCAAAAGAAGAAATGTCTTGCTCTTACAAAAAAAAACCACGGAAAAAAACACCTTTCTCCTAGAAGAAAATTGGGATTTGATACGTTATATTTTCTTCTTTTCCAATGCTTTAGCCATTTTCCTCTTCTTGGGTGAAACTAGGCTATTTCCTTTCTTTTGCAGACCTTGGTGTCCAGCTAAACAAGATTTCTTTGCCTTAGGTCTAGGCTGCCCTCCTTCTTCTTGTACTTCGTTACCAAGTCCCTTCTGGTTGACTGGGGCTGTTCCTCTTTACTTACAACAGAAGGCTCTGTCTGTAGCTGCAAACTTTAAATTTTCAACCCCAGCAAGTCGTGCATTGAGGTTGATGTGTCAGATAGCTAGGGATGCATCCTGTCTCCATACCTTTTCAACATGTATGCAGAGCAGATTATCCGAGAGGCTGGGCTCTATGAGGAGAATTGTGGCATCAGGATTGGTGGAAGATCTATTAACAATCTGCGTTATGCAGGTGACACAACTCTGCTTGCTGAAACTAAGGAGGACCTCATGCACTTGCTGCGAAGGGTCAAGGACTGCAGCCTTCAGTATGGACTGAGGCTCAATGTCAAGAAGACAAAGATTCTCACCACTGCACCAATTGGCAGCGTCAGGATGGATGACGAAGAGATTGAGATTGTTCACAGCTTCCGTTTGCTTGGCTCCACAGTCAACAGTCTTGGCACCAACAGTCAAGAAATCAAAAAGCGTATCGCGATGGGGAAGTCTGCTGTTAGGGACCTCTCTAAGGTACTCAGGAGCAACAGTGTCTCTCTGGAGACTAAGGTGCGCCGGATACAGGTCATGATCTTTGCAATCGCTTGTTATGCATCAGAGAATTGGACAATGACTAGGGAGGACAGAAGGAGAGTGGATGCTTTTGAGCTGTGGTGCTGGAGAAGAGTACTGAATGTACCATGGACTGCCAGGAAAACAAGCAGATTCATCTTGGAGAGGATTAAACCAAGCTACTCCTTGGAGGCAAGGATTGTGGGGCTTCGTCTGACATACTTTGGACATGTTGCCAGGAGGGACGAGTCCTTGGAGAGGGACATCATGCTTCGGAGGGTGGAGGGACGGTGCAGGAGGGGAAGACCCTCTATGAGATGGATTGACTCGGTTACTGGGGTAATCGGGATAGGTGTGTCAGAGGCAGTGCGGTTGGTGCAGGATAGAGCAGGGTTTAGGGCTGTTGTGCATAGCGTCGCTATGAGTTGCAAAGGACTCGACGGCACAGAACAACAACAACAACATTTTAGTTATTGATTGTGTCATAGTTGAAGATTTACAAAGCAAATGAATTTTTCATTAAACTATTCATATGCATTTTATTCTATAATGCTAATTTCAATACTCACAATGTAATCACATTTTCCCCATTAGCTCACTGTAATTCTTATTTCCATTATCCTTCCCTACCTAAAGATATCTTTGTGCTTTCCTATTCTTTAGTTATATTTATATAACTAAAGTTATATTTAGTTATAGTGTCCTAATTATTCTTTTATTGGATATTGTACTTTCCCTCATGGATGGGCCTAATGTAGTATGACTAATATCCCTATAAAATGGGAACAAGTGACGTAGATAGATGTACAGTTACAAGAAGAAAGCTATTCGAAGACAAAGGGAAAGATTGAATTAATACATCTACAATCCAAGGAATGCCTAAGACCACTAATAGCTATAAATGGCAAGAAAGAATTCTTAAAAGTAAAGAAAGGATTATTCCAATATCTTCAGAGAGATTAAGGCTCTGTTATACCTTGATTTTTAGATCTAGCCTCTAGGACAGTAAGAGAATAGTGCCCTAGCAACCCTGGAACACTAGAAAACTAGGTTTAAGAAATGTGACACATTTTCATACATAAAAATTTGATCCTTAAATAAGATGAAAAAATAATAGGAAGAAAAAGGGAAAAAAAGCCCAACAAAACACCCCAAACTCAAATACACAGAAATGGAATAACATTTTACACAGTTATGTTACTACTAGTAGTAACCTAGTTACTTCTAGGTTATGTGGTTTTTGTTAGACGTCATCCAATTGAGTATGATTCATAGCGACACAGCTGAGCTGAACCCTGTCCTAGCCTGTGCCATCCTCATCATCTCTGACACACTCGAGCACATTGTTGAAGTCACAGTGTCAATCCATCTCATTGGGGGTCTTCTTCTCCTCCGCTGACCCTTCATTTTTCCAAACACGGTGTCCTTTGAGACAAAACTTTGCCATCTTTGCTTCCAAGGAAGACTCTAGCTGGCATCCTTCCCAAGACCTATTTTGAGACTCTCATCACTAACAAAGGAAAAGCAAAAATGCAGTGCTTGCTTTTCAGGGCCAGAGATTCTTGTGCCAGTCACACCTACAAGAGTCCCAACAGCAGCAATAGCAGAAAACAACATGAGACAGAGCTAATCTTGGGACTGCTACCCCATGGAATGAGAGCTAGAAGCCTTTGCCCATGTTTGTTAGATGACTGGAGAGGATAGAGCCATAATTGGCAGGACTAAGGTCTTTACCTTTGTAAACTCTATGAACGTTGACAAATAACAATAGTTATAGAAAGGCTTCATTCAGGTGTTTTGTTCATAAGGTTGTTATGAGTCAGGCTTGACTGATAGCAATCAACAACAACAAGATTTTTGTAACACTGGCTTAAAAGGTGTGAGGATAAATACTGAAGGGCCTGTTAACCAGCTTTGGAAGCTGTCCTGACTGAGAAATTGTATCCTGTAGCCAACTTGAATTGTTAACTTCCCTAATAAACCTCATAATTGTGATTATGCTTCTGTGTGCTCTGTGAGCTTTTGCAATTGATTTTGGATCCAGTAAAGCAACAAGGTTCGTGTTAAGAGTTAGTAGAAAGAGATTCAGGGCTAGGAGGCATGTCTGACCGCATGGAAATTGGTTTTGTGTTGTGGATGCTATTGATGGAGAAGCTGGTAGAAGTCAGAGTTGGCCACCCCATGTTGCCCTTGTCCCTTTTAAGGGCAATAAATTTCACTGGACCGTTCACATTGTTCTTCTGTGAAGCATATGGTGTATTTGAACTTCATGCCATTGGTTGGCAGTACAATTCCTTACCACTAGGTCACCACAGCTCCCTATGGATGTTGTTATGTTGAGTCAACTACGATTCATAGTCATTCTATGAACAATGACTTTAAACCTTGCCCTATTTCGAGTGAACCTCATTGTCTCTGACACATCTGACCCCATTGCCACTGTCACCGTGCCAATCCATCTCATACATCCAAGATCTTCCTTTCCTGCATGGACCCTCTACCCTTCCAACCATGCTGTCCTTCTCCAAGGACAGGTCCTTCCTGACAACATGCCCAAAGTATGTAAGATAGAACTTAAAAATCCTTGCCTCCAAGGAGAACCTGGGTTTTGCTTTCTCCAGGACGGTATAATCAATACTCTCCTCTAGCACCACAACTCAAAGGTATTGATTCTTCTTCTGTCATCCTTATTCATTGCCCAACTCACAGATGGATAGCAAACAATTGAGAAGACCATGGCCTGGATCAGGCACATTTTAATTTCTAGGCTGACATTGTTGCTCTTTAGCACTCTAGAGGGGTTCTTGAGAGCAGATTTTCCCAAAGTAACTTGTCTTATGATTTCTTGATTGCTGGTGCCAAGAGTGGAATATGAAATTGTTAATAACCTCAATCTTTCACTCATCTATCATGATGCTATCTATTGGCCTGGTAGTAAGGACTTTTGTTTTCTTGATGTTCAGATGCGATTAAGATTGAAAGCTGCAGCCTTTAATTTTCTACAGCAAATGCTCCAAGTCCTCCTCAGTATCAGCCAGCAAGGTTGTGCCATCTGTATAACGCAGGTTGTTGATGAGTTTTCCTCCAATCCCGATGCCACATTCTTCTTCATAAAGTCCAGCTTTCCTTCGATCTGTTCAGCACATATATTTAAAAGGTATGGAGAAAGGGTACATCCCCGATACACTCCTTAATTTTGAACCATGCAGTGTACCCTTGTTCTGTTTGGACAACAGCCTCTTGGTCTAGGTATAGGTTTTGCATGAGCACAGTCAAGAAGCATTCTGGGATTTTCATTCTTAATAATGTTAGCCACAATTTGTTGTGACCCACACAGTCAAATGCCTTTGTATCCTACAACTTGCTAAATTATACTTCAGGATTTATCTTGAAATATTTTATTAATTACGAGTTTGACATCATTTCTCTTCAATTTCTCATTCTCATCATAGTAGATAATATGATTATCTGACTCCAAAATGTCTAATACCAGTTCATCTCATTTCACTAATATCTATGATGTCAATCTTCTTGTGTTCCATCGTTTTAGGCAACTTCCAATTTTCCTAGATTCTGTGTTCTAATTATTACTGGATATTTGCAGCTGTTTCTCTTCATTTTGAGTCTTGCCATATTCAGTAAATGAAATTCCTTCATTGGGTGAATGCTATCGCTAGCTTTCTATCTGGGTGATTCTTTATCAGAGTCTTTAAGGTAGACTATTTTGAGGAGGCAGCAGCTCTTCCTCAGCAATATTTTGAATGCCTTCTAACCAAAGGGGCTCATCTTCTGGCATCGTATCCAATGATGTTACTGATATTTACAGGATTTTCAGAGGTCTGTTGTTTTAGAAGTGCATGACCAGTCCTGATAGTTAGTCTGATATATAAATTTGGCAGCTCTGCTGAAACCTGTCCACCATGGCTGACCCTGTTGGTATTTGAAATATCTGTGGAGTAGCTTCTAGCATCATAGGAACACTCAAACCACAGTATGGCAAACTGTCAGACAAGTGGTTTTAGGATTGTGGCAGGAAAAACAAAACAATCCCTGATTTAAGTCATGCAAATTTTGGTAATTTGTTTCGGAAGCCATAGAAGATTAATAAAATGATCAAATACAATAAGTGGACTTTGTTTGGATCCTGGTTTAAGGAAATCAAACAAAAAATATGTGTCAGGGAAATTTGTAGCCTGGATATTAACTAATGCCAAGGAAAATTTTAGGTTGATAATAACACTAAAGATCATAAGAAAATAATTGTCTTTTAAAGAGGTACAAGCTGAAATATGTAGAGATGAAATAGCAGCATTAAGTAGAATATAGTTTAAAATGATTCAGAAAGGGAAAAAAAGACAGATGAAATAAAGTGACAAATTTTTGATCAGAGCATCTGAGGTAATAGGTATATGAGGATTCATCTTTCTGTTTAAAGATTATTAGAATGAAAAACATTGCAAAGAGTAAACCAGCCTCTATAGCTTCTTTTTTTCTTGATCTTATGTACTTCCAAAATTATGATAATTTTTTAAAAACTGAAGAAAATTTTATTATCCTTATTCTCAATTTAGAATCTTATGTCATAGTTTAGTCTTACTACAGCTTCAAGCAAAGGAATTTTAAATTTATTTTATGGTGGAATCTGGTCCTTGTGAGGATTAAAGGAGATAATGAATGTAAATCTCTTTACACAGTGTCTGGCACATAGTAATCACTCAGTAAATGCCTTTACTCTTATTATATAAATAATTGCTTTCTCCTATCCTTACTCTGACCTGGGAGTTATTTACTTTCTTTTCTTTTTAGTTTGAGAATTTGTCAAGCAGAAATCAACTAATTATAAGAAAGTTACCTAAATAAATAATTAATTTGAAAGTGATGAGGTCTACTAGGAGAGTTGGTTTATAAACTCCAAGGATTATTCAAATATACTTTTGCTAATGACATTAAAATACTTTCAACAAGTTTTGGGGCTTGGGAAAATGATTTCAAAACAAATATACTTTCAGCATATCATTCAGTCAAGCTAGTACAGCATGACTTGCTGTTCATTTGCATAAATAATCTATGTGCATTCTCCAGAAAAAAGTAAACATCTTTGCTAAAGCTCTTCGCAGTGCCTGTCTGAATGTAGAAGTAAACTATAATCCCAGTTGATTTAGATAGCTTCGGAGCTGTCTTCCGCTTGCAGATGAATTGTCAGGATTGCAACGGATGCTTTTAAGACTATGTGAAGAGATCAGATATATGATACTGGGATAATATAGTATTGTTGCCAGTCGCCAGAAAAAAGCAATCTTGCAGACAGAAATTGAAGGGAGAAAGGCAGAAGGTTTATTCTATATGCTAGCATACAGAAAAAAGGCAAGTCTTGGTATTTTTAGTTGCTTCCTATGCCTATGAAAGTTGCACAATGAAAAAGGAAGTCTGAAGAATTGATTCCTTTCAGTTGTGGTTTTAGAGAAGATTATTGAATCTACCATGGACTGCCGAAAGAACAAACAAGTTGCTTGAAGGAAGAACAACCAGAGTGCTCTTATGATGGTGAAACTTCATCTCACTAACTCTGGGCATATTTTTCAGGAGGCACTAATCTTTTAGAGAGACATCTTCCTGGGAAAGGTAAAGGCTCCGTGAAAGCGGCAGATCATCAGTAACATGGATTGATGCAGTCCGCACATCAGAGACATGTCGAGGATTGAGCATGGACAGGGCGAGGCTCAGTCAGATCTATTGTTTGTAGGGTCACTATAAGTCACTATAAGATTTGATGGCCCCCACCTAACAACAACAACAACAACAACAACATAGAAGTGTTAACGGCTAAAATTGCTACCTGGACTCACTCAGAAAATGGGAAGGAAATGTGTAACCCATGCACCAATGCAATAGTATTCCTGACAGGAGCCCAAAAGTGATTGCATCAAGTGACCCCCTCCCGAGCCAATCACACAAGTCCTTACGTGAGGCTGGACCAAGTCTTATAAGACTGAGAGTCAATAAAGTCAGTGCCTACCTGGGGTTACTCTTTCTGTCTTTCTCCTAGTGGTATGCTGTGTGGTTTGGCTTCATCCATCTTTCCAGGGGCCCTTTCCCCATTATCCCTTTTCTACTTTACTGTAGCCTACCTTTGACTAACTATCCCTCTATTTTATTGACTTAATAAAGTTTTTTTCACTTGTAGCTAAATTGTCATTGTGTGTGTATTGCCTAACTATAGTCACCTCAACTCACCCTTTTGTGTGAAATAATAGTGAGTGGTGCTATGAGTTGCAAGCACCTCAGCACATAACAACAATAGATAAAGAGAAGTCTGGTTTGAGCACCACATCTCAAGACGAAAGGGGCTATGAACTTCTCAAGGATGTTTATGAGGGAAGAGGTCTTAAGGGGGCATTTGTAGACTAAGTTAAGGGCATGGGCAATGTTGTTGTTATGTGCCATCTAGTCAACTGTGACCCTGCGCTCAATAGCTTTGAATCCTGCCCTATCCTGATCCATTCTCACTGTCTCTGATACATCCACCTCAATTACCCCAGCTATTGTGTCAATCCATCTTATTCAGGGCCTTTCTCTCCTGTGCTGACCCTCTACCCTTCCAAGCACGGTGTAGTTTCCAGGGCTGGGCCCTCCTGGCAACATGCCCAAGGTATGTGAGATGGAGCTTCAAAATCCTTGTTGCCAAAGAGCAATTTGGCATAATCCTCTCCAGGACATATCTATTTGTTCTCTTGACAGTCCATTAAATAGTTCAGTATTCTTCTCCAGCACCACAATTCAAAGGCATCAATTCTCCTGTCATGAGAATAACTCTTGTTTATTCAATACTTTTAAAAGGAAATGAAAAAACTTCAAACTCATTTCTGTTTAGTCAAAACCAACTCATAGTTAACCCTCCACTAGATTTTTGAGGATATAAATTACTCAGAAAGAGATTGCTCACCTCTCTCCCCAAACTGCTGGTAGATTAGTAGAACTGCCAGAAACAGGCACTGCCATTGGATTAGCAGCACAACTCCCTATTAACTAGGCCGCCAGAGCTCCCTTTTGGGAAGGATGGGACGTTTTTTGTTTGGTTTTATGTTTGTTTATTTTTCTAAACTGAGAGATAATGCAAATCAGTAGGCCGTACAGCTGACCTCCAAGATAATAATTTTCTGCTTTGTTATCACAAGACTGTGCTGAAAGTTTACTCTTTCATTATAGTAGTCCTCTAGGTCAGACGGGTAACTCACAAGGCACTTGAAAGCTCTTGTTGTGTCCTGTTGAACGGTAATCAGTTTTCAGAGGTTGTAAATTGGGCATATTGCAAGGAGGGACCAGTCCTTGGAGAGAGACATGATGCTTGGGAGGAGGAAGGGACAGCACAAGGGAGGAAGACTCTTGATGAGATGGATTGATTAAGTGACTGGGGTAATGGAAGTATGTGTGTCAGAGACAATAAAATTGGCTCAGGACAGAGCAGTAACAACAACAAATTGCATGGGAGGAGATTGCGTGCTATCTTGCTCTTACAGAGTGGCTGGCGGTTTTTAACTGTGCCTTTGGGGGTTGTCAGTATAACACTCTATCACTCAGCTACCAGAGTTCCCCAAAAGCCCTTCCCACAGTTAAAGGTTGTTAGGAGGGACCGCATGGGTATGTGATGCCTTTATTAGCTGGATGATGGCATGACCTTCTTGGAAAATACTTGGATTAAGCATACTACATAAAGAGGAAAAGGAAACAGAAAAACAAGAAACTGATTCAGAGCAAACCTAGCAGTAATTCAGTTAGAATTTAAAACTGTTAACCTTTTCCTTAATAGAAAGGGCCGTCTTTATTTATTTAATTTTTTTAAAATGTAAGTTTACAGAGACTTTGGATTTCCATTAACTCATTGTTACACACTTTCCTCCCTGCCCACACCTCCCCTCAGTTCGCTTTTCTCATTGAAACCTAAAAAAAAAAGGAAAAAAATTCTTTCATTGTTATACAATCTTTCCCTCCTCCCCCAGTCCATTCCACTATGCACCTTTCATTCTGGACTCTTGTCATGACAATAATGCCCAATTATATATTCCTCTTAAACAGTTCTCTCCCTCATCTGTTTCAATCTAGTATATTTACCCTCTCTTAGTTTCCCCCGAGCTCCGATGTCAGTCCCGTTTTACAACAGTGGCATTATGCAGTATTTGGCCTTTTGTGACAGAGATATTTCACTCAGCATAATGTCCTCCAGGGTCACCCAGTTTCTGTAATATTTCATGAGTTCCTTGTTTTTCAATGCAGCATAATATTCCATTGTGTGAATATACCACAGCTTCTGTAGCCTCTTGTTTGTTGATGGGCACTTGGGTTGTTTCTAGCTCTTTGCTATTGTGAACAAAATGGCAATAAACATGGATGTGCATATATCTGCTTGGGTGGTGGTCATGGTTTCTTTAGGATATATTTCCAGTAGTGGGATTGCTGGGTCAGATAGTATTACCGTTTCCAAGTTTTTGAGGAAGTGCCATACTACCTTCCATAGTGGTTGCAAAATTTTACACTTTCACCAACAGTAAATAAGGGTTCCAGTTTCTCTGCAACTTCACCAGCACAAGGTAAAGAAAAAACAACCCAATCAGGATATGAACAGACACTTCACCAAAGAGGACATTCAGATGGCTGACAAACATATGAAGAAATGTTCAAAATCCCTAGCTCTAAGAGAGATGCAAATCGAAACAATTATGAGACATCTCACTCCAGTAAGAATAGCAATTACTTATTTTTTTTTTTTATAAAGGACTGTCTTTAATAAAAGGTCCAGAGAGATTTTTTGTCAAAAGAAGGGAGTGATTTTAAGCCATAGACTGACTGCAGGTTGGAGGACAAAACCACAATAGTCAAATAATTTAATAGTGATAAGGAGATCTTCTTACATTGGTTGTTTGATCTTCAACATTGTTCTTCTAGGCTAAAAAAAGGACAAAGGGCTCCCAGCCTCCCTCAGTTGTTCTTCTAGCTCCCTTTTCAAAATCTTAAATGTTAAATGTTTTTATTGTTTCCTTGCTTGTCATGATAATATTAAAGGACAAGTAATGATGAGTCTTAATTCCTTGTCAACAATGAAATATAAGTTAAGAAGTTCAATGTTTCTTGGGAGGTATTTCAATACTTCTATTTATATAACGAGGCAGAGGGCAATACAGCTGGAGAATTTAAAGGTGAGATCAGCATACAGATGGCCAAGAAAGCACTATTTTACAAACTGGAGAACATCTGGTGCTTTCCAGTCAACTAAAACACCTAACAAGTTAAATATCTAAAAGTCTAAGCGCAGATGATTACTTCATCTTCCTGCCAGGAACAGAAATGTGACAACCAAAATAAGTCACACTATGCCTGAGAATCAGATACAGTATGAAAATAAAATCCTCTTTTAAACACATGCTAGATTTGCATCTGCAATGAAAGTAATCAGAAATGGGAGGAAGCTTATGTTGAACAAATAATTCAAGAAGCTGGACTATATGGAGAAAAATGAGACATTAGGATTGGAGAAGAAAACTCATCAAAAACATGCCTTATCATTTTCTCAGAAAGCTGAACCTAGACATTCCATATGACATAGCTATTCCACTGCTTGGAATGTACTCTGAGAAAATTAGAACTGAGGCACAAAATGAAGATTTGTACACCAATGTTCATAGCAGCATTATTCACCATCACACAAATATGGAAGCAGCCCAAATGTCCATTTACAATTGAATGAATTGAGAAATTATGGTACATTCACACAATGGTATATACTACGCAGCACGCAGGAGCAATGATTTTGAAAATCACTACCTAACTTGGGAGGGACTAGAGAGCATATGCTAAGTGAACTAACTCAGTCCCATAAGGAAAAATATTGTATAAGACCATTATTGTAGAAATAGAAAGATAACTAGTAAAGACCCAAGGGGGGAAAGGAAGGAGCGGAGGGGTGAAGATGGGTAGTGGGTGGGAGTTAAGACAGGGTCACCAAATTTGATGGGTAGAGGGAGATGTGGGTAAAGGAAATGGGAAAAATCTGGTGTGAAAAACAATGTACATGAACTTTGTAAGTAAACCAGTATAAAATAAAAAATTTTATTTAAAAAAGTCGCATGCCTTATGCTTCATTACAGCATTGCTTGCTTTAAGTAAAGAGGACTTGAAACACTTGATGCAGAAGATAAAAAATTAAAGCCTTTAATATAGAATACAACCTACACATCAAGAAAACAAAAATTCTCACCATTGGGCCAATAGGCAACTTTATGGTAGATGGAGAGAAGATTGAATTTCTCAAAGATTTAACTTTTACTTGAATCCACACTCAACAACCATGGTACTAGCAGTAAAGAAATAAAATGGCAAGTTGTGTTGTGGAAATCTGCTGCCAAGGACCTCTCCAAAGGCAAGGGACTCAGTTCAAAGCCTAAGGTGTGCCTTTTCAGTTAGTAACTATGCTTGCGAAAGTTAGATATTGAATAAGGAAGATAGAAAAAGAATCAGTGTCTTTGAGTTGTGGTGCTGGAGAAAATTATGGAATACCCCGTGCACTGCCAAAGAACAAATAAGTTTGTCTTACAGGACATGAAACAGTGGGCTCCTTAAAGGCAAAGATAGTGAAACAAATTCAAGTCTCAAATTGCTACAATGAAGGATTCTATGGGCTAAAGATGAAATGACGTAGGAAGCATCAGAAGACAACGGAAGTTGGGGCGGGGGAAGAGAATGGAAGGAATCCAGAGTCACTGTCCCCGCTCAAATTGATTGATACGGAACCATTTCAGGAAGTGCATATTATCTAGAACTAATGATAATGAAGGACATGTCCAAACTGCACTGAAGACGTTGGCCAAAAATAAGGCCTCAAGAATGGAAAGAATACGACCTGAGGTGTGAGGAAACAGATGCAATCGTGGACGTGCTCACGAGGCTATGCCAAGAAGTTTGGAAGACAGTTACCTGGACAACTGACTAGAAGAGGTCCATATTTGCTCCTTTTTTTTTTTAAAGGTGATCCAACAAAATATGGAAATTATTGAACAATATTATTAATTTTACATGGAAGCAAAATCTTGCTGAAGATCATTTAAAAATTACTGGAACAGTACATCCACAGAGAACTGCCAGAAATTTAAGCTGGACTCAGAAGAGACCATGACAAAAGAGCTAACAGAAGAATTGATGCCTTTGCATTGTTGTGTTGGTGAAGGCTATTAAATAAGCCAAGGGCTATGACTAGAAAAAAAAAACGAATCTATTTGAAGGATCTGTGTCTGTCAATTCCTTTTGGTATAATGGCTCTGTATACTTTTTCTGTTTTCTTTTAACACTTTCAGGATAATTTAATATTCTGCCCAAAGCATCCTTAAGTATAGCAACTCGAGGCTTGAATTTCTTCTTCAGTTCCTTGAGCTTAAGAAATGCTGAGCGAGTTCAGTCCTTTGATTTTCTGACTCCAGCTCTTTGCACATTTCATTATAATATTTTACTTTGTCTTGCCGCGGTGCCTTTGGAAATCTTCTGTTCAGCTCCTTAATGTTTTGATTTCTTTCTTCTGCTTTGGCTTCTCGTTGCTCTTGTGCAATATTCAGAGTCTCTTCTAACATCTATTTTGGTCTTTTCTTCCTCCTCTGCCTTTCAATGACCTTTTGCACTCTTCCTGGATGATATTATTGATATCTTCTCATAACTCATTTGGTCTTCGCTCATTAGTGTTCAAGGCCTCAAACCTGTTCCTGAGATGGTTCTGAAATTCAGGTGGGATAGACTCAAGGTCATATTTTGGTTCCTGTGGACTTGATTTTACTTTTCTTAGCTTCACCTTAAACTTGCATATGAATAGTTGGTGATCTGTTCCACAATCAGCACTCGGCCTAGTTTTCACAGCTGATATTGAGCTTCTCCAGTCGTTCTTTCCAGAGATGTAATCTATTTGATTCTTATGCATACCATCAGGTAAAATCCATGTGTATAGCCTGCATTTATGTTTCTTTTAAAATGTATTTGCAACGAATAAATTGTTGATTCTGCAAAATTCTATCATCCTATCTCCAGCTTCATTTCTGTCACCATGCTTTCCAACTACTAATCCTTCTTCTCTGTTCCCAACTTTTGCATTCCAGTCACCCATTATTATTAATGCATCTTGATTGCATTATACCAAAAGGAATTGGCAGACACAGAAATATTTAATGAAATAACATATAAGCAAGAGCCTGTGGTGATGAAGGAAGAAGTTCAAACTGCTTTGAAAGAATTGGTTAAGAATAAGGCTCCAGGAATAGATGGTATACCAATTGACATATTTCAACTAACAGATGCTGCCCTAGATGTGTTCACCAAGTTGTGCCAAGAAATCCGGAGAGCAACCACTTGGTCGACTGACTAGAAGAGATCTATATTTGTTCCCATTCCAAAGAAAAGTGATCCCACAGAGTGTGGAAATTATTGAACGTATCATTAATATCACTTGCAAGCAAAATTCTGCAGAAGATTATCCAAAAACAACTGGAACAGTACATCAACAGAGAACTTCGAGAAGTGCCAGCTAGGTTTAGACAGGGTCATGGTACTAGGGATATTGTAGCTAATGTTAGATGGATTTTGATTGAAAGCAGGGAGTGCCAGAAGAATATGTATCTTTGTTTCATTTATTATGCAAAGTAATTTGACTCTGTGTATCATAACAACTGTGGCTGACTCTGAGAAGAATGAGAATCCCAGAACACTTGATTGTGCTAATGTGAAACCTATACTTGGACAAGGAGGCAGTCATCAGAACAGAGCAAGGAAACACTTCATGGTTCAAAATTGGAAAGGTGTATGCCAGGGATGTGTCCTATCTCCATACCTTTTCAACCTACTTGCAGAACAGATTATCTATGAGGCTCAGCTGTATGAGGAGATGTGTGGCATCAGGATTGGAGAAAGATTCATCAACAATATGTATTATGAAGATGACATAATTCTGCTTGCTGAAACTGAGGAGGACCTGAAGCACTTTCTGCAGAAGATCAAGGACTGCAGTCTTCAATATGGATTGATGCTCAATATCAAGAAAACAAAGTTTTTCACCACTGGGCCATTAGGCAGCATCATGATGGATAGTGAAGAGATTGGGATTGTTTACAGTTTTAGTTTGCTTGGCTCCACAGTCAGCACTCTTGGCATCAGCAGCCAGGAAATTAAAAGACGTATTGCGATGGGAAAGTCTGCATTTAGAGACCTCTCTAAAGTACTGAAGAGCAACGATGCCTGTCTGGAGACTAAGGTACACCTGACACATGCCATGGCCTTTGCAATCACTTGCTATGTATCAGAGAGCTGGACAATGACTAGGGATGATAGAAGGAGAGTTGATCCCTTTGAGAGGTGGTGTTGGAGAAGAGTATTGGATGTACTATGGACTGCTAAGAAAATGAACAAGTTTGTCCTGGAGAGAGTGAAGCCAGGCTGCTGCTTGGAGGCAAGGATTCTGAAGCTTCGTCTGACATACTTTGGACATGTTGCAAGGAGAGACATCATGCTTGGGAGGGTGGAGGGACAGTGCAGGAAAGGAAGACTCTCAATGAATAGATTGATTTAGTGACTGGGGTAATGGGGGTAGGTATGTCAGAGACAGTGAGATTGGCAAAGGATAGGGGCAGAGTTTAGGGCTATTATACATAGGGTCGCTATGAGTTGCAGACAACTTGACTTCACATAACAACAACAACAACAACATTTGAAGTAAGTTTTGCCAGAGTGTTCCTTACGGGTATGGATGGTGAAAGTCTGATATACTTTGTACATGTTGTTAGGAAGGGCCAGTACTTGTAAAAAGACATCATACTTGGAATGGTGGATGGTCAGAGAAAGAAAGACCCTCAACAAGATAGATTGACAAAGAGAAGCTATTAATGAGTTTGAGCATATCAGACATTGTGAAGATGGTGTAGGGTAGGCCAAAACTAAGAATTGTTCATAGGGACATTATACAGAAAACTGTTGTTGTGGCTGTTAGGTGTCATGGAGTAAAGTTCAACTCAGAGTGAATCTGTGAATAACAGATCTGAACCCTGCCCTATACTCATTATCTCTAATACGTGAGCCCATTGCTGTAGTCCCTATGTCAGTGTATCCCCTTGAGGTTCTTCCTCTGTTAGCTGACTCTTTACCTTTCCAAACTTGATGTCTCTCTCCAGGGAATAGCCTCCCCTAGCAACATGTCTAAAGTATGTGAGACAAAAATGTCATCTTTGAGTCTATGGAGCCCTTTGGCTATACTTTCTCCAAGATGTTGTTGTCGTTAAGTGCTCCTGAGTCATAGATAACTCATAGCGACTCTATGAATGAAAGACCTAAACACTTGTATAACTTTCATGGTTTCTCGAAGCTCATAGAGTTTTCAGAGGTAAGCTATTCCCGAAGTGGATGCCACTCCTGCTTCCACTTCTCCAAGATACAGATGTGGGGTTTTTTGGTTGGGTTTTTTTTTTTTT
>NW_006399915.1:1684552-1694045 GCF_000299155.1 Elephantulus edwardii
CATGCTCTGCTCTATCCTGAGTCACTCTCCCTATCTCAGACACATGTAGCCTATTACCATCACATGTGGGGTCTTTTCATTCTACACTGTCCCTTCACTTTTCTAAGCATGGTATCTATCTCCAGGCCTAGTGCCTCCTGATCATGTATTCAAAGTAAGTTAGACAGAGCTTCAAAATCCTTGCCTCCTAGGAGCAGTCTGGTTTCACCTTCTCCAGGACAAACTTGTTTGTGCTCTTGACAGTCCATAATATGTTTTATACTCTTATTCAGCACCACAACTCAATGGCATCAATTTTTCTTCTGTCATCTTTGGTCATTGTCCAGTTGTCTGATACACAGGAAGTAATTACATAGACCATGGGCTGAATTAGGTGTACCTTAGTCTCTAGACTGATATCATTGCTCTTTAGCACTTTTAAGAGGTTCCTGACAATGGACTTCCCCACAGGGGTTCATCTTTTGATTTCTTGACTGCTAGTCCCAAGTGTGTTGATTGCGGAGATGAGCTAGCTGAAATTAACAATCTCAATCTCTTCTCCATCTATCATGGTTCTGCCAATTGACCCAGTGGTGAGCTTCTTGATGTTGAATTTCAATCCACACTGAAGACTACAGTCCTTGACCTTTAGCAATAAGGCTTCAGGTCCCCCTCAGTTTCTGCAAATAAGGTTGTATCATCTATGTGACATCGGTTGTTGATGAGTCTTCCTCCAATTCCCCTACTCTGTCGGGACACCTTTTTTATTTTTGGAATGGGAAGAAATATCAATCTCTTACAGTCAGTTGGTCAAGTAGTTGTCCTCCAGATTTCTTGGCACAATCTGGTAAGCATTGCTGTCCTAGGCAGCATCTGTTGAAATATATGATTTGGTATTCTATCAATTCGTCAGGCCTTGTTTTTTGTGAATTCCTTCAGAGCAGATTGAACTTCCTCCTTCATCATTATTGCCTCTTGATCACATGTTGTTTCATGAAATTCTTTGGTCAGCCAATTCTTTTTGGTAGAGCAACCCTGTGTACTCCTTCTATGTTCTTTTAATGCTTCCTGGATCATTCAATATTCTGCCCATAACATCCTTAAGTGTTGCAACTCAAGGTTTGAATTTGTTCTTCAGTTTCTTCATCTTAAGAAATGATGAATGAGTTCAACCTTTACAATCTTCCAATTCTAGCTCTTTGCACATTTTGTTATAATACTTTGCTTTGTCTTCCTGTGCTACCCTTTGACATCTTCTGTTTAACTCCTTTATCTCCTGCTTTCTTTTCTTTGTTTTGGCTTCTCTGAAGCCTAGTGCAATGTTTAGAATCTCTCCTGGCATCCATCTTGGTCTTTTCTTCCTTCTCTGTTTTGCATTTAGTCATGGATAATATTCTTGATATCCTCCCACAGCTCATCTGGTGTTCTTTTATTAGTATTCAAATCCTCAAACTTGTTCCTGCGATAGTTTTGAAATTCAGGTTGGATAGACTTCAGGTCAAATTGTGGTTTCTTCGGATTTGATTTAATATTTTTTAGCTTTAGTTTGAATTTGCATATGAGTAATTGATTGTCTGTTCCACAATCAGTACTTGACCAGCTGATACTGCTTTAGCATCTCCAATGATTCTTTCCACAGATGTAGTTGATCTGATGATGCCTGTGTGCAAACCATCAGGTGAAATCCAAATTCTGAAGCTTATTGTATCAGTCAGTATTTTGCCCCTAGAGTATTTCACTGTTGCCAGGTGAAACTTGAATTTACTCGTCTGATTTTTTTTTTTTCAGTTTGAGAAATGCTGAGCATGTTCTTCCTTTTTGGTTTTCTAACTGAAGCTCTTGCACATTTCATTATAATAATTCTTTGTCTCCTGGAGAAGTCCTTTGAAATCTTTGTTCAGCTCTCTTACTGTAGCATTCTTTTTTCTTGTTTTGGCTTATTTTCATTCCAGAACACATTTTAGAGCCTTTTCTTCCCTTTTCTTCTTTTTTTAAATGAAAGTTTATAGAGAACTTGGATTTCCATCCATTCATTCATTGTTGAACGTTTTCCTCCCTAGCCACTCCCCCACCCTCAGCCCCTTAACTTTTCTCTTTGAAAAACAATTCCTTCATTATTGTACAAATCCTCCCTCTCTTCCCAGGTCCACTTGATTATGCAGCTCTTAATCTAGACTATTGTCATGCAAATAATATCTTGTCTTATATTCCTTTTAAACAGTTCTTTCCTTCATATGTTTCAATGCAGTGTACATTATTTATCCTCTCTATTTTTAGTTTCCCCCCAACCCCCCGTGTCAGTCCTGTTTTATATAACAGTGGCACTATGCAGTATTTGTCCTTTTGTGAGTGAGATCTTTCACTCAGCATAGTGTCCTCCAGGGTCACTCATTTTATATAATATTTCATGAGTTCCTTGTTTTTCAGTGCTGCATAGTATTTCATTGTGTGAATATACCACAGCTTCTATATCCATTAGTTTTTGGATGAACATTTAGTTTTTTGATGGGTTGTTTTCATCTCTTTGCTATTGTGAACAATGCAGTAATAAACATGGGTTTGCACAGAGCCTCTTCTGACATCTATTTTGGCCTTTTCTTTCTTTTCTAGTTGCTGTTCAGATTGGGTTCAGCCTATTATCAACAATGCAAGATAATGTAAGATACAGCATATTTTATAAAGGTATGCAAATATATTTTTAGGAGCACAATAACATATACTGGAAACAAATTTCAGATCTATGACAGTTGTTGAATTTTTCTTTGAGATAAATTTATTTGTAAAATATTCCATAGCTTATTCATTTTAAAGAATATCTTTCATTGGATGACTTCTTCCCTTGGTCTGCACTCTGTATCAACATGAACTGATATATTTTTATTGAGATAATCATTCTAATCTGGGCTTTAGGCACTGTGACAGAAGTTAAAACAGCATAAAAAGTGCTAAAAATTGAAAACAATATATTCTCTAATTTTAAGGAGAAAAAAAAGGAAAGCCTGAGGTGTGAAATTTAGCTTCTATCATTTGATATTTCATTATTGAATAATTATTATTTGCAAAGACATTATACAAATATCTGTATATATACTTTTAGCAAGGAAGCTATCTGCATTTCTTCTAGCACATTGAAAATGGAGATTTATAATGTTTATTTTTTTTAAGCCTGCCTACACAAGGCCAGGGGATGATAGCAAATTCACAAAATTATTCTGAAAGAGAGCAGTATTCATTGAGCATTCACTCAGTCTCAATGCAATTCTATATAAAGAAGCAGATACAAATAGAGGTATAAATACTTCACACATAGGAAGCAGCATCCTAGTAAAAAGTTTATGAAGTTGTATTTGTTGTAAAGTGACAATGAGTTGATTCTCACGCTTAACAATTCTTCACATGACAGAATAGGGCATTTCCTGGTTCTGCACCATCCTCATAATCATTGCTCTATTGATGTCCACTGTTAAAGAAAGTTTATTTTGTTGAGGACCTTCCTCTTTTTTTCACTGACCTAGCTCTAGTTTACCAAGCTGGATGCCATTCTCCAGGGATTGGCCTGATATCACGCCCAAAGTATCTGGAATAAAATTTTTGACATCTTCACTTCTAAGGAGCATTCCTACTGTGCTCATTCCAAGACAGAAACCACAGGTATAGAAAAGACAGGGGACAACACAATTCAATCTATAACACAGAACAAGTGAGTTTAATTTCTGAATAAATTCTAATTACACTTGATCTGGACTCAAAGTCATCATAAGAAATGCACTTACATTGTCTCAAAATGTAGAATATTTTCCCACAGTTTGAATGTTTAGATGAAAGTAAACTATAACATCACTAATGTAAAATGAAATGGTTTATACAAAACACCCTGTTTAAAAAAATCCTTCTGCATACATACTTCAGAAAATGCACTCTTGTTCTCCTAGAGTAGTCAGTGTGTTTTTGTTGTTGTTGTTACTTGCTGTTGTATCACTTCTGACTCATAGAGACCTATACACAGCAGAATGAAACCCTGCCCTTCCCTCAGTCGTCCAGCAAGCGTGGGATGAAGGTCTCTAACTCTGGCTATGGCAGATCCAACTCAGTTCTGTTCCTCATCAGTAACTGATTCCCTGTTAAGGCTACTGTTGCTCTTGCGTCGCTCCTGGTTTGGCTGATGGAGAAAATCCCTTGCCCAAAAAGGAGAGACCTTGCTTCCTCTCCCTTGTTGGTGCTGAGATTCCCAATTTCTGCAGCTGAAACTACTCCATTTAAACCTAGTGGGATGATGAGACTAGAGAATTCCCTCATGTTTACACCCTATTTGTATGATCCAACTTATCCGTGTGACAAAATTAAACTCAGTGGCTAGAAAAGTCATTTTGAACAATAAAACCTTGACACCACTCAGACAACTGAGTGGATTCTGACCCAATGGCACAACCATCACAATAATATATATATTTATCATTAATAGTTAGTGAAACACAGATATACATTCCTCTGGTATTCCCTGCTTTCAGCTAAGATCCATCTAACATTAGCTACAATATCCCTAATACCACGGCCCCTTCTAAACTCAGCCTGGACTTCTGGCAATTCTCTGCTGATGTGCTGTTCCAGTTGTTTTTGGATAATCTTCAGTAGAATCTTGCTTGCATGTGAAATCAATGAGATTGTTCTATAGTTTCCACACTCTGTCGTGTCACCCTTCTTTGGAATGGGAACAAATATAGATCTCTTCCAGTCAGTTGGCCAAGTGGTTGTTCTCCAGATTTCTTGGTACAACTTGGTGAGCCCATCCAGGGCAGCAACTGTTAGCTGAAATATCTCAATTGGGCTACCATCTATTCCTGGGGCCTTATTTTTTGCTAGTTCCTTCCAAAGCAGCTTGAACTTCTTCCTTCATCACCATAGGCTCTTGCTCATATGTTGTTTCATGAAATTCTTCTGTGTCTGCCAATTCCTTTTGATACAGTGACTAGTATATTCTTTCCATCTTCTTTTAATACTTCCTGGATCATTTAATATTCTGCCCAAAGCATTGACTATGCAAAGGCGTTTGACTGTGTGGATCATAATAAACTGTGGCTGACTCTGAGAAGAATGGGAATACCAAAAGAGTTGATCGTGCTAATAAGAAACCTATACTTGGACCAAGAGGCAGTCATCAGAACAGAGCAAGGAAACACTGCATGGTTCAAAATTAGGAAGGGTGTACGCCAGGGATGTATCCTGTCTCCATACCTTTTCAACCCGTATGCAGAACACATTATCCGGGAGGCTGAGCTCTATGAGGAGAAATGTGGGGTCAAGATTGGTGGAAGATCTATCAACAGTCTGCGATATGCAGATGACACAACCCTGCTTGTTGAAACTGAGGAGGACTTGAAGCGCTTGCTGCAGAGGGTCAAGGACTACAGCCTCCAATATGGATTGAGGCTCAATGTCAAGAAGACAAAGATTCTCACCACTGGGCCAATTGTTGGCAGCATCAGGGTGAATGGTGAAGAGACTGAGATTGTTCACAGCTTTAGTTTGCTTGGCTCCACAGTCAACACTCTTGGCACCAGTAGCCAGGAAATTAAAAGATGTATTGCCATGGGAAAGTCTGCTGTTAGGGACCTCTCCAAAATACTGAAGAGCAATGGTGTCTCTCTGGAGACTAAGGTGCGTCTTATACAGGCCATGGTCTTTTCAATCACTTGTTATGCATCAGAGAGTTGGGCAGTGACTAAGGAGGATAGAAGGAGAATTGATGCCTTTGGGCTGTGGTGCTGGAGAAGAGTATTGAGGGTACCATGGACTGCTAGGAAAACAAACAGATTCATCCTGGAAAGGGCTAAACTGGGTGGCTCCTTGGAGGCAAGGATTCTGAGGCTCTGTCTAACATACTTTGGACATGTCGTAAGGAAGGACCGGTCCTTGGAGAGGGACATCATGCTTGGGAGGGTGGAGGGCAGGTGCAGGAGTGGAAGGCTCTGTGGGAGATGGATTGATTCGGTGACTGGGGCAATCGGGATGAGTGTGTCGGAGACAGTGAGATTGGCACAGGACAGAGCAGAGTTTAGGGCTGTTGTACATAGGGTCGCTATGAGTCGCAAACAACTCGATGGCACATAACAACAACAATAACAACAACAACAACAACATCATTAATAGATAATATTTATTTTTAAAATTTTGTGTGTGTTTACTGTCAAATTGCATTTGACTAGTACAGCAGGAGATTGTCCTTTCTCCAGCAGAGGATCTGGTGGACTCGAACCTGCTCACCTCTGGGATTGCAGTGCAGCTTCTTGTCACTAGGCCACCCCAGAGCTTGCTTAGAGAACAAATCTTATATAGACTCCTAGAAGAACAAACATATCTCTCTTGGAAGAAGTACAGCCAGAATGCCTTCACAGTGAATGGTAAGGCGTGTACTTTGGGCGTGTTTTCAGGGGACCAGTTCTTGGAGAAGGGCATCACATTGGTAAAGTAGAAAGTCAGTGAAAATGGGGAAGACAGTGCGATTAAGTGACAAAATGGCTACAACAATAGGTCTGAGCATTAGCAACAACAATTATGAGTATGGTGCGTGACTGAGCAGTAATTTCTGCTGCAATGGTTCCTACAGGAACTTCAGTGTAAGAGTCACTTTAATAAGAATTTAGAATTTTAGGCGCAGTGGAGCAGCGCCCACCGCAGAGAAGCAGGGACCGAGGGTCGTGCTGTCCCAGCCTGCCTGTCAACGGTTACCTCTCTCCCGAACGCACCCATGGCGAAGGCCGCGGCACCGGTGCCGACCGCGCATGGAGAACCTCCGTAAGGTGCACTCCGAGGAGGTTATCTGTGGGCAGCGGGGCCGAGTGGGGCGGCCCACACTATGGCCTCTTTGCCGACCTGGCGCCGTGCACGTGAGGGTCAAGGAGGGGATCAAGATCCAGAACCTGCTGGTCTTCGCCACCACCAGCGTGGCGCAGCCAGCCACGCGCGCCATCGTCTTAAGTGGCTGCAGTCTGGCCACCACCAAGCCCGTCAAGTGCGCATGCGCGAGGTGCGGCTTAGCCTCCCGCCGGAGCCCTGGCAGGGGAGCTGCCTGCCAGGCTCAGTGTGCTCAAGAATTTTCCCGGGCTCCCCATCCTAATTTCTAAGGACGTGCTGGATTCGTGCCAACCTGATTACCAGCCCCCGGACCCACATCCCAGCCCCTCGACCCTGTTATCGGTACCAAAGTCCAAGAGGATCCCAGGGATGAATGCAACTGAAGGAGCCTACGCCAAGCGCTCCCAATGTGAACCAGAGACAAAGGAGGAGGAGTCAGCAGCCTGAAAACTATGGGCTCTCGGCCACCTGGACGGGCTGGAACCTCTTTCTCTGCACCACCACTTTCACCCCCCCCCCTCTTCAGGCGTCGGTTCTCTAGAACCCAACCTGGACACAACCTTTCAAGCTGGCACCAGGGACCTCCTAAAGTGACAATGAACAGGTCCATGGAATAGCAATCCAAGAGTGTGGTGGGGTAGTTGCCCCTTTCTGTCAGTGCTTCCTGCAGATAAACGGGACTCCACTTGGAGTTTTTCTGCGACACACTGTGACTCCTTCAAGGAGGGAGCGGTGAGCAATGCAACTGGAGCCTTGCTTGAGACCCTGAAAGGTTAGAGACACCTAGCATTTATAAAGAGTCTGAGTCCATGAGCCCAGGAGAATTCTTGGAGCCACTTCTTATTCTTGGCTCAGAAGGCAGAGAGAAGAAACTGCTTGAGAGCAGAGGAGTATGGATTTGTGGGAATCTCCTATTTTGACCTCCTCTGGGACACAAGTTTCCCTTAGAGTTTTTCTTTCCGTTTCTAAGGAGCATCCTGAGATCATAGATGTTTCTCCATGGGCTCTGATACTAAACATCCACCCTTCTCATGTTGGCCTGGAGGGAACACCCCAGGACAAAATTCTCCATGCCTTCAACCCTGAGCCCCAAAGCTGGAGTATCTCTTTCAATAAAACAAACACAAAAATGAAAAAACCAAACAAACCCCCAAACTGTGAATTTTAACATTTTTCAGGGTTTTTCTATTTGACAGCCCACTACCTAGAAGAAAATGCAGTTAACTCCTTTGTATTAAAAGACCTTTGGTGCCTATCTTTATGATGAGACACACTGCATTTTTCAGTATTGTCATTCCTGAAAATTCCGGGGAGAGAACTTTTATTAATGACCAAAGACAGAAAAAGACTCTAAAGGAAAACAGAAAAATAGAACATGGGAAATCAGCAAACATATGTGTTCATTATGTGGTTTAGCATAATACTTTTCAGCCTTGGTTGCTGCTTTGAATCAACTTGGGGACTTTTAAATTTCCTAATAACCAGGTTCTACCTCATATTGATTAAATTATCCTTTCCAGAGACCCTGAAATATCAAAACACGTTTGAAAGTAAAAAAAAAAAAAAGGAGGAATCACATTCCTGGTTTCAAAAGACAATAATCAAGACTGTGATACTGGTCTTAAAATAGTAGACACATTCACCAGTGAATCCCAGCTAGGTTGAGGCCCCATGTCAAAAGGAACTATTTTCAAACCTTAACATACCTCTGGACCACCTAGAAAGCTTACTGAAATGCAGGTTCTGGTACAGTAGATTTGGGACCAGGTCTCGGAGTCTGCATTTTCAACTCAAGTCCCAGGAGTTGCCTACATTGCTGCCTAGAAAACCACTCTGAACAGATCCAGATCAAGACACTAGATACTAACTCTCAATAGTAGTTGACTGAGCATCATCATGTCCATGTCTATTATTAAATCAGTGTTCAACATGTGAATGTGAAGTATTTTTAAATCTAGACAAACTCCAGGCTGTAAACAGAGCTTGACCACCGAAAGGGACATGAATGTTAGGTGATACAGAGCCATGGAAGGAGATCATCTTTGTGCAAGTTCTGTATGAATGGGGAATGAATGGCAGGTTGGAAAAACAAGTAACCAAAACCAATTATGAAAAAACCAAAACACAACATCAAACCAGTTGCTGCTGAGTTGATGCCAACTCTGTACACCCCTATGTGTCAGAGAAGATCTGTGCTCCACAGGGCTTTCAATGTCCAGTTTTGGGAAATAGGTTACCAGATATTTCTGAGGCCTTTTTGGATAGCCAGAATCCTCTAGTCTTTTTGGAGGTTCTGTCTGAAGGACAGAGTTTAGAGTAATGAAAAGCTTTTGAAAGAAACATATTGGTTGAACAACAGCATGAATGCAATCAGTACCACTGAATAGTAATAATTAATTGTAATCCATACCAATAAGCTTTTAAATATATATTTTATCCAGGAAAAAACTTGTATCCAAGTGTGTAAAGCAATATTATTCTTAATAGTCAAAATGTGGAAACAAATATTTATCAACAACTAAACAGATAAACATCATGTGACATACTCATACAATAGTACATTTTGTAACTTTAATAAAAAAGAATAAAGGTTTTTTTTGGGGGGGTTTTCAGGGGATAATCTTTCATTTTTAAATTTTTTTTCTATAATTATATTTTATTA
>NW_006399915.1:1697618-1712015 GCF_000299155.1 Elephantulus edwardii
GTCCTCCAGGGTCACCCATTTTGTATAATATCTTATGAGTTCCTTGTTTTTCAGTGCTGTATAGTATTCCATTGTGTGACAATACCACAGCTTCTCTATCCATTCGTTTGTTGTTGGGCACTTGGGTTTTTATCATCTCTATGCTATTTGAACAATGCAGCAGTACACATAGGTGTCCATATATCTATTTGGGTGGCAGTTCTGATTTGCTTAGAGTATATTCCCAGTAGTAAAATTGTTGGGTCAAATGGTATTACTATTTCCAAGTTTTTGAAAAGGTGCCATACTTCATTCCATAGTGGTTGCACCTTTTTACACTCTCACCAACAGCGAATAAGGGTTCCAGTTTCTCTGCAATCTCACCAGCATTTGTTGTTTGACAGCTTTATTTTTTTCTGACACCTTTGTTTTTAAGGTGATTCAAATGTTATAATATGACTATGATGATGCTTGCACAATATCTTTGACTTTACCAAAAAATTGTACATGATTTTCAATAGTGTATTGTATGGTATGTAAATTATTTATCAATAAAACTATATTTTAATATATATTACTATAATAAAATAAATAGTATTTAATAAATAACAAGGATACATATTAATTTTTATTTAAACGAAATTGTCTAATGAATGGGGCAAAAAAGGGCAGTGTTGTCCCATTAAAATTACAACCTTGAACCTATTAGAGGGTTTTGATGGGTTAGAATTGACTTGATGGAAGTGAGTTGAGGTTTATCAGCCTGATATTTTCTGTATATTATTTAACTTTATTCCAAGATTTTTTTTCTGCCTATAATTTCACAAAATATATACTATACCAATTCTCATTTCACAAATGAGAGAAGTGAAGTTTAGAAATAGTAAGTATTTTGTCCACAGGCACACTATTACCAAGTAGAAAAGCTTGCATATACATTCCCAATAAATTATCATACTTTAGAGATTACCATACTTTTACAGAGACTATATCAAAGCTCAGAGAAGTAAAGAACATTTTCAGGCACATAATAAGTAGTAAGACCAGGAGTTGATGATAGATTTGGAAACTATAAAAATGAATACTTTTCTACAACATGTAATATTAACCAGAGAGCTCTGTTGGCTTAGTGGTAAAGAATTACACTGCCAATGCAAGAGTATGTGGTTTGAATCCACCAGCTACTTCATGGGGAAAAGCTTTACTGTCTTTGAAGACCCACTGGAGGGTCAGTGATGGTTCAGTGGTTCAGTTTGACACAACAGTACACAACAACTACAACAACACCACAATATTAACTACTAAATGAATCTGGAAATAAAACATAAAAATCTAGACTCTTTGCCTTTTAAGTTACTGGAATATCTCTTCATAAACTGTTTCCATTTGCTATTCCACTCTTTGAAAGCTCCAATAAATATTTTCTCCTACCAACAAGGTGTATATCCTTTTTGTTTTTCACTTTTCATTTTGAAATAATTTCAAATCTAGTGTACTATAATAGTGCATGAACCATCATTGACTCAAACTCATCAAAATGAAATTTTCCAATATTTGCTTTACCATTTCCTCCCTCCTACCCTCTCTGTGTATATATACTTTCCCCCCTAGTCAATATTGAATAGAATGCACAAATCACACGTCTTTATTCCCCAGTAGCCCAGTATGCATTTTCTAAGAATAAGGATATTCTCTCTTTTTTCATCAGTTTTTACATGCTCATTTCAGTGAATAGTTTTAGTTCCCTAAGATGAACAACTAAAATATTTTACTCTTTTTCCAAATTATTCAACCACCATTAATGTACAATAAATGCATGCTATATTAAAGTCCCTTTATGACTCATCCTTTCCATCCCTAAATGAAAAAAACCAAGACCACTTTCATCAAGTCAATTTCAACTCCTACTGACCCTGTAGGAGAGGATAGAACTATCTGTAGAGCTTTCAAGTCCGTACATCTTTACAGAAGCAGATTGCTTTACATTTGAAACATCTTTGTCCTGTGGAATAGTTAAAACTACTTATAGAAGGAGTAGATACAATGTGAGGGTGGTCGAGTCTGACTTCTACCCCCTTAATAAAGGTGAACTACCTCCATCAATAATGTCCATGTTGTTGTTGTTGTTGTTATGTGCCATCAAGTTGCCTGCGATTCATAGTGACCCTATGTACAGCAAATCTAAACCCTGCCCTATCCTGAGCCAATCTCATCATCTCTGACAGACCCAATTTCATTTATCCAGTCACTGAGCCAATCTATCTCATCCAGGGTCTTCCTCTCCTGCCTTGTTCCTTCATCCTTCCAAACATGATGTTCTTTTCCTAGGACTGTTCTTCCTGGCCATGTGCCCAAATTATGTGAGATGGAGCTTCATAATCCTTGCCTCAAAGGAGCAGCTTGATTTCACACTCTCCAGGACAGACTTGTTTGTTCCCTGGTAGTCCGTGGTATATTATCACTCTTATCCAGCACCACAACTCATAGCATCATACTACCTAGTCATTCATGCCAACCTACATGATACTGCACCTATTTCTAGCAATCATTGGGTCCAATGTTCATTACAAAATTAACAGACTTTACTCACAGTCGTGGGGTTTATTAGGGAAATAGGTCAGAGAGTGGAGGAGGCAAAGGAAACACTGCATGGTTCAATGTCAGAAAATGTATACATCAGGGATGGAGCCTATCTCCATTCCTTTTCAATCTATATGTGGAATAGATCATTTGGAAAGCTAAACTTTATAAGTGGCAATGTGGCATCAGGAGTGGAGGAAGACTTATTCAAAATTTGTGTTATCCAGATGACACAACCTTGCTCACTGAAATTGAAGAGTACCTGAAGCATTTGCTGCAGAAAGTCAAAGACTGCAGTCTTCAGTATGGATTGAAGCTCAACATCAAGAATATAAAGATTCTCACCATTGGGTCAATTGGCAACATCATGATAAGTGGAGAAGAGATCGAGATTGTTAACAGCTTTAGCTTGCTTGGCTCCATAGTCAACACTGTTGGTACCAGTAGTCAGGGAATCAAAAGATGGGAAAGTTTGTTGTCAGGTACCTCTCTAGAATACTGGAGAACAATGATGTCAGTCTAGAGACTAAGGTATGCTTGATCCAAGCCATGGTCTTCACAATTACTTGCGATGCATCAGACAGTTGGACAATGATGAGGATGATAGAAAAAGAACTGATACCTTTGAGTTGTGTTAGAGAAAAATATTGAACATACCATAGACTGCTAAGAACAAATCTGTCCTAGAGAGAGTGAAACAAGGCTGCTCCATGGAGGCAACGGTTTCGAAGCTCTGTCTCACATACTTTGGGTATGTGACCAGGAGGGATCAGTCCTTGGAGAATGACATCGTGCTTGGAAAGGTGGAGGGATAGTGCCAGAAAGAAAGACCCCAGACGAGATGGATTGACAAAATAACTGGGGTAGTGGGGGGAGGTATGTCAGAGACAGTGAGATTCACTCAGGATAGAGCAGAGTTCAGAGCTATTGTTTATAGGGTCTCTGTGAATTGCAAGTGACTCAATGGCACATAGCAACAACAACAACAAGTCCAGTCCTAAGCTGCTATACTACCAAGGAACAATTCCTCAATTAGTTAAGTCCAGGTTTAGTTCAGTATCAAAAATGCAAGAAGCCTCTAGTTGGTTTAATCATCCAGTGAACTTTATCTCCAAGCAATTATAACTCAGTTTTTTCTACAATCATACAGCAAGAAAAACCTGTAACTGTGGCCTTTATCTTCAGGATTTCTCTGGTTACACATTGACACAGTCTCTTCACAGAAGTGTCACAGTCTCCTCATAATCTCTCTACCACTGTCAACTGTAGTGTCTTCACCACCATTTCCACCTTCTTTTACAGTGTGGAAAACATGCTCTTATATTGGTTCCATAGCTGTTGATGATGTGCAAAACCATTGTCTGCAGTTAAGGTAGCTGGAGACCATGTCCCTCCAATGAGGGCTAGAACAGTGGCTAGAAAAGCCAATTTTCAACAGTTCAGACACCCCACCACCTATCTTTTGATTGGTTACCAAATAAATTCTTTAACTGCCACATCATCAGGGTCCTTCCTCTCATTCCTAGTAAACAACAATTACTTTCAGTTTCTATATATTTGTTTATTTCCTATAAGTGCTATTGCGTAGTATGTGTTTTTTGTAAATTATCTATTTCACTCAGCATGCTGTTATTGTTAGGTGTCACAGAGTCAGCTCTGATTCTTACAGTTCTCACTGACCTCATATAAAACAAAGTGAAACACTCCTAAATCTTTTGCTATATTCAGAATCATTGCTGTCCTTGAGCTGATTGTTGCAGTTATTTTGTCAATTCATCTTGCTATGTTCTCTAAAATCTCAAACCAAACTTGTTACCTTAGAGTTGATTTTGCCTAGTAGTGACCTATAGGTAAAGGTAGTTTCCAAGGCTATAAACTTTATGCAAGCAGACTGCCATATCATTCTATCGCTTAGCTGCTGAATTTGAATTGCTGATCTTTCAATTAGCTGAGGACTTAATTGCTGTGACACCAGGATACCTAATATAATCTAGGTTTACCCAAACCATGAAATAAACAGAACTTTATCCTTTTTTTATGACTGAATAATAGCCCACTGTATGTATAAACTACATTTTATATAATCATTCATCATCTGATAACATATTCCAGTTGTTTCTACCTTTTAGCTCTTGCCAGTAGGGCTGCAATATACATTAGTGTACACAAACCTGTTCGTGGCTGGAGAAACTGACTGTCAAGGACCTCTTAAAAGCGCTAAAGAGTGAGATATAAGTTTAAAGACTAAGTAAAGTATTAAAGTATTACTGGTTGTTGTTGTTGTTATGTGCCGTCGAGTCGCTTGCGACTCATAGCGACCCTATGTACAACAGCCCTAAACTCCGCTCTGTCCTGTGCCAATCGCACTGTCTCTGACACTCCCATCCCAATTATCCCAGTCACTGAATCAATCCACCTCATAGAGGGCCTTCCTCTCCTGCGCTATCCCTCCACCCTCCCAAGCATGATGTCCCTCTCTAAGGACCGGTCTCTCCTCACAACATGTCCAAAGTATGTCAGACGGAGCCTCAGAATCCTTGCCTCCAAGGAGCCACCCGGTTTAACCCTTTCCAGAACAAATTTGTACTTTTATTTAATAAACATATGGAAGTTGGACAATGACTAGTAAGCCCAAAGAATCGAGGCTTTTGAATTGTGGCGTTGGTAAAGAGTACTGAATATGCCATGAACGGTCCAAAGGATAAATCTTTCTAGGAGGAAGTATAGGCAGAGTGCTCATTTCAAGTAAAAATGGTGAGACTTTGTGTCATCAACTTTGGGTGTATTATTTAGAGATAAATAGAAAGTATCAGGAGAGGTCAGTTCTTGCGAAAAGGTCATCATATTTGAAAAAATAGCAAGTGAAAAAGAAGACCTGCCAAGAAAATGGATTAACTGCAACAATAAACGTGGATAAAGTGACTATTGTGAGGCTGACACAGAATCTGGCAGGTCTGTTGTGCATAGGACTGCTATGAACTGGAGGTGATGTGAAGCACTTAATAATACTACAGTTGGCTAGGCTTTCTTAATTTCCTTTTACACATTGCTGATGTATAGAAATTCGACGAACTTCTTTGTTGGCCTTGTGCCCTGCCACTTTGCTGAATTCATTTATGAGTTTTAATAGGTGTTTTGTATTCTTTGAGATTTTCTGTATGAATGATGTCATCTGAAAAGAGGGATACTTTATTTTCTTCTTCCGAATTTAGATGAAAGTTGTATTACTCTGGCTAGGATTTACAATATGATGTTTAATAGTGGTAGCAATAGAGGGCATCACTGCCTTGCTGGTTGTTCTGCTTTTCTCCATTGAATATATTAGACATGGGCTTCCCAAACCCGCCTCTTACATCATGAGATTCTTTTCCTTTGTTTTCTAAATGTAGTGTATTGATTTTCTAATACCAAACAAGGGCTGTATTTTCCACTACAATGGAGTTTTAAAATTCAAATATTCCTGCAATACTATTTATTTACAATTCATATTTTAATTGTGTCAATTATTGCAGTGTTGTTCTTTATGACATTTTGTTACAATTCAAAAATTCTGTCCTGGATAATAAATATATTGCATTGATTACTTTACCTCACCAGTTTTTGTTAGTCTGAAGCAATTGAGCAGACTTTGTTTTTCACATTTGGTTTTAACATTTTTGAAAAATACAGATCATTTATGGAAAAACTTTAAATTTGGCTTTGTCTAATATTTCCTCATGATTAGATTTTTCTCCCTTGTCCTGTTCCATCCTGACTATCTTTGGCATACTCAAGCCATACTCATACTCTTTAATCACTGTTTCAGTCCTTTTCATTGAGTCCTTCTTCCTTTCATTTGCTGACTCTATTTCCTTCCAAGCATGATGTCCTTTCTCAATGACTGGTCCCTACTAACAACATACACAAAGTATGTAAGACAAAGTTTCACTATTCTAACCTCCAATGAGTAAGCATCATGGCTGCACCTTTTCTGGTTTATCTTTTTGTCAGTTGGGATAGTCAAGCACTCTTCTACAACACTACAACTCAAAGATATTGCTTCTTCCTCTGTCATCCTTATTCATTGTCTAATTTTGAGCTACTTAGCATGTAACTGAAAAGACTATGGTTTGGAACAGGTGTTCCTTACTCTTCAAATTGACATCATTGCTCTTCAGGGCGTTGGAGAGGTCCCTGAGAGCAGACTGGATCTTGAGGCTTTAAACGTCAGAAGGAGATCACACAACTTTTTCTGATGGAACAGCTGGCAGATTGAAACCACTGACCTTTCAGTTAGTAGCTTCATACATTATCCACTGTATCCCCAAGGGCTCCTTTTACAATATTTATGTGTAAAATAATGAGGTCAGAGCATTTTACATTGTAGTTGCCTACTTCTTCATTTATTCCAGTGTGGCTGTTGTTATGTGCCATTGAGTTGGAACCAGCTCATAGCTGACTCTCCAGTGAGTTTTAAAGGCAGTAAATAACATGGGAGAAGATTGCTCTTCTTTCCTCTATGTATCAAACGGTGGTTTCTAACCATGTGTCTTTGGGCTGGCAGACCACCAGAGAAAATGGAATCTTATCATCTAAGTGTTAGTTCAAGTTCTACTTGTGTCATAAAACCGTACAACCAACACTTGCTCTTTTTTCTGGTTACTTGTTATATATTTTACACATTTAAATACTAGATATTATATCACCTTGCCCTGTTCTTTATTGTTCCTTAGAGATTTCATATACCTATCCTTCAGGGCAGACTCTGCTTATTTATTCCCTTGTATATTCATAGTTCCCAATTAGTGAAAATTCTCAGTACATACAAGCGATTTCTTAAGACTTAAAAATCAGGAGTCCTCTGGTAGTGATGATTAGTGTGGAAAGAAGGGTGGTTGAAACAATAAAATCATCTACTCATACCCATGGTGAACCTGACCTTGGTTTACACAGGCATTCAAATACATGTTTTCAGGAAAATTTTAATGAACTCATATACCCTCAAAAGTTGAGTTCACATTTGCGAGAAGAAGGAATAATTACCAATTAGTTAAAAGAGACTGCAGGCATAAACTGAAATGTGATGGTTTTGTGTTTTTTAAAAAACTTTTGCCTTGGGGAAAACTGTACTCCATGGAAGCAATTGCTGAGTCTGGTTCCTCAGCATGAAAGGCTTACCACCCAACTGAATATTCACCTACTACCATTCAGCCCACTGACTACTCACCTTCTTTTAACAAAGCAAGGAAGACACATCTCTGATTAAATTAGAAAATGTAAATTTTGAATTTTTTTTAATGTTTATAATTTTTGTGATTATCTCTCAATTAGCTGTTACATTTAAACTCTTTTTTAAAAATTAATTTTAATGGAAGTTTACAATGACTTAGGGTTTCCAGTCATTCACTGTTGCATTTTTCTCCCTGCACACCGGCCTTACCCCCATTCACTTTTCTCCTTGAGGAGTAAAAGAAAACTCATTACTATGCAGTCCCTCCCCTCAAGCCCACTACACTATCAAGCCTTTAAGACTCCTGTCATGACAATAATACCTAATTATATATCCCTTTTAAACAGTTCTCTCCCTCATATGTTTCAATGCAGTATACATCATTCCTCCCCTTCTTCTCTGCCTTGCATCTTAACAAGTGTTGTTTTATCGATTGTTTATATGTATGCTGTTGCCATGTGTTGTTGAAGCAAAAATTACTCATAGCTTACCTTCTGGTGGATTTTCAGAGGCTGTAAATTCTATGGGAGGAGATTGCCCTTCTTTCTCCCATGGAGTAGCTAGTGGGTTTGAACTGCTATCCTTTGGGTTTATAGTTCAAATCCTTTCCACCAAGTCACTAGAGAGCTTCCTAGTCGTATGTATAGTTAAAACATTTGTAGAAGTAAGGCATGATCTACTCACAATGAAACAAAATTTATTCTGCACGAAATTTTTATCATTTTTACCCCTGACCTCAATTTTTTCTTTACAGGCAATTACTGCTGTTAGCAATTTTTTATTTTCATTTCCAAAAATGTCTACAGACCTGCTGCTTCAGTTTATTTACCTATAATTTGGTATAGCAATAATGTCTGTCTCATCAAACTCATTCAAGTTGAATGCATTAACATACATAATAGCACTCAAGACTGTGCCAGGTACATACTATGCATATTATAAGTGCTTCTTTTTATTATTAGGGCATATACTAATATGAAGATTTCACGTCAGTGCTAATAGTATTGGAGCTACATAGCAATCTGCCCATTTGTATTAGTTTTCTTCCAGACTGACTCTATTAGCTTTATTCAAATATTTTCACTCTTTGCTAGATATGGTAAGATATTACTACTGTAGACAAACTTCAGGGAGCACTGGTGGCCTTAGTGGCAAGGCTACACTGCCGTCGTGAAGGCACACAGTTTAAATCCACCAGCTGCTCTGTGGGATATGGATGGGTAATCTCCCATGCAATTAACTGCCTCCAAAAACCCACCGGAGGGTCAGTTATGGGTCGGTTCTGAGTTGATGGCACACAACAACATAGACAAACTTCAGGGAGCTCTGGGTGGCCTAGTGGTAAAAAGCTGTGCTGTAATTGCAAAGGCATGCATTTTGAATTCACCAGCTGCTACATGGGAGAAAGATGGACAGTCTCCCCTGTGTCTCTGAAAACCCATTGGAGGCTCAGCTATGAATTAGTTCTAACTCATTGACACACAACAAAAAGAATAGGAAAACAAATAGGCAACAAATAGGAGTTAAAATAATGTGCTTTTAGGACTTCAGGTATCTTTAACAAAATGTTACCAAAGACCTTAAGACTAAATTCCTCACTCAGACCATTTCTTTCTAGTGACTCTGTATCTAAGACTGAAGTAATCTTTATAGAAGTAGACTTCTACATCTCTGTACTGCATATCAGTTGCTGGGTTTAAACCATCAACATTTTAGTTAGCAGCCGAGGGTTTAAGCTATGGCACCACGGGGGCTCCTGTTGAATATCTGATAATGGGTATGTTCAGGGTGGTGTGGCTCTGCTAAATTTCTGACTCACTTAAAACTCACTGCCATTGAATTGATAATGATTCATAGAGACCCTCCTTTGGAGATTACAAGAGATTGCCTCTTTCCTCCAGAGGAGGCACTGATGGGTTTAAGTCACTGGAGACACACAGCCTTCTGGTTAGCAGCACAACATGCTATGAACTGTGCCACCAGAATTCCCCTTTTTCTGACAGTGGCCCACAAAGTCCTGTGGCATCTATTTTTTTCCTGGCATCCCCTGGCTGCCATCTGCTGGCTGTGCTCCAGCCAAACTCAGGCCACTTTTGTGTTGTCCTTATAGAGGGACTTTCCCAACTTTGTGGGGATTTTTGGCCTCTAGTGGACAAGTGGTAAGAGTTGTGCTGCAATTCAAAAGGCACATGGTTCAAATCCACCAGATGCTCCAAGGGAGAAGGATGGGCAATTTCTTCCCATACACTAACTGCCTCTGAAAACCCCCTGGAGGGTCAGCTATGGTTTGGTTCTGACTTGACAGCACAACACCCCCACTACAACAATTCTTCAAACAAGGTGAAATCATCCACTATTTGGTCTGTGGTGAGGATCTTTGTCCTTCTGCAGCAAGTGTTTCATATCCTCTTTAACTCTCAGCAAGTAAAGTTGTGTAATCACTATAATGCAGGGTGCTATGACACTTCCCTCCAATCCTGATGCCACTCCTCTTCATAGAATCCAGCTTTGTGAGCTATTTGCTCAGCATACAGATTGAATATGAATGGAGAAAGGATACCATCCTGATACATGCCTTTCCTGGTCTTAATCCATGCAGTGTTTCCTTGCTCTGACCATACAACAGATTTTTGGTCTAGGTATAGATTCTGTGTAAGGACAATTTATTGTTCTGGGATTCACATTTTTCTCAATGTGAGCCATAATTTGTTACAATCCATGCAATCAAATACTTTTGCATAGTCAATAAAACACAATTATACTTTCTCTTTTTTTGTATTCTGTTGTCAACCAGGATCCATCTGATGGCAGTGATGATATCCCTGGTGCCACAGTCTCTTCTAAAGCCAGCATGTACTTCTGGTAATTCCCTGTCAATGCACTGTTCTAGCAACTTTTGAATTATCTTCAATAATATTTTGCTTGCATGAGATATTAATGATATTGTTTGAGAATTTCTGCATCCTATTGGATCACAGTGATTTTATCTTGCTTGAATCAACAATCAAAGCCCTTGGTACCAGCAGTCAGAAAATCAAGAGATATATTGCATGGGTCAAGTCTGCTGCCAAGGACCTTTCCAAATTACTGAAGAGCAATGATGTCAGTTTGAAGACTAAGGTTCAACTCAATTGAACTAACTCAGTTCAGGCCATGGCCTTCTTA
This sequence comes from Elephantulus edwardii, assembly GCF_000299155.1. NCBI lineage: Eukaryota > Metazoa > Chordata > Mammalia > Macroscelidea > Macroscelididae > Elephantulus > Elephantulus edwardii. The sequence continues at coordinate 1,708,552 of NW_006399915.1, forward strand.
GCGCCTGCTATGCCTCAGAGGTCTGGGCAATGAATATGATGACAGATGAAGAATTGGTATCTTTGAGTTGTGGTTCTAGAGCAAAGTACTGAATATCCCGTTGTTGTGTTCCATAGAGTAGGAACAAACTCAAAGCTGATCCTCCAGCAGGTTTTCAGAGGCAGTTACTCATATGTGTCCTGGAAAGGGTGCAGCCAGGGTGCTCCTTGGAGACAAGGATGACAAGGCTTCATCTTTCATACTTTGAACATGTAGCTGGGCAAGGCTATTCCTTGGAAAGGGACATTATACTTAGAAAGATGGAGGGTCAGCCAAGAAGAGGAAGACCCCAAATGAAATATAGATTGACATTGTGACTTCAGCAATGGTGTCTGGTGTCTCAGAGATAATAAGGATGGGACTCAGGATAGAGGAAGTTTCAGATTGTTAGTAGTGTCACTATAAGTCATACTCGATGGCCTCTAACAAGAACAATAAAAATTTTTCAAAAGGAAGGTCTTGTAGCCTAGTGGTAATGAGTTGTGCTGCTAACTTCGTTTCTGTCACCAAGTTCCCATTTTCAGAGTGCTGATCCTTCTTCCTTGCTCCCAACACAGTGCAAACTCACCAATTGCTCTTTGAAAAATGACAATCTCTTCTTATCATGTTGGAAGATAACAATTATCTTCCAAACATGTACACACTCTCCATTACTGACTGTTTTTTCGAGCAAGAATAGACAATCAAGTCCATTCTTATTTAAAGAGTTTATCCTCCCATAGGATTTTCTTAATGGTAATCCTAGTGGAACCAGATTTCTAGAACTTTTTAAAATTTTTATTACTTGCTGGGTGCTGTCGAATCAGATCTGACTGGCACAGGAGAAGATTGCCCCTCCTTCTCCAGCGAAGCATCTGATGGATTCAAACTGCGGGTCTTTAGGACTGCAGCTCAACTTCTTGCCAGTAGGTCACCAGAGCTCCCTAGATTCCTAGAACTTTTCTTCCGTCAAGTAACGCTGGATTGGTCTGAACACTCTACATTAAGGCCAGTATAACCCAATTGCGCCACCTAGAGATCATAAATTAAAAAATCCATCTCCGCCATCAATCTCCTTCCAACTCACACCCTGAAGGACAAGATAGAATTGTCCATAGAGTTTCCAAGGTTATAAATCCTTAAGGAAGTCCATCGACCTTATGAAAAGCAGTTGTAGTTTGAACACCAGCCTTTGGTTAGTAGCCAAATGAATACTTTAACCGAACCCCACCGGGACTTCTAGTACCTTGTTGTTAAGTGCTGTCAAGTTGAGAATGATTCATAGTGATGTATAAATAACATATATAAACTCTGTTCTACCCTGCTCCTTCTAAATCATCTCCAACACATTTGAGTGCATTGTTGCAGACACTATATCAGTCTATCTCTTGGAGAGTCTTTCTCTCCTGTACTGACTCTCCACCTTTCCATAAGGTGTTCTTTCCAAGCCTCTCCTAACAACCTGTCTGTTCCATAGGCAGCACTTGGCCTAGTCTTCACAGCTGATATTGAGCTTCTTCAATGATTCTTTCCATAAATGTAATAAATCTGGTTCCTGTGTAGTCAATCAGGTGAGGTCCATGGGTTTAGTAGCCATTTATGTTTTTTAATAAAAGGTATTTTCAGTGAATAATTCATTGATTGTACAAAATCTGTCATTCTATCTCTAGCCTCATTTCTGTCACCAATTTCCTATTTTCTGACTGCTGATCCTTCTTCCTTGTTCCCAACTTCTGCATTCCAGTCATCAATTATTACTAGTGAATCTTGGTGCATGTTCAATTGATTTCCAACTGCAGAAGTTGGTAGAAATTTTCCATTTCCTCCTTTTTAGGTTTAGTTGTTTGTGTGTTTATTTAGATAATAGTGGTATATACTGGGCTTCTTTGTATGTATATGGATATGGTCCTATTAGTCACAACATTGTATTTCAGGATGGATCTAGAAATGGTCCTTTTTACCATGAATGCTGCCCATTTTCTCTTACTTCTTAATTTCTGGTGTAAGAAATTGTCTGATTTAAATGGCCCATTCCAATCCATCTCAGCTTGCCAGTGCCTAGTATGTCAACACTTATATGTGCCATTTCTTCTTTAAAGATATCTAATTTTCCTATATTCATACTTCTTACATTCCACATTTCAATCACCAGTGTCTGTTTGCAACTTCTCCTTGTTATTTGTGTTTCCCAGGGCCAAGGCTTAGCCTCTAGTGCCATAACTACTAGTCTAAGAGTGCTCCATTGTTCACAGTGTTTTTCAAAGGCCTATTATTTTGGAAGTGTATAGCTGATGCTTCTTCCTGTTGTTGTTGTTGCTGTTGTTAGGTGCTGTCAAGTACGACCCATAACAACCCTATGAACAACAAATCTGAACCCTGGCCTATTCTCCTCATCTACTGTTCCTATTCTACTTTCCATCTCATACTGTACCATCCTCATACTTTCTGACACATTAGAGCCCATCGTGGCAGTCACTGTGTCAATCCACCTGGCTGATGGTCTTCCTTTCCTTTGCTGATCCTCCACCTTTCTGAACAGCATGTCCCTCTCCAAGGAATAGCCTCTCCTAGCAACATGGCCAAAGCATGTAAGGCAAAGCCTCATCATCTTTGTTTCCAAAGAACACTCTGGCTGTATTCTCTCCAAGATGTACTTGTTTATTCTTTTGGGAGTCCATGGGATGTTCAGTACTCTTCTCCAACACCATAGCTCAAAGGCATTAATTCTTCTGTCATCCTTATTCATTGTATAGCTCTCAGATGCAGAGCAAATGACTGGAAAGACCATGGTCTGAATCAGACACACCTTAGGTCCTCAACCTGACATCATTACTCCTCAATAATTTGGGAAGGTATCTAACTGCAGACTTTACCAGTGCAATGCATCACCTGATTTTTCTGACTATTGGTAGTAAGGCTGTTCATCATGGATCTAAGTAAGATGAGGTTATAGACAGTTTCAATCTTTACTCCATCTATCATGATGTTGCCTATTGTTCTAGTGGTCTTTGTTTTTTTAATGTTGAGATGGAATCCATATTGAAGAATGTATTCTTTGATCTTCTGCAACAAGAGCTTCAAGTCCTCACTTTCAGCAAGAAAGGCTGTGTCGTCTGTCATCTGTATAATGCAGGTTATTGATGAGTCTCCTTCCAATCTTGATGCCACGTTCCTCTTCACAGAGTCCAGTTTCTCGATTAATTTGTTCAGCATACAGATTGAATAGGTATGGCGAGAGAATATAACCCTGACATACTCTCTTCTTAATTTTAAAACATGTAGTGTTCCCTTGATTTGTTTGCACAACAGCCTCTTGGTCTAAATATAGGTTTGGGTTTCTTTAAAAAAATTTTTTTTATTAATTTAAATGAAAATTTACAGAGACTTTGGATTTCTATCCATTCATTGTTGCACTTTTCTTACCTCCCAACCCTCCCCCCTAGTAT
>NW_006399915.1:1712178-1723395 GCF_000299155.1 Elephantulus edwardii
TCTATTTCAATGAAGTATACATTATTGAACCCAAACCTATGTGAATTTAATCCTTATTCCTAGTTTGCCTTTATTTGGATACTCTGCTTTAGTACAATATCTGACAGATATTTTAATCAAAAGAGCAGATAAAAGAACCTTCCCCATTACACCGAACTGATGTTGGTTCCCCACCTTCCAACTATCAGTGCATGTGTCATGGTCCTGTCTCTCCTCTCTGCCCCATCACAACCCCTGATGTGATTGATCAGGCCTCCAGTCACTTTTTTCTGCTCATTATCTGTCTACTCCCTGTGAAGATGGTGCTCTGGGCATGTCTGGCATTGCACAGAACTGGTCGGAGATTGTTAACAATTTCATCTTGTTCAGATCCACAATCAACACTCTTGGTGCCAGCAGTCAGGAAATCAAAAGACCAGTTGCATTGAGAAAGTCTGCTGTCAAGAGAGCACTCTCCAGAGTGCTAAATAACTACAATGTCAGTCTAGAGACTAAAGTGTGCCTGATCTAGGCCATAGTCTTTGCAGTTACTCACTGTTCATCAGAGAGCTGGACAAATGACTAAGGGTAACAAAAGAAGAATTGATGCATTTAAATTGTGGTTTTGGAGAAGAGCATTGGACATACCACGGACTGTCAAGAGAACAAACAGTTCTGTCCTAGAGATGGTGAAACCAGGTTGCTCCTTGAGGCAAGAATTTTTACACTCTGTCTCACATACTGTGAAGTTGGTGCAGGATAGGGCAGGGTTCAGAACTATTGTTCATAGAGTTGCTATGACTCGTAGAAGATGCAGTGGTATATAATAACAACAACATGCCTGCAATATGGGAACAAGGTTCTGCATTCCTTACTTCCAAGGAGGACTCTAGTTGCAGTTTCTCCAAGACATATCTGTTTGTCCTTTTGTCAGTCTATAGGATATTCAACACTCTTCTCCAACACCATAGCTCAAATGGATTCTTCTTCTGTCACCCATGTTCATTGTCACCCTCTCAAACGCATAGCAAGTGATTGAAAAGAATATAACTTAAGTCAGATGATTCTTAGTCTTTAAACTGAAATTTCTCTTCAGTACTTTAGAGATATCTCTTACAGCAGACTTCCTCAGTGCTATACCTCCCCCAATATCCTGACAATATCAACAACCAAGGGTGTTGATATTGGAGCCAAGTAAGATTAAATCATTGACAATTTCAATCTTTTCTTCATCTATCATGACGCTTCCTTTGGGATTTTTCTTTTTTAATCTTGTTGTTGTTGTTGTGTACCATTGAATAGGATCTGACTGGCACAGGAGGAGATTCTCCAGTGGAGCATCTGGTTGATTGAAATCACTCACCTTTAGGATTGCATATCACGATGCTTCCTATTGACACAGTGGTGAGAATTTTTATCTTCTTGATGTTGAAATATAAGCCATATTGAAATCTTCAGTCCTTGATTCTCTAAAACAAGTGCCTCAAATCTTCCTTGTTTTTACAAGTAAGGCTGTGCTATTTGCATAATACAGGTTGTTAATGAGTCTTTCTCCAATCCAATTCTGGTGCTGCACTCTTCTTCATAAAGTACAACTTCTCTAATAATTTGCTCATTCTATAGATTGAAAAGGTATGGAGAAAGATTATAGCTCAGACACATACTTTCTCAATTTTAAACCATCCAGTGTTCCCTTGTTCTGTTTGTACAGCTTCTTCGCCTATGCGTAGATTTCTCCCCCTTCCCTCTCCTTGTCCCCTTTAGACTTTTATACATATCTTACTAATTATCTTTATATTTTTGTAATAATGGTCTTATGAAGGATTTGTTTTTATGAGAATGAGTTATTTGCTTAGCAGAATGCTCTCTCAACTCTCCCATTTTATATAGCATTTTAAAAATTTTTACTCTTGAGTGCTGCATAATATTCCATCATTTGAATGTATCATGATTTCTCAATCCATTTGTTTGCTGATAGACATTTGGTGTGTTTCCATTTTCTTGCTACTGTGAATAATGCTGCAATGAAGTTTGGGGCACAAATCTCCATTTGTGTCTCAATTCTATGTGCCTTGTGGTAGATTCCTAGCATAGATAATATTGATAATAAGGAATAGATGACTCATATGGAATTTCTATGTCCAGCTGTTTAAGGAAATGCAAAACTACCTTCTTGTGGAGGCCCTGTAGTATTCTGTAAACTTTTGTTATGAGACTCTTGTCTGTGACATCATTGCCAAATGTTTTTCCCCCAGTCAGTAGATTTTCTTTTCACTGTATTGGAAAGAGTTTTTGATGCATACAGGGATTTAATCTTTAGACATTTATCCGTTCTCTGGTTGTGCATTTTTGGCTACACTTGCCAGTTTATTTATACCATACATAGGCTAGGCCTTCTAAGTTTTGTCCCATTTTGTGTATATGATTTTTATGATGTGGGGCTTTACTCCTAGGCCTCTCAGCTACCATGAAATGATTTTTATGTATGGTGTGAGATGTGGATCCTTCTTCAGCTTTCTGTTGCACTCTTTTCAAAATAGCAATTCAGATGATTAGCTTAATATACTAGAGACACTAGAGGCCTTGAGAAATGTGTAAAATGCAAAACCAAATCCGATGCAGATCTTACTGCAATGTTTTAGAATCCTAACCACACCGTAATGGTACAGAGAAGAAGTGCTCTTTAAATCTTTACAAAAACAGACTGCCACAATTTTTTTCCTGTAGAGCAATCCCGAGTTGAAACTACTGACTTCATTAGCAGTCAACTATTTAAACCCCTGAACCACCACGGCTTAGAGTAAGGCATATTTTCCTTTAAATGAAAAAACAAAAAAACAAAAAACCAACAAGAACCAAAACAACACACCCTACTAAGCAAAATTTATAAACCTACGCATTAATTGGGAAGGGTGTACATCAGGGATGTGTCCTATCTCCATACCTTTTCAACCTGTATGCAGAACAGATTATCCAGGAGGCTGGGCTCTATGAGGAGAAATGCGGGATCAAGATTGGTGGACGATCTATCAACAATCTGCCATATGCAGATGACAAAACCCTGCTTGCTGAAACTGAGGAGGACCTCATGCACTTACTGCAGAGTGTCAAGGACTGCAGCCTTCAGTATGGACTGAGGCTCAATGTCAAGAAGACAAAGATTCTCGCCACTGGACCAATTGGCAGCATCAGGATGGATGGTGGAGAGATTGAGATTGTACACAGCTTTAGTTTGCTTGGATCCACAATCAACACTATTGGCACTAGCAGCCAGGAAATTAAAAGACGTATTGCAATGGGAAAGTCTGCTGTTAGGGACCTCTCTAAAGTAGTGAAGAGCAATGGTGTCTCTTTGGAGACTAAGGTGCGTCTGATACAGGCCATGGTCTTTGCAATCACTTGTTATGCATCAGAGAGTTGGACAATGACCTAGGAGGATTGAAGGAGAATTGATGCCTTTGAGCTGTGGTGCTGGAGAAGAGTATTGAAGGTACCCTGGTCTGCCAAGGCAACAAACAGATTCCTCCTTGAGAGGGTTAAACTGGGCTGTTCCTTGGAGGTAAGGATTCTGAGGCTTTATTGACATACTTTGGACATGTTGTAAGGAGAGACAGGTCCTTGGAGAGGGACATCGTGTTTGGGAGGGTGGAGGGCAGGCGCAGGAGGGCAAGGCCCTCTACGAGGTGGATTGATTCAGTGACTGGGATAATCGGAATGGGTGTGTTGGAGACAGTGAGATTGGCACAGGACAGAGCAGAGTTTAGGGCTGTTATACCTAGGGTAGCTATGAGTCGCAAGTGACTCGATGGCACATAACAACAATAACAACAGAAAATACCCTTGTCCTATCAGGTCCTTAGAGTTGAAATTGATTAGAGAACAATTGATTTGATTTTTGGGTTTATAGAGTTGCTATTAGTCATTGTCCCTTGATGGCACATAACAACACTATATGTACAGACATAAAGTAATCTTATGTTTACATTTTTCAAACATTATTGCGAAGACATCACAACCAAAATAAAAGAACGAACTTAAAAGAAGGAACATTTTTAACTACTAAAGATGTCAAAAAAAGTTACAATAAAAAGGCCTTTTTCCCTTCAACTCTTTCTCTCTGCTTCCCACTTTCTCTGTCCAAAAGCAAACACATATTCAACGTAGTCTGAGAAGTCATGCAAGTGATTTACTATGCTTTTTTTTTATAGATACACTGTACTTTTTTTCAAACAGCAAATTAATTATTAGCTTAATGTACTGGATAATACTGTTTTGTTAACATCTCAAATTGTGAAGTACCTACCCTATACTCATGACTTTCATAACTCAGGTTCTTTGAGTTCATCACGACTGGCCTCTGGTCTCCGTGAGCTACTATCAGATCCTCATATTTGCTGTATTGTTTGTAAGAATTTAATCTTCACCTGTCAAGAACTCGACATATACATGTTTAGTGAATATCTATTCTTTTCACATTTTCATTTTTATTGTGTGCTCTCAGCCAATTCACAGCTGACCCTCCAGTGGGTTTTCAGAGGTTATGAACATGGAGAAACGACCAAAGTTATACAAGTGTTCAGGTCTTTCATTTATAGGATCAATATGAGTGGTCTACAACTCAACAGCACTAAACAACAACAAACATATATCACATAGGACGAGACTGTCCATCTTTTTTCTTGGAGCATCTGGTGGATTTGAACTACCTGTCTTTGGGTTGGCAGTGCAGCTCCTTACTGAGACCACTCTTTTCATCTCCTAAGTAATCATTTCTTACTGTAGTATACAATTTAGTAGAGAAATTAAACACATGGAGATAATTAGCATCATACAGTAATTTAAGTTGATACTTGAAACACTTGAGCTCACTGCCAGAGCAACAGGGAAAAAATACACATATAAGTGGACCCATGCAGGTCAAATCTATGTTGTTCAAACATCAATTATATCTCTTAAATGCCTCTTAATGGGAAAGTATGATACTAGGCACTGGTGAGTGTAGTGTCACTGGGCTTGTTATTAGGAGCGAGTCAGTCCCTGGAGAAGAACACCATGATTGGAAAAGTAGAGAAGACCCTCAGTGAGAGGATTTATTATAAAAGCTCCCTTTTTTCATAGTTGTCCAAGTAAAATGAGGACTACTTCTGACTGACTAAATACAAAACACACCTGTTCAACATGGGAACTGAATGCTCTGGGAAGAACTTTGTCATTAAAAAAGTTCCAATTAAGGTTTTAAGATTATCATAAAGATAAAAATCATACAATTAGGAGAATACTCATAAAAGATACGCATTTTACATTGAGAAGCAAAAATCCTATTATTTCTTATATATCCCTTAGGGACCAGTTTAAGAAAGATTTACCTGATAATTTATAAATCCTAAAGGAAAGTCAGGTCCCTCAGTGATATATATTTATATTTTTAGGTATTCCATTGATTCCAACATCAAACAACTAATTCTGTGTTCACGTGTTTGCTGTCTGACATTTCTACCACAACACAGACTCCATCCAACATGGGTACCATATCAAGTTTATGTACCACTGCACATCTCCATGATCTTGTTGTTAGGCGTCATTGACTCAGCTCTTGAGTAAATGTATATACAAGAGTAGGAAACCCTGTCCAATACTGTGCCATCCTCAAAAATCTTTGCTGTGCTTGAGTTCATTGTTGATCCCTCTCTGAGGGTCTTCCTCTCCTTCACTGACCCTCTACTTTTCCAAACACAGTGTTCTTCTCCAGGGACTAATCACTCCTGATAATACACTCAGTGTGATACAGTTTCACCAGTGCCTAGCATCATGCTTTCTATATAAAAGGCATTTAAGAATTATTGTCGATGCTTGAACAATGTAGGTTTGCATTGCATAGATCCACTTACAAGTGCATTTTTTTCCTGTTGCTCTGGCAGTGAGCTCAAGTGTTTCAAGTACCAGCTTAAAACACTGTGTGATGCTAATCATCTCCATGTGTTTAATTTCTCTAGTAAATTGTATATTGTGCTAAGAAGTGGTTACTTGGGTTATTAACTATGCTGCGAGAGAGGAGGCAGCACCCTTAACCCCTTTAATATTCATTTGTCAATTGTAGTTGCTGAGTGATTAAGCAAAGCAGCTAAAGGTCAAGGGATTAGGGTTTATGACCTCTTTTTACATCTTTGTAATCTTTGATATAATTATCAGAAAGTCTTAAACTTGGCATCACCTGGGAAGTCCTTTAAAGAATACAGATTAATGTTTCACTACATTTGTAAAAGCAAAAATATTGTAGAGGCAGTGCCACCTCCTAGCTGATCCTCCAGCAGGTTTTGTGAGACTGCTAGTCACATGGGAGGAGAGTACCCATCTGAGGGTAAGGTCATATCATCTATGTTTCAAAAGTTCTTGAGGTTATGGTTTGCAGTCAGAGTCAGAAGCCACTAAATGAGTTCTAACATTCTAAGTTTCATTAAATAAGGCAGTTCTTGTATTGGATCACTCTAATGAAACATAGTTGTTGAGAATATATTGTTGTTGTTGTTGTTATGTGCCATCAAGTTGTCTGAGACTCATAGCGACCCTATATACAACAGCCCTAAACTCTGCCCTATCCTGTGCCAATCTCACTATCTCCAACACGCCTACCCCCTTTACCCCAGTCACTGAATCAATCCATCTCATCGAGGGTCTTCCTCTCCTGCACTGTTCCTCCATCCTCCCAAGCAGGACGTCCCTCTACAAGGACTGGTTCCTCCTTGCAACATGTCCAAAATATGTGAAGCTTCAGAATCCTTGCCTCCAAGGAGCAGTCTGACTTCACCCTCTTCAGGACAAATATGTTCATTTTCTTAGCAGTCCATGGTATATTCAATACTCTTCTCCAACACCACAGCTCAGAGTCATCAACTCTCCATCTACCATCCTTAGTCATTGTCCAACTCTCTGATGCAAAGCAAGTGATTGCAAAGACCATGGCATGTGTCAGGTGCACCTTAGTTTCCAGACTGACATCGTTGCACTTCAGTACTTTAGAGAGGTCTTGAACCACAGACTTTCCCATCTCAATACGTCTTTTAATTCCCTGGCTGCTGGTGCCAAGAGTGTTGACTGTGGAGTCAAGCAAACCAAAACTGTGAGCAATCTCAATCTCTTCACCATCCTGCTGCCATTTGGCTCAGTGGCGAGAATCTTTGTTGTCTTGATATTGAGCCTCAAACCATACTGAAGACTGCAGTCCCTGACCTTCCAGAGCCAGTGCTTCAGGTCCTCCTCAGTTTCAGCAAGCAGGGTTGTGTCATCTGCATAATGCAGATTGTTGATGATTCTTCCTCCAATCCTGATGCCGCATTTCTCCTCATAGAGCCCAGCCTCCTGGACGATCTGTTTCTGCATAAAGACTGAAAAGGTATGAAGACAGGATGCAGCCCTGGAATACACCTTTCCAAATTTTGAGCCATGCAATGTGTCCCTGCTCTGTTCTGACGACTGCCTGCTGGTCCAAGTGTAAGTTTTGCATTAGCACAATCAAATGTTCTAGGATTCCTATTCTTCTCAGAATTAGCCACAGTTTGTTATGATCCACACAGTCAAATGCCTTTGCGTAATCAATGAAACAAAGACAGACATTCTTCTGGTACTCCTTGATTCCAGCCAAGATCCATTTAACATTAGCTACAATATCCCTAGTACCATGGCCCTGTCTAAATCCAGCTTGCACTTCTGGTAGTTGTCTGTTGATGTGCTGTTCCAGTTCTTTTCAGATAATCTTCAGCAGAATCTTGCTTGCATGTGATATTTATTTTTTTTATGTTGTCAAGGATTTCATTTTATTTGGCTCCACAATTAATACTTATGGTATCAGCAGTCCAGAAACTATAAAACATGCTGAATGGGAGCAATCTGCTGTCAAGGACCTCTACATAGTGCTAAGAGCAAGGATGTTACTATAAGACTAAGGTATATCTCATCTACACCACGGTAGTTTTCAATTTCCTTCTGTTCATCTGAAAGTTGGACAATAAGGAAGACTGAAGAGGAATTGATGCCTGTGAATTGTGGTGCTGGAGAAGAGTACGGAACATGCTACGGATTGTCCAAAGAGCTAACCGACCTGACTTGAAGGAAGTGTAACCAGAGCACTCCTTAGAAGCAAGGATGGTAGTACTTCGTCTCACTTATCTTGTGCATATTGGCAGGAGGAATCAGTCCTTGGAGAGAGACATCACGCTGGGAAAGGTGGAGTGTCAGCGAGAGAGAAAAACCCTCAAGAAGATGGACTGACCCAGTGACTGCCACAATAGAGCATGACAGAGATCATGTGCGTGTTGCAGGAGATGGCCAGGCTCAGGCCTGTTGTCTAGTCAAGTCAGAGTCCACTTGGTGAACCTCAGGACACAAAGTCCAAAGCAACTCCCCACCCAGTCCTGGCTTTGAGAGGCTCCCTGTACCTCTTTCTCAACCTTATAGTCTTCATCTGATGTACTATCTGTTCACTCATTGTAGGTTTCTCCATCCTGAGGAAATTCCAAGAGAGCAGAGACTTAATCAGTTTGTCAACTTCTGTGGCCCCCATTCTGAGAAGAATGTCTGGATCATAACAGGCACTCAACACATAGCTGCTGGCTGAATCGCCTAACCTGAAAAGCATATGATATTTATGATATTGTTTGATAATTTCCAGACTCTGTGGGATCACCTTTCTTTGGAATGGGGACAAGTATAGATCTCTTCCAGTCAGTTGGCCAACTGGTTGTTCTCCATATTTCTTGGCACAACTTGGTGAGCACATCTAGGGCAGCATCTGTTAGTTGAAATATGTCAATTGGTATACCATCAATTCCTTGGTCCTTATTCTTGGCCAATTCTTTCAAAGCAGTCTGAACGTCTTCCTTCATCACCATAGGCTCTTGCTCATATGTTGTTTCATTAAATTCTTCTGTGTCTGCCAATTCTTTTTGGTATAATGACTCTGTATACTCTCTCAATCTTCTTTTAATACTTGCAGGATCACTCAATATTCTGCCCAAAGCATCCTTAAGTATTGCAACTAGAGGCTGGAATTTCCTCTTCAGTTCCTTGAGCTTAAGAAATGCTGAGTGAGTTCGGCCCTTTTGATTTTCTGACTCCAGCTCTTTACACATTTCATTATAATACTTTGTCTTGTCGCACAGCCTTTTGAAATCTCCTGTTCAGCTCCCTAATGTCTTGATTTCTTCCTTCTGCTTTGGTTTCTCGACACTCCATTGCAATATTCAGAGTCTCTTCTGACATCTACTTTGGTCTTTTCTTCCTCCTCCATCTTTGCAACGACCTTTTGCATTCTTCATGGATGATATTCTTAATATCTTCCCATAACTCATCTGGTCTTCGCTCATTAGTGTTCAAGGCCTCAAACCTGTTCCTGAGATGGTTCTGAAATTCAGGTGGGATGGACTCATGGTTATAATTTGGTCCTTGTAATATGTACTAAATATGTTGCTCTCATTGGAATAAGTAATATAAGGAATACTTTCTGACTTACCAGATTTATTTTATCTAACTGGGGAGAGATAAGTGGCTGAACACACTGATAGTACAGAGCATCACAAACAACAGTAAAGGATATTCAACAGAGTCTGAGGCACAGTAAAAGATTGGGAGGGAGATACAATTTGGGTTAATTGTGAGGGCTGGGTAGGAATTAAACAAATGGGGGAGATGTGGGAACAGAAAGAACAGAATGCCTGCAAGCTCATGGAGATGGGGATACTTGATTGACTTGAGTCCTTCAAGTGATTCTCAAATAGCACAGCAACAGACAACAGAGACACCATCGGACAGGAGGCTGTTACAGCACAGAGGCCTTTGAGCCAGAAAGATCTGGTTTAAAGAAAACTTTTGTTGTTGTCTCTGCGATTAGAGAAATCAATCTGTTTACAATCAATTTTCTTAGCTGTAAAGAATTGGTATTTATCTCCTAAGATTATTGTGAACAATAATGAGGCAATTGATTTACAGATCATAACACAGCATCTAGGGAGCTCTGATAGCTTCTTGTTGTAATGTACTGTTTGCTCAGAACTGACGTGTAGATGACCCTCCAGTGGGTTTCAGAGGCAGTAAATCACATTGGAGAAGACTGTCCATCTTTCATGTTTGGAGCAGCTGGAGGATTCGAACCACGTACCTTTATGTTGGCAGCACAGCTCCTTTGGTGACTTACTGGTAAGGAATTGTGCTCCCAGTGCAAAGGTACACCTGGTAGATGATGAACAGAATATATTCCCAAGAAGTCAGGTCATTACAGCTTTTGACTTTAAATTTTAAAGGTTTTTTTTGGTTCGTTGGTTGGTTTTAATAATTGTGGTTGTTATTATTTTTACACTGAAAATACTTAATATAACGGAATGTTTAGGGAAAAGTGTCCTTTCAAAGCCAGTCTTCTAGTTTCTATGTTGTTCTGCCTACATATAATGAGACAGCATCAGTTTTTGCCTATCTCTCCAGAGATAGTTGAAAGCACTGTTGGAATGCTGATGTTGTTGTTGTTGTTGTGTGCGGTCGAGTCCTTTGTGACTCATAGCGACCCTATATACAACAGCCCTAAACCCTGCTCTATCCTGTGCCAATAGCACTGCCTCTGATACACCCATCCCGATTACCCCAGTCACTGAATGAATCCAGCTCATAGAGGGTCTCCCCCTCCTATGCCATCCCTCCACCCTCCCAAGCTTGATGTCCCTCTCCAAGAACCTGTCCCTTCTTACAACATGTCCAAAGTATGTCAGACGAAGTCCCAGAATCCTTGCCTCCAAGGAGTAGCCCAATTTAACCCTCTCCAGGATGAATCTGTTTGTTTTGTTCGCAGTCCATGGTACATTCAATACTCTTCTCCAGCACCACAGCTTAAAGGCATCAATTCTCCTTCTATCCTCCCTAGTCATTGTTCAACTCTCTGATGATGCATAACAAGTGATTGCAAATACCATGGCCTGTATCAGATGTACCTTAGTCTCCAGAGACACACCATTGCTCTTGAGTACTTTAGAGAGGTCCCTAACAGCAGACTTCCCTATCACAATATGTTTTTTTATTTCCTGGATGCTGGTGCCAAGAGTGTTGACCATGGAGCTGAGCAAACTGAAGCTGTGAACAATCTCAATCTCTTTGCCATTCATCCTGATGCTGCCAATTGGTCCAGTGGTGAGAATCTTTGTCTTCTTGACATTGAGCCTCAGTCTATACTGAAGGCTGCAGTCCTTGACCCTCTGCAAC
>NW_006399915.1:1724644-1725637 GCF_000299155.1 Elephantulus edwardii
AGGGTGGAGGGACAGCGCAGGAGAGGAAGGCCCTCTATGAGGTGGATTGATTCAGCCACTGGGATAATTGGGACGGCAGTGTCAGAGACAGTGTGATTGGCACAGGACAGAGCGGAGTTTAGGGCTGTTGTACATAGGGTCGCTATGAGTCGCAAGTGACTCGACCACACATAACAACAACAAACATGGACCACTTTGGAGAAAAGTTCCCATTATGATATCTTTCCTTTAAATAGTTGTAGTAAGTGTTAAATAGAAAAAAAAATATATGCCATTTGTATTTTTAACTTTTTCTAAATTGAGATTTTAATGAAAGTTTATAGAGAACTTGGATTTCCCTTCACTCATTGTTACACATTTTCCTCCCCGCCCCTAATTTCTGACTTTTTATTGTGATTTGAATGAGAATTTATAGCAAATGGTTTTTCCATCTAACAATTCATACATGTTTCATGAATTGATTGTACTCCCACATTCTGACAGTGTTCACTCCACTTCCCGCCTGTGACTTCTGTTTCCAAACCTTTACCATTGTTTTCCCTTTGATGCTTTTTGTAGTTTTTAGTGTTAAATTCATCTTATGCTGTTTTTTTCATAAATAGTGTGAGGAATGGAACTTGTTTTTCTGAAAATAACTATCCAGTTTGCCAGTTCTGTTTATTAAGGAGACTATGTATTCCCCACTTAATGTATTTCAGCATTTTGCCAAAGACCAGCTGTCCGTAGGTGAATGGATCTAGTTCTGGTTCTTAATTCGGTTCTGTTGGTCTATGTGTCATTGTACCAGTTCCAAGTGGCTTTGATTCTCTGTCTGTTAATAGATTTTTAAAATTTTACTCTGTTCTTCAATAAAGCTTTGCTTATTTGGGTCTCTTTCCTTACCATATAAAGTTAATGATTCACAGCTTTAGTTTGCTTGGCTCCACAGTCAACACTCTTGGCACCAGTAGCCAGGAAATTAAAAGGCGCATTGCCATGGGAAAGTCTGCTGTT
>NW_006399915.1:1727009-1727679 GCF_000299155.1 Elephantulus edwardii
TCACTATACACTTTACTAGTGCAATACATTTCCTGGTATCTTGACCACTGGTTTCAAGTGTGGTGATATGGATCCAGGTAAAATGAAATCATTGGCGATTTCAATCTATGCTCCATCCATCATGCTGGTCCAGTAGTGAGAATTTTTATTTTCTCAATGTTGAGATGTCATCCATATTAAAAAGCAAAGACTTTGATCTTGTGCAGCAAGTGCTTTAAGTCCTCTCCACTTTCCACAAGCAAGGTTATGCCATCTGCTTAATGCAGGTTGTTGATGAGTCTTCCTCCAATCCTGATTGTAGTAGACTATAGGTGGATGAATTAACTTCTGAGTTCTTGATTCTACTTTACTTGTCTATGTGTCTGGCACTGTACCAGTACCACACAGTTTTGATTAATGTGGTTGTGTAGTAGGTTTTGAAATCATGAGGTATAAGGCCTTCTAGTTTGCTTTTCTTCTTTAGTATAGCTTTGCTCATCTAATGTTGCTTTATTTTCCATATAAAATTGATGATTGCCCTTTACATCTTTTGAAGAATGGTGTTAAAATCTGAATTGAGATTGCATGAAAGTGGTAGATGGATTTTGGTAGTATTGTAATTTTCAAAATGTTAAGGTTTCCTACCGATGAAATATTTTTCTATTTATACAGATTTTTTTTTGCTTCTTTT
>NW_006399915.1:1727922-1730773 GCF_000299155.1 Elephantulus edwardii
TGTGTGTGTGTGTGTGTGTGTGTGTCTTATTAGATTTGTTCCTAAGTATTTCATCTCATGGCTGTTGGAATGAGTTTTGTTATCCTTAATTCCTTTTCACTATTCTCTTTGCTGTTGAAGATATATCTGACTGATTTTGTATATTCATCTTGTTTGGTTGAATTGATCAATGAGGTCCAATAATTTTCTTGCTGAATCTTTGGGATTTTTCTGTTCTATCATACCATCTGCAATTAAAAATAGTTTTACTTCTTTTTTTGCTAATTTTGGTACCTCTTATTTCAATTTCCTGCCTTATTGTTCTAGCTAGGACTTCTCTCTTTGAGTTATGTCACATCAGCAAATGAATGTCCTAAAAGCTTTGCTTCAAAAACATCATTAAGGTAAAAATCTACTTTGAGGAGACAAGTATTCCCTAGTCTTGTGAACCTAGGAGACTCGTCTTCTAACACTGTGTGAGGGACCTCTGGTGGGTTAGTGATAAAGAATTGCATCACCAACACAAAGGTATGTGGTTTGAAATCACCAGCTGCTCCATGGGAGAAGGATGGACAATCTTCTATCATGAATTTACTGCTTTGGAACAACCCACTGGAGGATCAACTATGGGTCACTTCTGACTCAGTAAACAGCAATAACAACAACACTATATCATGTAATGTTCCCTTGTTACCCTATTTTACACTGCATTTTTTTTTAACCCAGAAGCAGGACACCAGTTCCTTTTTTCTAGTTTCTTTTAGTCTGGAAGGTTCCCTGAAACCTGTTTTTTTGAGTTATGGCATAGGCAAAGAATATCCAACACACCTTCACTTGCCAGGAGAACATTCCAATTTGTCTTGGAAAAAATAGAGCAAAAATGTTTCTTTAAAACTGGATAGTGAAACTTTGTCTAACATACTTGTGACATATTATCAGGAAAGACCAATCTCTGGAGAGGGATATCATGCTGAGTAAAGCAGAGGACCAGCAAAGAAAGAGAAGACTAAATAAAATGGATTGCCACAGTGACTGCAATAATGGGCTCAACCGTACATAGCAAGCATAGCAAGTTCTGTTTCATTCTGTTTTACATGGGGTTGCTACAAGTTGGAATTGACTGTAACTAATAACAATGTAACAATTTATGTATTTTCTTCTGTTTTTTTAAGTTCTTTATTGTAGTTTTAAAATTCTTTCTCCTGTTTGTAGTACAAAAATCTTATTTGAAACCAATGAATCTTGAAGATGACAGAAAGATCAATATAAGATAGCTGCAAATAAACTTAGTATTCGCTAAGCTCTTCAAAGACCTTTAAAGTGCACAAATCTTCTTCTACATTTTAATAAAAATATTCACACAATGATTTTAGTTGAAAAGGAAATGTGAAATTTCAAGTTAAAAGTCTAGAATGGACTATGAGACCTAAATTTGTTCAAGAAAAAAATCTGAAATTAGTAACAAAATTTTTTTATTAAAAAACTTCAACTTGTTACTTTCATATAAATGAGAACATACTCCTAATTATGTGTTTTTTAATTTTGGTTGGGAAAATGATAATCTTTTAAAAATATTTTATATTGGTTTGCTTACAAAATTTATAGATATAGATATAGAGATAGAGATGATAGAGATAGAGATAGAGATAGAGATAGATATGGTGTTTCACCCTACCTTTCATTCACATTGTTTTTCATAAGGTCACTCTCATTCATAAGGAATCCTTTGTCAACACATTCCTTTGTTACACACACAGCGCTTACTTTTAAAAGATAATGGAGAGTAAATATCTCAGGCCAGCTATGGATTGTTGTTGTTGTTGTTATGTGCCGTCTAGTTGCTTGTGACTCATAGCGACCCTATGTACAACAGCCCTAAACTCTGCTCTGTCCTATGCCAATTGCACCGTGTACATAGGGTTTCGGAGGCCTGCTATTTCAGAAGTGGATGGCTAATCCTTCTTCCTAGTCTGTCTTAATGTGAATGTTCAGATTTAGAGAAGTATCAGAGAGATAAGTAAAAGATATTGTGCAGTTAACCATTCGTATCAGTGTTGTCCAGGCCCTTG
This sequence comes from Elephantulus edwardii, assembly GCF_000299155.1. Taxonomy (NCBI): domain Eukaryota; kingdom Metazoa; phylum Chordata; class Mammalia; order Macroscelidea; family Macroscelididae; genus Elephantulus; species Elephantulus edwardii. Next base: position 1,729,971 of record NW_006399915.1, read on the forward strand.
GCACACGTGTCTTTACTCACTTAATTCCCTGCTCCACCATCGGCCAGGATACCCATCCACTTCTACCCACTCCCTTCAAAATCCATCTCCCATTGTCCCGCTCTTGATCTGATATCTTATATCTGAAGCTTCCTTGGCTTCTGTGATTCCAAATATGTTGGCTTCTGACAGTTTCTTATTCTGTGACCAGTGTCTCTTAAGTTCAGTGGCAATGCTTTCCGAGCAAAGGTGATGTGTCCTGTAGAACTGAGATGGGGGCATGGGGTTTCAAGGTCCCTTTGTGTCCCTCCTCTCTGCCTGTCGGGATTTCTTTCTTTCTCCCTCTATGCGGCCTTTGAATGGATTCCGTGTGGCCTTGGGGGCTCCACGTTTACCTGAGATGGATAGAGCAGTTAAAATCTCTATCATTTGGTTCTAGATAGATTAATATTTATGTTAATACTCAACACAATTAGATTTGGCAACAGATTCTTCCTGTTAACTAGTCAGGGTGGGATGGTATAAGATGACTTGGACTTTAGAGTTAAGAGCCAGGGAGTAGGACCTTACGTATAGTGGAGATAATATAACGCTAGAATGAAGTTCCCAATTCAGTAGTGGAGACCTGGCTATTATTTAAAAGTACGTGGTGACATTTCTGTTAGGAATGCAATAAAGAAAAATGATGATTTTTATAGTGGGTCATACGATCAATGTTTTCTGCACATACAAGTCTTGAAGCATTTTTATTTGCTTTCTTTACTAAAGAGAGAGCCTTTCTGGCCTAGTCTGTAGAGATTTGTGCTGCTAACCCAAAAATCATC
>NW_006399915.1:1732148-1733203 GCF_000299155.1 Elephantulus edwardii
ATTTCACTCAGCATAAAATCCTCCAGGATCACTCATTTTACATAATATTTCATGAGTTCCTTGTTTTTCAATGCAGCGTAGTATTCCATTGTGTGATTATGCTAGAGCTTTTCTATCCATTTGTTTGTTGATGGAAACTTGGGGTTGTTTCCAACTCTTTGCTATTGTGAACAAAGCTGCAATAAACATGGGTGTACATATATCTGCTTGGGTGGTGGTTATTGTTTCTTTAGGGTATATTCCCATTAGTGGAATTGCTGGGTCAAATGGTATTTATTTTTGAAGCTTTTTGAGAAAGTGCCATACAGCCTTCCATCATGGTTGCACCTCCTATGTATAATTTGTTGCTATTGTGTGTCATCAAGTTGAGTATGGCTCAGAAACACTATGAACAACAGATCTGAATCCCATCCTATTCTGTGCCATCCTCATTATCTCTGACTCTTGAACCCATTGCTGCAGTCACTATGTCAATCCATCTCTTTCAATGACCCTCCACTTTTCTAAGCCTGGTATGCCTATCTAAGAAATAGTTTCTCCAAGTAACATGTCCAAAGTGTGAGAGATGTAGCATGTCCATCCTTGCCTCCAAAAAAGCGCTCTAGCTGACATACCCATTAGTTGTTTTGGGAGTCCATGGGATGGATAGTCAAAGCTCTTCTCTGATACCATCATCCAAAGGCATCAATTCTTCCTCTGTCATCTTTAATTATTGTCTAACTCTCAGATTCATAGCAAGTTATTAAAAAAGAATAAAACCTGAATGAGGCACACCTTAGTCTTCAAACAGACATCCTTGCTCTTCAGTATTTTGGAGAGGTCCCTGATAATGGAATTGCCCAATGTAATTGACATATTTCAGCTAACATATGCTGCCCTGGATGTGCTCACCAAGTTGTGCCAAGAAATTTGGAGAACAACCACTTGGCAAACTGACTGGAAGAGATCTATATTAGTTCCCATCCCAAAGAAGGGTGACCCAACACAGTGTGGAAACTAGAACAATATCATTAATTTCACATGCAAGCAAGATTCTACTGAAGATTATCCAAAAA
>NW_006399915.1:1734134-1735102 GCF_000299155.1 Elephantulus edwardii
GTCCTTGGAGAGGGACATCATGCTTGGTCGGGTGGAGGCACAGCACAGGAGGGGAAGGCCCTCTATGAGGTGGATTGAGTCAGTGACTGGGGCAATTGGGATGGGTGTATTGGAGATGGTGTGATTGACACCGGATAGAGCAGAGTTTAGGGGTGTTGTACATAGGGTTGCTATGAGACACAAATGACTCGATGGCACATAACAACAACAACAATATGTGTCCTGATTTTCTGACTGCTGGTATCAAGGATATTGATTGTTGATGCAAGTAATTTGAAATCATTGATAATTTCATTTTTTTCCTTCATCTGTTATGAACCTATCTATTGGCCCTGTGGTGAAGACCTTTGTTTTTTGATTTTGAGATAGAATTCATATTGAAAGCTGTAGTCCTTGATGTTCTGCAGCAAGTGTTTCAAGTCCTCTTCACTTTAAGCAAGCAAGTTAGTGTTATTTGAATGACACAGGTTATTGATGAGTTTTCCTCTAATTCTGATGCTACATCCTCCTTCAAAGAGTCCAATTTCATTACTTTTTTTTGGTGAAGCATACAGATTGAATAGGTATAGAGAAAGGAAATGACCTTGACACACACCATTCCTGATTTTAAACAATGCGGTGTTCTCTTGTTACATTCAGACAATAGCTTCTTTGTCTAGATATAGATTTTTGTACAAGCATAATTAATGATCTGGGATTACCATTTTTCTCAGTGTTAGCCATAGTTTAGTTTTATCCACACAGTCAAATGCCCCTGTATAATCAACAAAACACAGATAGACATTCTTCTGGTACTCTCTGCTTTAAGCCAGTATCCATCTGACATTAGCAGTGATATCCCTAGTGCTATGGCCTCATAAAGCCCACTTGAACTTCTAGCATTTTTGTCTATGTACTGTTGTAGCAATTTTTGGACATTCTTCAGCAGTATTTTGGTTACATGTCTGCATGTATTAAAAAGCATAATA
>NW_006399915.1:1735304-1736156 GCF_000299155.1 Elephantulus edwardii
ATAATAAAAATAATTTATATATATATTTTTCCCCACCAAATGGGTTTGAAAAGAAAACACCTAAGAAAGCAAATAAAAAAAAGAAATAGGCTACATGCCTAGTCAGGCATGGACGAGATTCTGTGATTTCCCTGAATAATCAAATCATGATCAATATATCATCTTAGGGATTGGTTAGCTTTACATTTACATACAACCAAATTAAGACCCTGTATACACCTTCTTTTCCTTATTTGTGAAATTGATATAAAAATATTAATCTCAAGGCAGGGGAACCTGGTCACTAGCTGAAATGCAGACCACTGAGGGTATTAATAGACTTTAAGAGAGGCAGGCCTCAGTCAGGAGAGATTGTCACTGGGCCTTGTTGAACCACAAAGGGTGCCTAGAAGTACCAGGGTTTGCTCTCCCCTTACCTGGATAGAGATTCCTCAGTTAGGGGAACCTGGTTACCAGGCTCACCACAGACCACCAAACACATTAATAGACTTTAACTAGGTGAGGTTTCTACCAGGCTGTTGGGACCAGAAAGGGCATCTTCATCTACGGGGAGCTGCTTCCAATTTACCTAAAGAATTAAGTGTTTCAGCCAGGGAATCTTCCTTGCTGACCACAGATCAAGATTAGAGAGGACTTAAAGGACTTTTGGAAAGATGAACCTTCCTGCTGCACAGGACCAGAAAAGACTTCAGGCAGAATGAGTTGATCTCTCCCATGAAGGTAACCCTTTAAGTCTGCAACTTATCAATAGCATCATAAAGATAAAGAACTGTCTACAATGTATGCAGACACAACAGAAACTTCCTAACACTTACTAAGAAGAACTTCATAAGTCAAGAAAGTAACAGACAA
>NW_006399915.1:1736317-1795227 GCF_000299155.1 Elephantulus edwardii
TATAAAAAGCAGATCGTATTTCAGACCCAATGAATACACCAGTGAGAGAGAGGCAGAAGAAATATTGACATGAAGTCATATGAATAGATATTGAAAAAGTTAAAAATGACAGATGAAAGAACTGAAACCATACATAAAGCAAATACCCAAAAGGACAGGAAGCCAGAAGAAATATATCAACATGGAATTACATGAACAATTACTGAAGAAATTGCAAAGGATGGAAGAAAGAATTGAAACTATAAATAAAAAGATACAAGAATTAAAAAAAATAACAAACAACACAAGACAAAGTACAACCAACAGAATACAGGAAATAACAGAAATCATGAAAATGCAATCCAGAATATCAAGACTGAAACTGCAGAATTTTCCAACATGCTGGAGGGAAGAAAAACCAGAACAGAAGAGATTGAATAGAAAGTCAGCAAGCTCAGACAGGAATTTCAAGGGGAACATATTAGAAGATAGAATGAGGAAATAGAAGGAAAATGAAGAAAACATTAGAATCATGTGGGATAACATAAAAAAGAACAACATATGTGTGGTCAGAATTCCAGAACAAGATGGGGATAGGAAAAGCATTGAAAATTGTGAAAGTGGTACTAAAAGAAAACTTCCCTGGTATCATGAAAAAATAAAGAACTCCACATTCAAGAAGTTCAGTGAACTCCAAACAAACTAGACCTCAAAAGAAAAACAAGACATATAATAATACAATTTTCCAAAATCAAACAGTAGAACACTAAAAGCAATGCCAGAAAAACCAAAGAGCCTGTTCTTGTTTTACCAGTGACATCTTAAAATGTTTCATAGTAGTTTGCATGCAAAATTCACAACTATTGTATTGAATTCATATTTAATGTATTTTACTCATTCTTTTATTTTATTTTATTCACATTGTGAATCTCATATGATCTATTTTAGAAATTGTGTTTTATAAAATTAATCATTATTGATATATGCTTATTATGCCTATCCTGACTTTTCAGGTCCCTAATGTGGAAATTATTGAACAATATCATTAATATCACAAGCAAGATTTTGCTGAAAATTATCCAAAAATGAATGGAGCAGCATGCCCACAAAGAACTTCCAGATGTTCAGCCTGGGTTTAGAAGAGGCCGTGGTACTAGGAATATTACAGCTAATGTTAGATGGATCTTGTCTGAAAGCAGAGAATACCAGAGGAATACCTATCTGTGTTTCATTGACTATGCAAAGGTGCTTGACTGTGTGGATTACAATAAACTGTGACTGACTCTAAGAATGAGAATCCCAGAACATTTGATTCTGCTTATGCAAAACCTATACTTGGACCAGGAGACAGTCTTTAGAACAGAGCAAGGTGACACTGCAAGGTTCAAAATCAGGAAGGGTGTATGCGAAGGATGTATTCTGTCTCCATACCTTTTATGCAGAACAGATCATCTGGCAAGCTCGGCTGTATGAGGAAGAATGTGGCATCAGGATTGGAGAAAGACTCACCAACAACCGACATTATATAGATGACACACCCTGTTTACTGAAACTGAGGAGGACCTGAAGTGCTTGCTGCAGAAGGTCAAGGACTGCAGCCTTCAATATGGATTGAAGCCCAACATCAAGAAAACAAAGATTCTCACCACTGGGCCAATTGGCAGCATCATGATGGATGGTGAAGAGATTGAGATTGTTAACAGCTTTAGTTTGCTTGGCTCCACAATCAGTACTCTTGGTACCAGCAGCCAGGAAATTAAGAGATTAAATGCATTGGGAAAGTATGTTGTCAGTGTCCTCTCCAGAGTGCTGAAGAACTACGATGTCAGTCTGAAGATTAAGATATGCCTTATCCAAGCCATCATCTTTGCAATTACTTGCTATGCATCAGAAATCTGGACAATGACAAGGGATGACAGAAGCAGAATTGATGCCTTTGAGCTGTGGTGCTGGAGAAGAGTATTGAATATACCATGGACTGCTAGGAGAATAAACTGGTTCAACTTGGAAAGGGTGAAACCAGGGTGTTCCTTAGAGGCAAGTTTTTTTTTTTAAATTTTATTTTATTTTTGTGTAAGTGTACTGTCAAACCAGATCTGACTGGTATAGGAGGAGATTGTCCCTCCTTCCCAGGCAGAGCAGCTGGTGGATTAGAACCGTGCGCCTCTGGTATTGTAGTTGCAGCTCCTTGCCACTAAGTCACCAAAGCTCCCCCGAGGCAAGGATTTTGAAGCTTTGCCTGACATATTTTGGACATGTTGCAAGGAGGGGACCAGTCCTTGGTAGGGATATCATGCCTGGGAGGCTGGAGGGACAGCACAAGAGAGGAAAATCTTCAATGAGATGAATTGACTCAGTGACTGGGGTGGTGGGGGAAGGTGTGTCAGAGACAATAATATTGGCTCAACATAGAGCAGGGCTCAGAGTTGTTGTACATAGGGTAGCTATGAGTCGCAGGCTACTTGATGGCACATAACAACAACAATCAGGGAGAAACTTGATTTCACCCTCTCCAAGACAGACCTATTTGTTCTCCATTGTATGGTCAATGCTCTTCTTCAGTACCACAACTCAAAGTCATCGATTCTTCTTTTGGCATTTATTGTCATTGTCCACCTCTCTGATGCATACCAAGTAATTGCAAAGACCATGGCTTGCATCAGGCACACTTTAGTCTCTAGACAGATATCATTGTTCTTTAGAATTTTGGAGAGATCCCTGACAGCAGACTTCCCTCACTTTGTCTTTTGATTTCCTGACTGCTGATGCTAACAGTGTTGATTGTGGAGCCAAGGAAGCCAGAATGGTTAACAATCTATCTTTCTTCCATTTATCACGGTGCTACCAATTGGCTCAGTGCTAAGAATCTTTGTGTTCTTGATGTTAAGTTTCAATCTATATTGAAGACTACTGTCCTTGACTTCCACAAACAAAATTCTAGCTAGTCTCTATATGTAAAAATATTTCTATAATAAATGCTTGACTTTTCCAGATCAGAAACTTAAATTAACAAGTCATTATTTAGTACCTCAGGTATGGTATGAGTTGTCTATGAGATGTTCCCAATGTTTCATATAGGAAATAAAAAAAGAGTAGCTTAGAACCAACAATCACTCATTGGCCAGCATTACTTCCTTGCTCTTAACAATACTTTATTCCTATAAGTTGGTCTCTTTCACTTGTCTATTAATAACCTTGTCTGACTTCTAGATTGGAAACTTCCCAATTAATAAATTTCAAATAAAGCTTATGACGTATGCTAAAATTTAATTTTGTGAAAATTTTATTTTTAACAATTTGTAAGGGGGAAAGTACACCTTAGTCTTTAGGAAGACCCTTCATGAGAGCAATTGACACACCACTACCACAATGGACTTGTTAGGAGTTAGCTGTAAATTTGGGGTGAAAGTTAATAGAAGGAGAATTAAAGGCAAAGTTCGAATCAAGTGTCTTGCAGTTTTAGCTAGACCTTTCCAAACACATTACTAAAGCCCAGCCAGGACCCATATAACTTGAGCAGTAAACAAGAAGTCAAAAGCCAGTCTAACCAGGAGATGTGCATATTACTTTATAAGGAAGATACCAATGCCTTACAAAGCAGGCATGCAGTGAGAATTATCTCCAAAGTAGCCTAACTAGTGCCCAAGCCAATGGAGACCTAACACACAATCAGTGACATCACGAAGAGCTGACCAGAGTGGGAACCTCCAGCAAACTCAACCCATTAGCTGAAAACACCTAAGCATTGCATGGAGTTCACTCTAGGGGGAGTAGTCTGGCTATATAAGCACCTAACTCATCCAAGCCTATATAGTCCTCACTACTGCTTCCCTTTCTGAGAGGGATACAGGTCTCTCTCTGGAATGTATTGTCTTTACTTTCACTAAACTATTGCATTTCTTTTCACCTCCACTCTTGTTTCCTTGCCTTCCTTCTCAGCAAGAAATATCTCTAATTTTGCCAATCGTTGAGTTTATTGGGGCCCTGGTCACTGTACTACAGAACAGTATCTCTTAAAAACAACTGAAGTGGCGGTACACTCCCTGATGCCTCCCATTTCGCTCCATTCTTTGTCCGGACAAGAAAGGCTGAAGCCAAGGCACTCACTGTCAGGTAATATTTTGGTACTGAAACTTGGAAGTCCAAAGTGTGTGTGTATGTGTGTGTGTGTGTGATCTGTATTAAAGGTGGCAATGGCTTTGAGCATGACAGATTGCAAGGTTGGTGTAAGACAGGGCAAGGCTCAGATCTGCTGTTCACAGGGCTGCGAGGAATTATGGCTCACTCAATGGCACCCAGCAGTAGCAAGGGAGAGATAAGTCATAATCACTTTATGCGCTCTCCTATCTTTTCAATTCCTCCTTATGACATTTAGTGTGTTATGTCCTCTCATCTTCTGTCATAAAAGGGAACTCTGACTGTAGTCTGTACGGAGTTATGTTGTTAACCCAAAGGTGGCACCCATCATCTGGTAGTACAAACCCATAAGCACCTTGGTGGGAGGATGATAAGCACTCTCGTGTGACTTAACCTCCTAAAAATCCACTGGAGGGCCAGACATGAGTCAGTTGAGACAGTGAGTGTGTAATAAAGCTAATTAAATGAGCAACAGCTGCAGGATTTCTGTCCTTCACCCAAGTTAACCCTTAATTGAAACTGCCCCCATTTTCTAGACGAATGAGTTGAACTTGTTGATGAATGTATGCACCTGCTTTTAAAGCAGGATGTCAAACCAGTTTATTCTGGGTTAACCCCTGCTGAGAATTTATATTTCTACATTGCATATACTGGATCAGAATCTACATTTTAATGAGGTCTTAAGTTCTTCTGGAGTCCCCAGCCAATTTTATTATGGATGCAGCAGGTAAGAATAAGAACCAACTGAGACTCTTATCGTGAATTCTAATTCAGTATATCTGGAAAGAAAATGCAAATTCTCAGTAAGGAGTCAAACCAGAATGAAACAGTCTGTAGCCCTGTTTTAAAGATGTAGGAATTATCATCTTCAGCACTTGCTTCTTCCCCTCTCCACCCCAGTGTTAAAGCATGATTACTTACCAGTTCCCTTTCTTCACAACATGGAATCGAGTACACCCTAGCTAGCACAGGCACTTCAAATAAAGGGTTGCAGCTGGAATCATGATTCCTTAGACTCAATTCTTTAAGATTTTGCTGCTTGAATGTACAAAGAATAGAGAGAACATTTGCTTGGGGTTAGGAAATATGTACAATACTTAGCATTGTGAAAATAGCCAGAAAATGTGAGTAAATGCAACTGCATTACAATTTACCTAATGTAAAATATAAGATGCACCCTAAGAAACAACAGCAGGGAGAGACTCTAATGGTCCTTAAATTCATTGCTGACACCTGGCAACATTTGGAATTAAGCAGTAGCACAGAAAGAAAGACTAATAGGTTTCCTTTTGCTGTCTCAATGAGAATGAGGAGATGCTTAAAGAGAGAAGTAAAACAAAAATCACATCTGGGAAAGAATTAAGGGACATTCTGCTGAATGTCCAGCAGTGTATGTTGTAGCTAACACATCTTGAAGTGGCTTTGAGCTTTCAGGACTTGCTTTAATTATTGGTAAAATGGAAAGAAGTTGTTTGTAAAGTCTCAGGATGCTGGGCTGCAAAATGAGGGTGGAGGACAAGAAAATGATCTCTTTTGACAGGGTTTTTTTTCGTTGTCAATGATTCCAAATTAGAAAAGGTAGAGGAGACAAGAGAAAAGACTTTAAGTGGAAAAGAAAGGTGGTAGAGAGTTACTAAATGATTTTGACTGAGTCCTGAGAAGGGATCTACTTGGCAATATCTGTAAATAATGTGCAGCCAGGGAATATCCTAGAAATGATCCTACAAATAGATTGTGAAGCTCACTAACTTGAAATGTCTCTTTATTTCTGTCTTAATGTAGATTAGCTGCCACTTTTTGGTGAAACAGTTCACTAAAGTTTATAAATTAGCCTATGTTTATCTTGCTTACCGATTACTCTGTCCTTGTTAAGGGTTGCAAATTCTTTTTAAAAAATTTTTATTAAATTTTATTAATTTTAATGAACTTTTACAGAGATTTTGGATTTCCATTCATTGTTGCACTATTTTCTCTACCCTCCTCCCCAGTTCGTTCTTTTTTTTCCCCCCCTTGAAAGTCTGTTTTAATTGTTCCATTGCCCCAGTACTTGTCAAAGCCAGTTCTGATTAATCTCCTTTGTCATTGTATCCTTTGCCATTCCCTATCACTCCTCCCCGAGAGAGACTTCACCCTGATTCATAAGGAAAAGGGGACGGCGCATTCTCTTAGCTACTTCCTGCTGAAAGGGGATGCTGTAGGTTTCAGGGTGAAGATCTTCTCTCACTACTCTAAAGGGCCCTTTGGCAGTAGGAAACACGTAGACTATTGTGGAGATTGATTTTGGAATTTAGATGCACTGTTATAAATTGTGCTTAGCCATACATGTTCATATCCTTGAAGATGTATCATGGAAGTGTTGCAGCCTAGAAGACACAAATTTAACCAACAAGTTAAAAGTACATGAATCAAAAATTAAAAGCAATAATATTCCAAGTAGTGGTTCTAACAGTGGCACAAATCAAGTTACAGAGGGAAGATAGTTCTTAAAATAAAAGCCTTATTGACTAGCATTTTGTCTATTATAGTATAAAGGTTAGGAAACACAAGATGTAGAGGCTCAACTACGTGATTTATTGTTGTGAAGTCCTGGAGCAAATTCCATCTACCACTGGGTTGTTTTACAGCTCAGAAGTCCACATGCAAGGCAGAGGTGAAGTAAGGAACTGCTTATGAGGTTTTCTGTCCATTCCAACAACTAAGAAAGAGTGAGAAGAGTTGGGACTCGGAAGGCTTTTAGGACCAAATAGTAGGCTCTTGTGTCCAGGAGAAAATGAATATACTTACCAGTAATGTTAATGCTCACCCATAGCTCTTCTGGGAGGATCTAAATCGTTGAAGCGTCCTCCTTTGTTTTCAGCTGGGAACTGGGGCCTGTCGGTCCTGTCAGCCACGAGGACCTGATGTGGGCTGCCCTTTGCCATGTGTCCTTCAAATCCACACTTAAAGCAAGTGAGTGGGAGCTTCCTCTCTACTCCCTTGTCTATTTGTGGCTCTCGTCTGTGACACTGTCTACTGAAGTGGCCCAGCTTTCCACAGTGGAAGCCATTCTGACCTCCTTTATTACCTTTGGGTGGCACTGCTCATGAGTAAGACTTCCTTTTCCTGACACAGGCCCTAAACTGGCAGCAATAGCTGCCCCAATAATTTTGGCCATTCTCTGGTCTTTTCCCTCTAGATCTCAGTTGTTAAAAGAGGGAAAAATTTAAACAAATAATTTTTAACAATATAATATTTTAAGTTTAAGGCTAGAACTATTAACAGTATGATCATTTCTATTCCAGAGACACATGTTCCACTGCAGTTCCTATTTTCCATAAATGGTTCTGGTAAGAAGAATATTGTAAATGTGGATACAGTTCTACTATTCTCCTCTATGCCATGATATAGTGTTATTAGCATGAGCAGTTATAAATCTATAAATCCATTGCCTTCTTTACTGTAACTTAATTATTTTTTAATTTAAATTTATTATTAACGTCAGTAAAAATTTACAGAGGCTTTGGATTTCCATTCATTCATTGTTGCACATTTCTCTCCAAGCTTCCCCCCCCCCCACAGGACACTACCCTCTTGGAAAAGTAAAAGAAAAATTCTTTCATTGTTTTGCAAACCCTCCCCCAGGTCCACTACACCATGTAGCCATCGTTCTAGACACCTGTCATGACAGAAATACCTAACCACATATCCCTTTTAAACAGTTTTCTCCCTCATCTGTTTCAGTGCAGCATACATTATTGAACCCATCTTACTCAGTCTCTCCCCAACCCCAAGGTCAGTACTCTTTTACAACAGTGGCACCATGTAATATTTGTCCTTTTGTGACTGGGATACTTCACTCAGCATAATGTTCTCCAGAGTCAACCATTTTGAATAATATTCCATGAATTCCTTGTTTTTCAATGTAGCATAGTATTCCATTGTGTGAATATACCACAGCTTCTCTCGTTTGTTGATGGGCACTTAGGTTGTTTCCAACTCCTTGCTAAAAAAATTTTAAAAAGGATTTTTTTATCAGAAAGAGCTAAAAAAAAAAAAAAAAGAAAGAAAGAGCTGTAGAGTTAGGAGTAAGATGCCAGGCATAAGTAGGAGTAGGCTCGTTTATGAGGTGAGTGTGAATTTGTTCACTCTAAACAGTAAGTACAATAATGCCACATTTTCTTTGTTTACTGGGTAATCTGACACCATCTCTTTGATAGAGATGATAAATCTTGGGATAGGTAAAGGAAGAAACCATCATTTCTGATATACTACAACTTTATTAGCAACTATAAAGGTATATAGTACCTAAACAGAGAAGGTTGAGTAAGTTATAATTGAGTCTGTGTTTTGCTCTTCAAACCTCAAATTGCATGCCCATATGTTTCCAAAGACTTGCTTTTCAAAAACACAAGCCACTCATGTCTCTTCCAAGAAGATATGATGACGCCTAATGCCTATACCTGTGAACAACCTTATTTAGAAAATAGAATTTAAAGATACTGTCAATGAACATGAAACCATCTGAATGACTCTGAAAGAGAAGAGGCATAAAGAGATAGCAAAGATGGCTGTTTGAAGAGGCATCTATATTCCAAGGACTGTTTGAGGTTATCAAGCTAATACAGACAAGAACAGCTCTTCCCCTAGAACCTTTAGAGCTCATGGCTTTGCTGACACCCTAAGTTCAAAATGTGGTATAGTAAATGTTGGTTAAAGCCACCACTTTGTGGTTCATTGCTACTGAAGCTCTAAAAACCTAAACCACCTTTTGGATCCTTTTTACACCCTATTAGTCATCCAGTAGCAATTTGTTGGGTAGAGAGAGGGGTTGAAAGAATAAGAAAAATCTACTGGGAACTTGAAAACAGGTAATAGTGGGCATAAATTGATGGTGATTGATTTTATAAAGCACAATGTATGGAAATGATCATATGAGACACAGTGGAAATTAAAGAATGTGTGAAATGGAATGTATATGAATGTAACTGTATGTGAATTTTTATGCAAATTAACATACAAAAAAATTTTAAAAACAACAGAATTCTTGATACACTTACCTTGTAAACATACTGTTAGAATTGTTTGAAGTATTTTTTCTTTTTTATTTTTAAATTTTATACTGATTTACTTACAAAGTCTGAAATAATTGTCAGGTACTTCTTACAGAGAGCTGGCATATAACTTCAGTTTTTCTCTCATCTGAATAACAAAAAGCATTAATTTATTGGGTAGGTTGATTTTACTATATTGTCTTTTCTTTGTAAAAATTCCATATTGTTATTTTCCCAGAGCCCTGGTGACATATTGCTTTCTTGCCAGAGCCCTGATAAAATATTGGGTTGCTAACTGGGCGGTCTGAATCCACCAGCTGCTCTGAAGGATAAAGAGGAGCGCTCTCCTTCCAGAAAGATTTACGGCCTCAGAAACTCAGCAGAGGGTTGATAAGCAGTGCGACAGACTCAGTGGCACTGCGCTCTGGTTATTTTGCTAAAAGGAAACAAAATTGACAATGTTTTCTTCTTTACAAAATATTTCAATCTCAAAAATAAGTTCCGTCATGATAGGTCTGAGAAATTCTCTATAATCATGTTTCTAAACCTTGTCTTATACCAAAGGAGTGTACGAGATTTGAGCTTAATATTCAGCTCTTTTAATAGATTTCCTAAGAATGAATTGGCTTATAATAAAGGCAGACCCTTCTTTTCATGGTAGGGTTGAAAAACCCAGCAATTTTTCCCCTGACGATTAGAAGATTAACTTTTAATACTGTATTTCATAACCCGTTATAAGGGTTCAAGAACTCAATAAATGTTAAATAATGATATCTAATGTGAAGGGTTTCTCTCTCCCCTTCTTCTTAAACACACATTTCTCTATCCAAGCCATTTACTCTTATAACCTAGTTTTATAGAAAAAGAAATCTTAACAATTCATAAAATTTGGAAGCTTTACTGAGTTCTATATTTGCAAGTGGTCAGGAAAAGCCAAATTAACTTATGACATCTTTCTTAACGGAACCTGTGACATTTTCTCTGATACCATGCTGCCCTGAGCAGGACTCTGATTTCTATTAACCTCAGTTTTCTTCAATTAACCACTGGCAATGTCCTTCTTAATTTAAAAAAAGAGCTTCAGGTCAGTTCATTCCAGTTGAATCTTCTGTTGAGAATTTGCATTTTTAGCCCAGATGTAGAGAATACATAATATTTCATATGTAAGAATCACCTTGGAATCCCATTAAGTTATAGATCCTGACTCAGTATATCTGGAATGGAGATGCAAATTCCCAGAAGAGAATCAAACAGAATGAATTCATTCGAAGTTCTGGTTCAAGACTTGTTTCCTCAAATAAAATCTTTCCATAGCCTTGAGCCATAGCACACAGATTCTGTATATCACAAAAATTAGCAGAGAATTTTAGTATGGGGAGCTCTGGTTGCCTAGTGAATAAGGAGTTGTGCTTCCAAACCAAAGGTTCCAATAAACCAGCTACTCCATGAGAAAAACACAGACATCTCCTTCCATGCAGTTTATAATTTCTGAAAACCCACTGTAGGGCTGGCTGAGTCAATGTCCACTCAGTTACAATGAGTTGAGTTGTTGAGTTGACATCAGGATACAGAGGGCACTCTGGTGGCATAGTTTGTAGTTGTCTTTAGGTTATTCTTTATGCATTGCTTCTGTGACAGATCAGTTCCATCAGCACCTCCTTGAGAAAATGAGCAGTTTCCTCCCATGCAATTTACATTCTTGGAAACTCAATGGAGGCTTAGGTATGAGTTGTGGTGGGTTGGTTTTTTTGGTTGTTGTTGTTTTTCTTTTTTTCTTCTTTTTTAATACTAAAGACTAATGTTATTTCCCTATTGACACTCAACAAAAGTGAAGGCTGTTGCCATATATTATTTTTTATGATGTTTTACACATTCTAACATTTCTGAAGTTGGCATGTGCCTTATAATCTAGGACATCATATGATAACAGCTATAAATTAGCTGGTAGATATTGACTTATTTGCCATTGTCTGAGGAAAGAGGTTCTTAGGCTATTATTTCTGGTTATATCACTAGAACATTATAATTCTTTTTAAAAATGTTAATTTATATTGATTTACTTATAAAGTTTGTATATATTGTGTTTCAGACTATCTTTCATTCCCATTGTATTTAACGCAACCATCCCATTAATTATGTGGGTTTTTTTGTTACCAGTTGTTTTTTAAATTTTTTTAATAATTCTTTTTTTTAAATGAAAGTTTATAGAGACTTTGGATTTCCATTCATTCATTGTTGCATATTTTCCTCCCTGCCATTCATTATGTTTTATAAAATCATCATTGGATGATGCGCATCATTAATCTGTCTTTCCAGATCCCCACCAGATCTTTCCCATTTCCTTTACCCACCCCTCCCTCAAGCAACAAAATTGTGTCACCCTAGGATTTCCCTTCTGCCCATCCTTACCTCTCTGTTCCCATCTTCCCTTCCTTGGATCCTCATAGACATTTTACTAGTTATCTTTCTATTTCTACAATAATTGTCTTATGCAGTATTTGTCCTTATGAGACCGAGTTAGTTCATTCAGCATAATTCTCTCCAGTCTATCCCAAGTTATGTAGTAATTTTTGAAATTGTTGCTCCTGAGTGCTACGTAGTATTCCATCATGTAAATGTACCACAATTTCTCAGTCCATTTGACTGTGGTTGTACATCTTGGCTGTTTCCACATTCTTATGATGGTGAATAATGCTGCTATGAACATTGGTGTACAAATGTGTACATTTGTGTCTCAGTTCTTATTTTCTTGGGGTATATTTCTAGCAGTGGAATAGCTGGATCATACAGAGGTTTTACATTCTGCTTTTGAGAAAATGCCCAACTACCTTACAGAGTCCCACCAACAGTGGGATTCCTTTAAAAGGTATACATGATTATGCATTATTTGTGTGACAAGAGTCCAGAATAGAAGTGCACAGCAAAGTGGACTTGGGGAGGGGTGGAGTTGAGGGAGGAAATTATCACTGATCATCCTCTCTAACATTTGTTGCTTTCTGTCCTGTTAAGTTTTGTCATTGCTACTGGAGTGAGATATATCTTATTGTGGTTTTGATTTACATCTCTCTTATTGCAAGTAATTTTGAGCATTTCTTCATGAGAACACTATAATTGTTAAAAGCATTGGTTTACAAAGTATTTTAGTAACACATGAGAAAAATCATTAAGAATAATTATGATTTGAAACATAAATTGATATTTTAGTAGGCATTTGTTATAATGAGCAGCACTTTTCCTTCTCTTTCTCTTTCTCTCTTTGTTGTGAGGTACCTTTAAGTCACTTCTAACTCAGCAACCCTGTGAACCTTCTCCTAATCCGCACCATCCTCATGATCTCGGATCTGCTCGCGCCCATTGTTAGTCTCTTTGTCAATCATCTGGTTGAGGGTCTTCCTTTCTTTCTCTAACCCTCCATCTTTCCCGGTATGATATCTGTTTCCAAGGTCTGACCTCTCCTAACAACATGCATAAAGTATTTGAGATGAATTTTCACCATTCTTGGCTCTAAGAGAACCATGGTTGCACTTTCTCCAGGACATACTTGTTTGTAATTTTGGCAGTCCTTGGAAAATTCAGTACTTATGTCTAACACCACAATTCAAAGGTATTGTTTATTCTGTCATCCTTGCTTCATTCAACTTACCTGTCCAACTTTCAGGTGCATAGGGAATAACTGAAAAGACGATGGTAAAGTAATTGAATTAAGCACACTTTTGTCTTTAAAGAGATATCCTTGCTTTTTAGCACTTTCAAGAGGTCCTTTACAGTAGAGTTTCCCAATGCAATATGTCTTTTGATTCCATAACTGCTATTGCCCTGTACTTTCTAGTCTGAAGGAGGATTTTCCATCTACGTAAGAAAAAAGAGGCCTTTGAAAGCCCAAGGACAAGAGAGGAGCATTGCTAGAGATAGTACTAGAGCTAGAACCCAGACTGAAAGTGATCCAGCAATACCACTACTAGGACTATACCCTAAAGAAACCAAAGGTGACACCCAAAAAGATATATGCATACCCATGTTTATTGCAGTGTTATTCACAGTAGTAAAGAGATGGAAGTGATTGAAGTGCCCATCAACTAATAAGTGGATAGAAAAACTATAGTATATTCACAAAATGGAATAATATGCAGCAATTAAAAACAAGACACTCATAAAATATTATACATCATGGATGACCCGAGGACATTATGCTGAGTGAAATATTCAAGTAACAAAAGGACAAATACTGCATAACACTACTCTCATAAAACAGGACTGACATAAGGGTTGGAGAAAACTAAAGAAAGAGGACTAGATAATGAGCACTGCTTTATGACAGAGGAGGGAAAGAACTCTTTATAAGGAATATATGACTAGGCATTATTTGTGTGACAAGAAGTCAGAATAGAAGTGCACAGCAGAGCAGACTGGGGGAGGGGTGGAGGTGAGGGAGGAAATTACACAACAATGAATGAGTTTTTTTTTAAGAAAAACAAATTAGGGGAGGAGGAGTAGGGAGGAAAATGTGCAACAGTAAATGATGAAAAGTCCAATTTTTCTGTAAATTTTCATTAAAATCACAAAAGGGGGGAAATATTAAGTGCCTATTTCTCAGCGGGAATCATGCGAGCAAGAAAACAGTGGAATGACATATATTAAACACTCAAAGAACATAGCTATCAAGCAAGAAAACACTACACAGCAAAACTACCCATAAGTAGAGGAGACCAAGGTATTCTCAGAAAAACAAACTTACGGAGTTTATAAAAACAAGATCAATGCTGCAGGAAATACTGAAGGAAATCCCTCTCACAGAGATGACACAGAATGGAAGATGGATCAGCGTAACCAGCAACAATACCCAAAGAACCCAATAAAATTATGACACTAAAACCTTGCCTCTCAATAATTGCATTGAACGTGAATAGTTTAAACAAACCAATGAGGAGAAAATGAGTAGCAAATGAGTACCAAACCTGCCAAAAGATCAAACAAATCTGTCATTGAGAAAACGTGGCCAATGTGCTTCTTGGAAGCAAGGATGGTGAAGCTATGTCTCACATGCTTTGGGTACATTGTTAGATGATGTCAGCTCTTGGAGTAAAACATCATGCTTGGAGAAGTGGAGGGTTAACTTAGAGTAAGGGAAAACCCTCAACAAGACGGGCTGACATGGTGATTGGAACAACGGGCTCAAATTTATCAGAAATGACAAAGATGGGACAAAATAGGATGAGATCCAGATCTGTTGTTTTAAGGTTGCTCTGAGTTCCAGTCAGTGGACTAGAAGGCATATAATACAACGTATTATATATGTTGTTGTTGTTAAGTGCCGTGAAGTCATAGGTGACTCCTAGCAACCCTATGAACAAAAGACCTGAACATTTGTGTGACTTTCATCCTTTCTCCAGGTTCATAGGGTTTCCTGAGACAAGCTTGTTTTAATCGGGGCATTCCACCAAACACTGTCCACCCTTGGTAACCATTATTGCATTTGACCGATCCGTGTCACAGTGTTCAGCATCACAGCAACCACAAATTATCTCTGTACAGCAAGTGAACATAGTACTAAATAATAAAATCGTATACTTCACAGAGCATGCATTGGTCTAATGTGGTCATGATCTATGCCAGATGAGGTAGCTACAATGGTACCTAGTAAGAGGCAAAATCCTTAGTCATAGGTGATGTTCCTTCTGGTCCTGGGGACTGACTGCAGATAAGGCATGGTACAATCCACCACATTGGGACAATATCTCTAGATATAGAGTCATGTGTACACTCCAGATGCAGATAGAAAATACCATTGTGTACCTCAGTCTGTCAATGACTGATGGGTAATGTTAGGGGAAAAGTTGTCCCTTTGTTTCCTGGGAGGTCATGGGAAACAAGAAGGGTGATTGTACCCTTTTTTGTTGTTAGACAGTTGCTGGTATGGATACCATTGCAATCCTGAGTTCCTGAGCTGGTCAGACTGCACTCAAAATGATGTACCTTACAGATTGCAATTCTTTCCTTTATTAGTCTCCTTATTTGATGTTTTAATTTAAATTTATCATTTAGTGAGTATTTAAAGTATTTATCTTTTTATTTTTGGCTCAACATTCCAGAATTATCCTCTGTATAAGCTATCCTTGTTTTCTACTATCTTGGTTGAAGAGGGTCTGAATTTCCAATCTGTCTAGTTGCCATTTTACCCAGGAATCTCCATCTGTCTTCTTTTGATGCTTCCTGTGTTGTTCCATCTTTTGTCCATAGAATCCTTCACTATTCCAATTTAAAGCTTAACAATTTCTTTAGTTCTAATGTATTGAGAAACATCTAGCATGTTCTTCCATTTTTGTTTTCTAGCTTCAGATCTTTGCACATTTCATTATAATGTTTTGTTTTATATTCTACAGATGCTCCTTGAAACTTTCTGTTAATTTTTTTTTACATCATTATTTCTTACATTACTTCAGTTGTTCTCACGTCAAGAGTAAGTTTCACAGTCAATTTTGACATCCAGTTTTGGCTTTTCCTTTCTTTTCTGTATTTCAAAATGACTCCTTACCTTCTTCATGTACAATGTCCTTCTCAGAATTTGGCTGATCTTCTGTCTTTAGTATTCAGTGCATCAGCTGTGTTCTTGGTTGTTGTTGTTGTTATGTGCCAATCACAGCGACCCTATGTACAAGAGCTCTAAACACTGTTCTATCCTGTGCCAACCTAGCCATCTCAACTGCACTTCTTCCCACTGCTCCAGTCACAGAATCAATCCATCTCATCGCAGGTCTTCCTCTCCTTCGCTGCCCCTCCATTCTGCCATACATGATGTCCCTCTCCAAGGACCATGCAACATGCCCAAAGTATGTCAGATGAAGCTTCAGAATCCTTGACTCCAAGGAGCATTCTGGCTTCACCCTCTCTAGGACAAACCTGTTTGTTCTCCTAGCAGTCCATGGTATATTCAACACTCTTCTCAAGCACCACAGCACAAAGGCATCAATTCTCTTTCTATCATCCCTATTCACTGTCCAACTCTCTGATGCATAGCATGTAATTGTGAAGACTATAGCCCGAATCAGGTGCACCTTAGTCTCCAGTCTGATGTTGTTGCTCTTCAGTACTCTTGAGAGGTCCCTCACAGCCGACTTTCCCAATGCAATTCGTCTCTTCGTTTCCTGGCTGCTGTTACCAAGAGTGTTGATTGTGGAGCCAAGCAAACTAAAACTGTTAACTATCTCAATCTCTTCACCATCCATACTGATGCTGCCAATTGGCCCAGTGGTGAGAATCTTTGTTTTCTTGATGTTGAGTTTCAATCCATATAGGAGGCTGCAGTCCTTGACCTTCTGCAGTAGCGCTTCAGATCTTCCTCAGTTTCAGCCATCAGGGTTGTGTCATCTGCATAATGCAGGTTGTTGATGATTCTTCCACTAATCCTGATGCCACATTCCTCTTCATACAGACCAGTGTCTCGGATGATCTGTTCTGCATATAGATTGAAAAGGTATGGAGACAGAATACATCCCTGACAGACCCCTTTCTTGATTTTGAA
This sequence comes from Elephantulus edwardii, assembly GCF_000299155.1. Lineage (NCBI taxonomy): Eukaryota > Metazoa > Chordata > Mammalia > Macroscelidea > Macroscelididae > Elephantulus > Elephantulus edwardii. Next base: position 1,752,983 of record NW_006399915.1, read on the forward strand.
CCATGTAGTGTCTCCTTGCTGTATTCTTGGAGTGGTCTTTAAAATCAGGCAGGATAAAATCAAGTGACTTAATGAGGCTGTGAATTTTATTTGCCTGTCTTCTGTGGAGCGGCTGATGGATTTGAACCACATGCCTTTGTGATGATAGTGCAACCTTATCTGCTAGGCCATCACAACTCTCAAGAACCTCGAAATAGTTATGCTGAGGGAAAGAAACAAATTAAAAAAAAAAAAAAGAATACATTGGTGGTTAGTTTGTTTTTGTTTTTTCACCATGAAAATGAGCAGGAATTTACAAGTAATTATGAGAAAACCTTTGAGGAGTGATGGGTCAGTTCATTTTTTTTTTTTTCTGAGATGATGATACTTTGGGATGTTGTTGTTATGTGCCGTGGAGTCTATGTCAAAGTATATGATACTTTGGGATACATGTGTCAAACTTATAATACTGTACACTTTAATAAATGAAAAATGATACTGAGACTTCAATTACAATGAAATAATACTGTTAAAGAGGGAAAAAATAAGACAAATTATTGATAGGAGTTTAAAGGTCTGAAAATGGATCTCTCTCTATTGTTTATGTCAAGTTGGACTCAACCCTCCAGTGGGTTTTCAGAGGCAGTTAATCACATGGGAGGAGATCGCCTATCTTTCTCCCATGGAGCAGCTGGTAGATTCGAACCACATGCCTTTGGAATGGAACCACAGCTTCTTACCACTAGGCCCCAGATATCCCTACTGGATTTTTTTCTGCAAACCATTACACCCCTGATTTATCATATTACACTTAACACCTACAGAAGAAAAAAAACTGTTCCTGGAATGGCATTTGTCTGCTCTTGGATTTCTCCCATTTTGTTTTTCTTTATAATTGTGTAGTCTCTTATGCCTGAAAATCTTCCTACTCTCTCATGAAATATGATTTCACAACATCCTTATGGAAGAAAATGTAGTAATAAAAGCTAATTGATTAACATTGAGGTCAACACCAGAATTTTTAATCTCTATTCTCTTCTAGCTTTCTGTTTTCTCTTTTCCTCCACTTCTTTCCTTTATCAGTTAAAAAATACCTAGTGAACACTTACATGCCATGTGCACTCACTTTGTGAAAGTATAGGTCTTGTTATTCAAAGTATAGTTAGTGAACTGTGCACCATCATCTGGGAGCTTATTAAAAATGCAGAATTTCTATCTTCCAGACATACGGAATCAGTATCTGCATTTTAACAAGATCCTGCAGTGATTTGTATGTACATTTAAAAAGCGCCAGTCTAGAAAATTCTCTGTCTTAAACACTGCAATGACTTTGAGAAAGTAACTGCACATCTCTTAGACTTCATTTATTTGCAAAAGAGAGAAATGGTAATTAAAGTAGAACTCACCATGTATTTTGTTGGGAGTATTCAACTAGATCAGCCTTTCTAAAGCTTCACATTGGCTGATATTTAGGAAATACTTAGCACATTTATATGTTATTATTATTTTGTCATTGAAAGGAAATAATTAAAGCCACTCCTCTTTTTGGGAGGCTGGGGTTTTAGATATAAAACCTCATTGTCATTTTAATATTCTCCACATATGTAATTCGGTGACTATGGATAGCACATTGTTCAGCTACTACATTTATCCATTTCCAAGTTTTCCATTATCCTTAACAGAAACTCAGTGTCCCCTAAGCAGTGAAAATTCTTCCCATTCAATCTCCCTTTCCCCTTCCTTCCTGTGTTTCTGTGATAACCACTAATAAACTTGACTGTCCTAGATATTTCATATACCTGGAATTGACAGTGCTTTGTCACTCATTATAGCATGGGTCAGAAACTTATTTCCCTTTATAGCTGAGTAAACACATTTTGTTTGTTAATGGACATGTAGGCTATTTCTACTTTTTTTATACCATTTCCTTCTGAGGTTCCCCCCCTTTTCCCCCCATTTGTTTGTTTATTGTGTTAGCAGAGAAACATTTTTCTAAGAGATATGGCAAGTAATATGATCCTGGACTGGACTCTGAATTAGAAAAAAGAGGGAGTGAGATTATATTAAAGTTCATTAATATGTAAGTAATAGATATTTTTTCTGGGCTTTGTACCTATATTTTGATTTTAATTTTATCACGGTGAAATATGTATAACAGATATTTGTCATTCCATACATAGCCAAGTGTACAATTCAGTGAGATTAACTATATTAAAAATGTTATATAGATATCACTACTATCCATTTTTAAATTTTATTTTCATTATTTTTTATCTGACTGAAAGATCTTTTATGCATGACTTACCCATTCCCCCCCCCATTGTCTGTCTTTATAATTAATAAATTTTTGTCTTTAAGCATTTGCTTAACCTAGATCATATGGGTGGGATAATACCATATTATGTTCTTTTTTTTCTGACTTTTACTTGGCATAATGTTTTCAAGGTTCATTCATATTGTAAAATACACCAGAACTGTTCACCTTTTTTGATTCTACAGTATCTCATTGTATGTACATAACACTTTATTTATTTATTTTATCTATTGATAGACATTTGGTTTCTATTTGACTATTGTTTATTTAGCTGCTATGAATAGTATCTGCCAAAATATCTGTTTGAATCCCTGCTTGGGATTTGGGGTATACACCAAGGAGTGGAATTGCTGGACAATATATTTTTAAGGAGTCCTAGTGTCATAGTGCATAATATATTGGGCTGCTCAAGGAAAAGTGAAAGTTTGAATCCATCAGCTAATCCAAAGAAGAAATATGGGCAGATTCCTTCGGTAAAATTTACAGTGTGGGAAACCCAATGGAAGACTGTAGTGAATTGGAATTGTCTTGATGGCCATGAGTTTGACTTTGAGCATCATATTTTCAATTTTTTGTTTGTTTGTTTTGAGGTGTTTGGTTTTGGTGTTTTTTTAAATGGAGATTTTAGCGAAAGGTTACAGAGAACTTGGATTTACATTCATATTCATTTATTGTTGCACATTTTACCCCTGGGCCCTCCTTAGTTTATTTTTCTCATTGAAAAAATTCTTTCATTGTTGCAAAATTTCTCTCCACAGTCCACTTTCCTATGCAGCTCTTAGTCTGTACTTTTGTCATGCAAGTAATACCTAATCATATATTTCTTTAAAACAGTTCTTTCCTCCATCTGTTTGAATGATGTGTACAGTATTTATCCCCTCTTTTTCTTAGTTTTCCCCCAGCCCCCATGTTGGTCCTGTTTTATAACAGTGGCACTATGCAGAGTTTGTCCCTTTGCGACTGAGATATTTCATTCAGCATGATGTCCTCCAGGGTTGCCCATTTTGTGTAATATTTTATGAATTCCTTGTTTTTCAATGCAGTGTAGTATTCCATTGTGTGAATACACCACAGCTTCTGTATCCATTCATTTGTTGATGGGCACTTTGATTGTTTCCATCTCCTTGCTATTGTGAACAATGCAACAATAAACATAGGTTTGTATGTATATCTGTTTGGGTGGAAGTCTGTAAGCAAACCAATATATATCTTTTTTTCGGCAGGTTACTAATAATCACTTTTAGTTTTTTGAAAATACATTTTATTTGAGTAAAAGTTTACAAATCACACTGGGTTTATTTTTTTTTTTTTACATTCTTTTTAATTGGTTTGCTTACAAATTTTACATTATATTTCACACTATTCTTCATTCACCTTGCATTTTATACAATCGTTCTCATGCATTGTATTTTTAAAACTTCAATCACCATTGTATCTTGTGTTTTTTTTCAGACAATCATTCATATACACTATTAATAACCATGGATTGATGCAATTAACTAACTACAAAGTCTAAGCAAACCGTAATTATATATTGCTATCCCTTCCACTCACTCTGTTTTTTAAATATTATTGTTTTCTCCCTCACCTCCTTAATCCATAGTGTGTGTCCTGTTTGAGATTGTTATTGCAATACATATATCTGGTCTTTCACTTCAGATTGAGCTTTCCTTCACCTATTCCAACACAAGAATTATCTATCCATTATTTTCCTTATTTTCCCTTTGCCTCTTCACTCCCCACCTGTAACCATCGGATTTTTATTAAGTAGTCTTAAGCATAGGGGTACATAGGGTTTTCAGAGGCCTGCTATTTCAGAAGTGGATGGCCAATCCTTCTTCCTAGTCTGTCTTAATCTGAATGTTCAGATTTAGAGAAGTATCAGACAGACCAGCATTTTATAGAAAAAATGAAGGTATATCCCTTATTGTGGAGTTAACTATTAGTGTCAGTGTTGTCCCTACCTTTGGCACATGTGTATTTACCCACTTATTTCCCTGCTCCACCATCCACCAGGATACCCATCCACTTCTACCCACTCCCTTCACATCTAGCTCCCATTGACCAGGGTGGCTCCTTGGAGGCAAGGATTCTGAGGCTCCGTCTAAGATACTTTGGACATGTTGTAAGGAGAGACCGGTCCTTGGAGAAGGACATCATGCTTGGGAGGGTGGAGGGACAGCGCAGGAGGGGAAGGCCCTCTATGAGGTGGATTGATTCAGTGACTGGGATAATCGGCATGGGAGTGTCAGAGGCAGTGCGATTGGCATAGGATAGAGCAGAGTTTAGGGCTGCTGTGCATAGGGTCGCTATGAGTCGCAAGCGACTCGATGGCACATAAGAACAACAACAACAAACAGTCTTAAGCAGTATTTGTGCTTTTATGACTGGGCACAATGTCCTCCAGGTTCATCTATGTTGTATAGTTTTTAATGAATTAATTGTTTTTCAGTAGTACGTAATACTACATTGTGTGAGTGTATTACAGTTTCTCTAGCAGTTCATTTGTCAATTAATACATCGGGTGCTTCTGTCTCTTTACTGTTGTGAATAATGGTTCAATAGGCATGGGTGTGCATACATCTGTTTGTGTCACAGTTATTATCTTTAGGGTATATTCTCAGTAGTGGGATAGCTGGATTAAATTCTATTTCCATTTTGTTGGGATTTTTTTTTTTTTAGGAAATACTAGACTTTCATATTGATTGTACCACTTTACATTCCTACCAGAAGTGAATGGAAGTTCATATCTTTCCATAACCTCATCAGCATTTGTTGTTTGCTGTCCTGTTGAATTTACTATTGTTGCTGTGGTGAGATGGCATTTCTCTGGATTTTTTAACGTGCACTTTCCTAATAGCTAGAGATTTTGAGCATGGATTCATGTACTTGCTGGCAATCTGAATATCTCCTTTGGTGGAGAATCTTTTCACATATTCTGTCCCTTTTGTAATTGGATTGTTTGTCTTTTTTCTTATTGGGGTGCTGGAGTAATCTAAACATTTTAGAAATGAACCCCTTGTCAAGTATGCCATTTCTGTATATTCCCCTCCAGTTTGTGAATTTGCTTTTCACCTTCTAGAAGTTTTTTTTAAATTTTAATAATTTTTTAAAATTAATTTTAATGACAATTTACATAGACTTTGGATTTCCATTCATTCATTCTTGCACTTTTCTCCCTGCCCACCCCTTCCCCAGTGCACTCTTCTCTTTGAAAAGTGTAAATGAAAAATTCTCTCATTGTTTTACAATCCCTCCCCTTAGATCCACTTCACTATGCAGCCTTCATTCTGGACTCCTATCATGACAATAATACCTAATCACATATCCCTTTTAAACAGTTTTTCCCCCTCATCTGTTTCAATGCAATATATATTATTTATCCCATCTTTCTCAGACTACCCTCAACCCCGATGTCAGTCCCATTTAACAACAGTGGCACTATGCAGTATTTGTCCCTGTGTGACTGAGAAATTTCACTCAGCATAATGTCCTCCACGGTCACCCATTTTGAATAAATTGCATAAATTCCTTTTTTTTTAATGCAGTGTAGTGTTCCATTGTGTGAATATATCACAGCTTCTCTATTCATTTATTTGTTGATGGGCACTTAGGTTGTGTCCAACTCCTTGCTATCGTGAACAAAGCCGCAATAAACATAGGTGTTCATCAATATAATTTTTTAATGCTTTATTTACCTTCTCACATGTTCGGTTATACTAAGGTAGAGCTCTATTCAGCAATAAAGAAAGCATCGAAAAGGACACTAGAAAAGTAATACCATTTACAATAGCCAACCGCAAGATGAAATACTCAGAAAGAAACTTAACTAAAGACACAAAATACCTTTACAAAGAAAATTACAAAACACTACTACAAGAAACAATAAGGGACCTAACTAAATGGAAACATATTCCATGTTCAGGAACAGAAAGACTGAACATTGTGAAAATGACAATCCTATTAAAATCAATCTATAGGTTCAATTTAATCTCAATACAGATACCAAATCCATTCTTCAGTGAGCTAGAAATGGTAATTTCTAACTTCATTTGGAAAGAAAATAAATCCATAATAAACAAACTTTTTCTGAAAAACAAAAATGAAATATGAGGCATCTCATTCCCTGCACTCCTTGATCTCCAAACCCACTACGCAGTTTTAGTATTCAAAACAGTATGGTATTGGTACAATGATAAACACATAGATCAATGGAACATAATTGAGAACCCAGAAATCAACGCATGTACCCAAGATGAAGTGATATTTGACAAGAAAATAAAACACTTAGATGGGGAAATGACAGCCTCTTTAACAATTTGCAATCTAGCAAAATTGGACACCTACATACAGAAAACTGAAACAGAAACCACATCTCACAGTACACACAAAACCAATGTGGATCAGAGATTAATGATTAAAATTCCAAACTAAAGGTCATAGGAGACAAAATGGAAACAAGTTTAGAAACCTTAGCCTACAGGAGAAATAGGTTTGCAAACATAGCAAAAAATGTGCAACCAGGAGAGGATAAAATTAATTAATGGGACCTTTTGAATCAGACCTCTGTGTTCATGAAAGACCTTCTTCAATAGGGTGAAAAGAAATCCCACAGACTAGAAAAAATTTGGCAACAACATTTCAGACAAGGGTCTCATAACTAAAATTTACAGAATACCATAAGACCTCTACAAGAAAAACACTGATAACCTAACCACAATATGGACAAAAGGCATGAAAAGATTCTGCACAAAGGACCACATGCATGGCTAACAAACACACGAAGAAATGTTCAGTATCACTAGTGATTAGAGAAATGTAAATCAAAACAGCAATCAGATACCACCTCATTCCAGCAGCAGTTACAAAGTTTAACAAAACTATGAACAATAAATGTTGGAGAGGATGTAGAGATTGGAACTTTGGTGACCTAGTGGCAATAATCTGCACTGCAATCCTAAAGGAACATGATTTAAGGCCACCAGCTGCTCCATGGGAGAAGGCTGGGCAATCTTCTCCAGTGTCACTTACTGCCTCTGAAAACCCACGAGAGGGTCTGCCATGGTTTAGTTTCCACTCTATGGTTGTTGTTGTGTTGATTGCCATTAAGTCGAGGTTGACTCATAGCGACTCTATGAACAAAAGCCTAATGCCTTTCCATAGCTATCGTTGATGTCACTTTTGCTTCCCAACCTGTTTTACAACTGGGAGCTCCACTAAACATTGTCCACAATGGGAAACCATTCTGGTATTTGAAATCCTCATTGCACAAGGTTCATCATCATAGTAAACTCAGGTTACCTCATAAAGCACATTGACAAAGAGTGATGTGCAAAGTGGAAGGATGTACCTCCAGATATATCAGCACTAGTTTCATTTAGCAGTGGCTAAGTGTTGTCAAGTTGAATATTACTCAGAGTAAGCTTTGCACAAAAGACCTGAACTCTTTTCTATAATTAACATAATTTCTGTACATTTATAAGGGAGTTTGTAGAGTTTCCAGAGGCATCTAGTTTAGGAACTGGATGCCACTCCTGCTTCCCAACATGAATCAATATGGAAGCTCATCCAACCATTGTACGTAATGGGTAACCATTATGGTATTTGACACGACTATGGAACAGTGTGCAGCATCACAGCAACTCCAAGTTGTTCAGTCCAGCAAATAGACAAATGATTGCTGTGTCTTTTAAAAAATATTCTTCTTGGGCCCTACAGGATTTTAAAGCCACACCCTTGGGCAGGGCTCCACCTTTACCCTTAGTCTAAGGCTCCAGGACTACCCACTTTTGAGGGGGAAAAATAACAGTTGTGTTTACTACACAACAAAAAGACCTCAGAAACTTCCCTTTCCTGACTGCCATCAAGATGAGCCGTCATCGAGACGCCGGCCATCCAGCCAGTCAGCCAACTTTCAGAGTGAAGGGAGACTCCAGTCCCCTGGTCTCATCATTGATTTTAAAGTTACACTCTTGAGCAGGGCTTTACCCTTACCTTTAGTCTAAGGCTCAAGGGACACCCACTTTTGAGGGGCAAAAAGAACAGTAACACACAACAAAAAGGACCCCAGAAACTTCCCTTGCTTAACTGCCATCAAGATGAGCTGCCATCGAGCCAGTCATCCAACTTCTAGAGTGCAAAAAGAGATATTCTTTAAAAAAAATATATGTTCTGTAAATATATCTATTCTGTACATTCAAATACATTCTGTAAACACATATATATTCTATAAATATATATTATATATATATATACACATTTTTTCTGTAAACATATACATATATACACATATTCTGGAAATAAATATGTGTGTGTGTATATATATGTATATATACACACACACACATACATACACACCTATTTGTGTTGTTATATTTCACTGAGTCGACTATGACTCATAGTGACCCTAAGAACAATAGCTCTGAACCCTCTCTTATCCTGAGCCAACTTTGCCATTTCTGATACACTTGGCTCATTCTCACAATCACTGTGTTACTGCATCTCATCCAGGTTCTTCCTCTCTTGCACTGAATCTCTATCCTTCCAAGCATGATGTCCTTCTCTAAGGATTTGTCTGTCATAGCAACATTCCTCAAATATGTGAGATAGTTTTAAAATTCTTGCCTCTGCTGGAGTCTGTGAGGAGGAGTGTGGCATCAGGACTGGAGGGAGACTCTTCAATAACCTGCCTTAAGCAGGTGACACAACCTTGCTGGCTAAAAATGAGGAGAGCTTGAAGCACATGTTACAGAAGCTGAAAGAATGCAGCCTTCGGTATGAATTGCATCTCAATGTCAGGAAAACAAAGACTTTTACCACTAGACAAATAGGCATCATCATGATGGATGGAGAGGAGACTGACTCTGTCAACAGCTTCATCTTGCCTGGATCCAAAACTAACACCCTTGGTAAAAGCAGTCAAGAAATAAGGAGATACTTTGCACAGGGAAAATCTGCAGTTAGGGAATCTTCCTAAAGTATTGAGGAGTTGCGATTTCAGTTTGATTCAGGCCATAGACTTTCTGATTACTATGTATGCATCCGAGACCTGGACAATAAATAAGGATGACAGAAAAAAGAACTGATGCTTTTGAGCTGTGGTGTTAAAGAAGAGCACTGAACATCCATCTCATGGACGGCCAAGAAAACTAACAGATATGTTTTGGAGATGGTGCAGCTGGCTGGATCTTTGGAGGCAAGAATGATACTTTGGACGTGTTGCTAAGAGGTGCTATTCCTTGGAGAAGGACATAATGTTGGGAAGGATGGAAGGTCAGTGAAAGAGAGCCTCAACCAGGTAGATTGATACAGAGACTGCTGCAATGGGCTCTTGTATGTCAGGAAGTGTGAGGATGGAGCAGGATAGAACAGGGTTCAGATCTTTTGTTTATAGAGTCTCTGAGTTGCGCTTGATTCAAAAGCACCTAACAACAAAAAGCAACCAGGTTTTATCTTCTAAAGGACAGATCTACTTGTTCTCTTGGCAGTATGTTCAATATTCATCTCCAGCAGCACAAGTCACAGGAATTGAGTTTTCTTCTTCCATCCTTAGTCATTGTCTAGTTCTCAGATGCATGGCAAGGAATTGAGAAGAATATCATGGCCTGAACCAATCTCATCTTAGTCTCTAGACTGATATTGTTGCTTTTTAGCACTATGGAGAGGTCCATGACAGCAAACTTCCCTAAATCAACTAATCTTTTGATTTCCTGACTGCTGGTGTCAAGAGTGTTGACTGTGCTTTTTGAGCAAGATGAAACTGTTAACAACCTCAATCTTTTCTCCACATATCATTATGCTGCCAATTGGCCCAGTGGTGAGAATTTCTATTGTCTTACTGTTGAGCTTTGATCAATATTGAAGACTGCACTCTTTGACCTTCTGAAGACAATGCTTCTTGTCCTGTTCACTTTCTGCAAGCAAGGTTGTATCATTTGCATAGTGCAGGTTGTTGATGAATCTTCCCTCAATCCTGATGCCACATTCCTCCTCATAAAGTCAATATCTTGAATTATCTACTCTATATACAGATTGAAGAGGTATGAAGAAGGGACACATCACTGACACATTCCTTTCTTGATTTGGAATCACGCAGTATTCTCTCTTTATTTTGGGACAATAGCTTCGTGGTCTAGGTACAGATTTCACAAAAACACAATCAAGTGTTCTGGGATTCCTATTCTTCTTAATGTTAGCCACAATTTGTTGCAATCTACATACTCAAATGCCTTTGCATAGTTGATAAAACACAAATAGATATATTCCTAGTATTCTCTGCTTTCAATCAAACTCTATCTTAACACAGGCAGTGATATTCCCAGTACCACAGCCTCTTCTAAATCCAGTTTGTATTTCTCTATCGCTATATACTGTTCTAGTAATTTTTGGACATAATCTTCAACAAGATTTCACATGTGTGTGATATCAGTGATATTGTTTGATAATTTTTACATTATTGGATTGCCTTTATTGTGAATAGAAATAAATATGGATCTCTTCCAGTCAGTTGACTAAGTAGCTATCTTCCAGATCTCTTAGCACAAACTGATGAGCACATCCAGGGCTACATTTGTTTGTTGAAATATATCAAATAGTATTTCGTCAATTCCTGGGGTCTTATTTTTTGCCAATTCCTTCAGAGCAACTTGAACTTCTTTTGTTACTGCTGGTTTTTGATCATATGCTTGTTGTTGTTGTTGTTATGTGCCGTCGAGTCGTTTTCAACTCATAGCGACCCTATGCACAACAGCTCTAAACCCTGCTCTATCCTGTGCCAACCGCACCACCTCTGACACACCCATCCCGATTACCCCAGTCACCGAATCAATCCATCTCATAGAGGGTCTTCCCCTCCTGCGCTGTCCCTCCACCCTCCCAAGCATGATGTCCCTCTCCAAGGACCCGTCCCTCCTGGCAACATGTCCAAAGTATGTCAGACGAAGCCCCAGAATCCTTGCCTCCAAGGAGTAGCTTGGTTTAATCCTCTCCAAGATGAATCTGTTTGTTTTCCTGGCAGTCCATGGTACATTCAGTACTCTTCTCCAGCACCACAGCTCAAAAGCATCCACTCTCCTTCTGTCCTCCCTAGTCATTGTCCAATTCTCTGATGCATAACAAGCAATTGCAAAGACCATGGCCTGTATCAGGTGCACCTTAGTCTCCAGAGAGACACTGTTGCTCCTGAGTACTTTAGAGAGGTCCCTAATAGCAGACTTTCCCATCGCGATACGCTTTTTGGTTTCCTGACTGCTGGTACCAAGAGTGTTGACTGTGAAGCCGAGCAAACTGAAGCTGTGAACACTCTCAATCTCTTCGCCATCCATCCTGACACTGCCAAGATTGTTCCTCCTCCAGCAGAGCATCTGGTGGATTTGAACCTTGCACCTCTGGGATTGCAGTACACCTTCTTGCACTAGGCCACCAGAGCTCGCCTGATCATATGCTACTTCATGAAATTGTGTTAGTTGATTCTTTTTTGGTACAGTGACTCTATGCATTCCTTCCATCTTTTTTTGTTATGTACCATCGAGTCATAACTCAGAGCAACCCTATGCACAATAGCTCTGAACTCTGTCCTATCCTGAGTCAATCTCACTGTTTCTGACTTATCTACCTCCATTACTCCAGATATTTGTCAATCTATCTCATTCAAGGACTTCATCTCTTGCACTGTCTCTCCACCCTTCCAAGCATGATATCCTTCTCTAAGGACTGGCAACATGACCAAAGTATATCAGACAGAGCTTCAAAATCCTTGCCTCTAAGGAGCAACTTGTTTTCCCTTTCTCCAGGAAATACCTGTTTGTTCTCTTGGAAGTCTGTGGAGTATTCAATACTCTTCTCTCACACCACAATTCAAAGGCATTGTGTCTTCTTCTGTCATCCTTAGTCATTCTCCAGCTCTCTGATGCATAGCAAGAGACCGTGAGGACCATGGCCTGGATTAGCCTTACTCTCCAGACTGACATTGTTGCACTTCAGCACTCTGGAGAGGTCTCTGACAGCTGACTTTCCCAATGCAACTCATCTTTTGATATCCTGACTGCTGGTGCCAAGAGTGTTGATTGTGGAACTGAGCAAGCCAAAATAGTTAAGAATCTCAAGCTCTTGTCCACCTATCATGGTACTGCCAATTAGCCCAGTGGTGAGAATCTTTGTGTTTTTTGTTGGTTGGTTTTTTTTTAATATTAAACTTTAATAAATAATGAAAGCTAAAGTCCTTGACTTCCTGCAACAAACACTTCAGGTCCCCCTCAGTTTCGGTAAGCAAGGTTGTTTTAGCTGCATAGCACAGGTTGTCGATGAGTCTTCCTCCATTCCTAATGCTACATTCGTCCTCACAAAGCCTAGTTTCTTGAATGATTTGTTACACATATAGATTGCAAAGATATGGAGACAGGACATGTCCCTGATATCAACATTCCTTTCTTGGTTTTGAACCATGAAATACTTCCCTGCTCTGTTCTGAGGACTGCTTCTTGGTTCAAGTATAGATTTCACATGAGCTCAATCAAGTGTTGCTGAATTCCTATTTTTCTCCAAGTTAGCTACAATTTGCTGTGATCCACACAGTTGAAAATCTTTGCATAGACAATGAAATACAGGTAGAGAGTCTTTTGGTACTTTCGTGTCACAGCCTCTTCTAAATCCAACCTATACATTTGGTAATTCTGTTGTTGTATTGTTCCAGTTGTTTTGAGGTAATCTGCAGTGGGATTTTGCTTGTGGGTGAAATCAGTGATGTTGTTTGACAATATCCATACTCTGTTGTATCCCTTTTAAAAAAATAGAAATAAATATGGACCTCTTCCAGTAAATTAGCTAGGTAGTTGTCCTCCAGATTTCTTGGTGCATCCTGGTGAGTACGTCCAGGAAAGCATCTCTTTGTTGAAATATGTCAATTCTTATGCCATTAATTCCTGGAGCCTTGTTTTTTGGCGAATTACTTTCAAGCAGCATGATCCTCCTTCTTTATTATCAGTGCTTCTTGATAGTATGTTGTTTCATGGAACTCTTCTGTGTCAGCCAATTCTTTTGGTAGCATGACTACATACTCCTTCTATTTTGTTTTGATGCTTCTTGTATCATTCAATATTCTGCCCTTAGCATTCTTAACTATTACCATTTGAATTTGAATTTGTTCTTCAGTTCCTTTAGTTAAAGGGATGCTGTGTGCATAGATCCCTTTCTGTTTTCTGACTCTAGTTTTTTGCATATTTCATTATAATACTTTGCTTTGTCTTCTCTAGCTACACTTTGAAATCTGTTCAGCTCCTTTATTTCCTGATTTCTTCCCTTTGCTTGGCTTCTCAACATATGTGTACATATACATTTACAAATAAAGAAAGATATTAATCTATCTTTATTTATTTATCTTCTTTCCTGATTGGATTGTTTTTTCCTTCATTTATCTCTCTCTCTTTCTAGTTTCCTTTGCTATTGCTCTGAGTAGGACTTCCATATAATATTACATAATAGTGGAGAGAACAGGTGTTCTTGTTTCGTTTCTGTTTGAAGGGGAAATCTTTCAGTCTCTCTCCATTGAGTATCATGTTAGATGTTGTTATATGCCATCAAGTTGCCTGTGACTCATAGCGACCCTATGCACAATAACTCTGAACTCTGTCCTATCCTGAGCCTATCTCACTGTCTCCAACACATCTGCCCCCATTAGCCCAGTCACCGTGTCAATCCATCTCATCCAGGGACTTCCTCTCCTGTGGTGTCCCATGATGTCCTTCTCCAAGGACTGGTCTCTCCTGGCAACATACTGTAGGTGAATAATAAATAGTGAAATTTGCCATCTATTCCTAGTTTGCTGAGTGTATTTATCATGTTGAATTTTGTTAATGTCCTTTTTTTTGCATCCCATGTGTTTATTTTTCCTTCATTTTAGTGTGGTGGGAGCCTTGGTGATACAATGGGTGAAACATTCATCTGCTAACAAAAAGTGGTTGGTAATTTGAATCCACCTGTTGTTTCATGGGAGAAAGATGCAATGGTTTTCTTCTATATCGAGTAAGTGGAGAAAAAGAAGTGATAAATTCATTTCTGTTGACTCATAGCAACTCCATGTGACAGAATAGAACTGCCTCATAGATTTTATAAGACTGTAGTCCCTATAGAAGCAGCTGCTGTTACATATTTCTTCTCTAGTGTTGCTGGTGAGTTCAAACTCTCTGTCTTTGGTTAACATTTGAGCCCTTTAACCGTTGTGCCATCAGAAGTACTTTGGTAAATAGTACATCCTGGAAAATCTCCTGGAGTAGGTGTACCCTGTCCTGTAAGAGTTCCTAGAAACAGAATAGCCTTGAGAGTGGTAGATTTGGTTTTTGGTGTTGATAAAGTATATAACATTGATTGACTTTCAATATTTAACTACTCTTGGACAAATACTACTACTTGGTCACATTATCAGTATGGTGTTGGATTCAATTTGTACATATTTTGTTATATATTTGAAACTTTTGATTCTCAGTATTTTTGGTATGATTATTGAAATGATAATATCTGTCTAATGTTGCTGTTATTATGTGCCATCAAGTTGGAGCTCATAGCTGACCTTCCAGCAAGTTTTCAGAGTCTATGCATTGCCTGGGAGGAGACTGATCATCTTTCTCCCACAGTGCAGCTGATGGATGCAAACTTCATGCCTTTGGGTTGGCAGCACAACTCCTTAGGCCACTGGTTCTACTTCTATGTAATATTGTCATTGGGAACTGTTGATCCAGAATCGACCCAGAATAGACCATCTAATGAGTTTTCTGAGACAGTAAATTTCATGATAGGAGTTTGCCCATCTTTATTCTACAGAGAAGCTGGTGAATTTGAACCATGTACCTTTGTTTTGGCAGATCAATTCTTTACCATTGAGCAAGGAGATCTCCTCTTCTATATAATAGAGTTGCCAGTCATTTCTATAATGTACTTAACCAACCATCTAACACAAAATTTTTCAATATGTTGTAGTAATCATTGCTTTTTAGTTGTTTTTATGGTTTGCCTTATTTATCTAGTGCTCCTATAACAGAAACACCACAATAGATAGCTTTAACAAATGGCAATTTATTTTTTCCATAATTTAAGAGGGTAGAATTTTAAATTCATGGCTCCAGCACCAAGAGAACATTTTCTTTATGTGTTGGATCACAGTTTAGAAGGAAAGTCCTTATCTCTTCTAAGCAAGGAGATCTTTCAACAAGGAGATTGTCCTTAGAGATCTCCACATGTCTTGGCTTTTTCTTGTTTCAAGGAAGTTCTCAGACTAGGGATCTGGACCTCAAAGTGCACTTTACTTCTGCTTTTCTTTTTTAGTGGTAGTGAAGTCTTTCTCTCCACCCTTTTCTCTGTTTTATCTGTTGTAAGATAAAAGGTGTTGCAGGTTACACACCAGGAAAATCTTGGATCAGAGTTGAGATGGATTTAAGGTGGTTGCATTCCACTCTTAATTCCATTAGAATTAATTGGCTTATGAGAATAAGGAGTAAGATTATATAACTGCTATATCATTATCTTTAAAAAACTGCAAATCATCTCTCTGCCTAGGAAACATGTATTTTGGTAGGACACAATTCAATCCATGACATCCAAGCACAAATCACTAAATTTTTTCATCATGGTCCAGTAATACTTATTTGATTAATCTCAAATAGTGAATTGAGTGAACTCTAATGATTTACTTCCTCAAGTGTGTAGAAAGGATTATTGCTGAGAAAGTATAAAGTTTTCTCTTTTAACAATATTTTTTTTAAAACCTGTGTACCTTTCTCTCTATAGAAGTGAAAAGTCCAATTTGTGGAAAACAAATTACTCAAATTGCCTTTCTCTCCTTCTATTAACTGTATATTGCAACTCCTTTAAAACATTTGAAGCTTTTTGGGGAAGTCATTATAAACCAGTCATTTTATACTTTAAAGAGAGAACCGTACACATGGATGAGATTCTAAATCAATCTAAGTGACATTTTAGCTGTAAGGGAGGACATTTCTCTCTATCTAAGCTACTCTTGACAATGGGCACTTAAGCAGGCTAATCAAATGTGACTTCTCTCATCAAAATTAGTAAGGCATGAAAAATCTTTATCAAATTATTCATCATACTGCCCATTTGAACATATGAGCTCTTGTGCCTTAAGAGCAGCTGCTTTGTACTTTCTTTGCAAAATGAGAGTTTTAGCTTTCAGGACAAAGTTAAACACTTCAGTATTTGCTACGAATCCTTTTGGAAGTCCTTTAATATTAATTTAAAAGGGGTTACTGACGCTTGAATTTGGGTAGAATTAGAAGTCTTTCTTTAATTTTTTTAAAAATTTAGACTATATGAATTTGTATATAATATTGTACCACTTTCCCTAAGTTTAGCTTCTTGGCTTGATATCCTCCTTATTTAGAAAAGGAGAGCTTTGGTGGTGTGTAGGGAGTTGCACTGATAACCCACAGGCAGTGCTTCTCTGGGTGCTTGAACCCACCAATAGCTCCTCAGTAGAAAGACGGATAATTTCCTCTTATATAATTTGCAGCCTCTAGAAAACTTGCTGAACCCACAGGAGGGCCAGCTCTAAAGATCATTAAAAAATGGCTTGACCGGCGCTGGCTGAAAATCACCTGTGACTTCATCCATAGCCACTGGTGAGAGTCAGCACCCAGAGCCATCAGGGGCTTTAAGCTCGTTGCCCACTGCTGTGGTGTGGACAGCTGAAACCCAGGCCCCGACAGGCACCTGGGGGGGAAAAAAACCCCCATACTCTACTTCATGCTCTGCTGGAGAAGGAGGGGCAGTCTCCTGTACCAGTCAGATCCAATTTGACAGTACACACAAACACACTTTTTCTTCTTCTTTTTTAAAAAAAGACTACTTCAGCCATTGTGGCCCTCTGCCCAGGGCGGGCTGCCCTCGGCCCCCTGCCCGGTGTGAGCCATCGTGGCCCTCTCCCGGGGTGGGCTGCCCTCGGCCCCCGGCCTGGGGTGAGCCGTCGTGGCCCTCTGCCCGGGGCGGGCTGCCCTTGGCCCCCTGCCTGGGGCGAGCAGTCATGGTCCTCTGCCCGGGGTGGGCTGTGCTTGGCCCCCGGCTCGGGATGAACTGTCGCGGCCCTCAGGGTGAGCTTCTCAGTCCCCAGATTGTGCCATCTGACCCTGGGGTGGGGAAGGAGAAGAAAAAAAAAAAGAATGCCTAGGGTATCCAGAGAATGTTACCTAGGCCACCTTCTGCCACCCTCCCCCCCCCCCCAGTAAACCTGAAAGCAACACCCTCAAAGCCCTTCTATTTGTAACTCACAAGTTTGTTCTCTCTAGGTTTGCTCCCTTTCCTATAGGTAACCTTAACTCTGAGTTTTACTCCAGAATTGACCCTGAACCCAGTGCCAGTGACAAAAAGGAAATACAACTGACAGCTAAGGAAGCAAAGGA
The DNA here is from genome assembly GCF_000299155.1 of Elephantulus edwardii. NCBI lineage: Eukaryota > Metazoa > Chordata > Mammalia > Macroscelidea > Macroscelididae > Elephantulus > Elephantulus edwardii. The sequence goes on from NW_006399915.1 coordinate 1,770,680, forward strand.
GGATGGAGCCCTGGGTTCAACCAGCCATCCGCACTGGACCCACCTGGGAAAACACTTTGCAGTCCAGAGGGGAGCAAATGACAGGAAAATATCTTCTAACAGAGCAAGAAGGCAAGCAGCTGTAACCCAAGACCACCAGTAAGGTGATAAAGTGTCCTCCCTTCCACCCTTTACATCTACGCCCCTGTTCAGCATGAAGAAGCCAGAGAGTCGGCATCCAATTCCCAAATCAATAAGACAGTTGGTTTAATTACTATTGGAAAATGCTTGTCATTCCTCTGTAGCATCTGGTCCCCACTGGACCCTCATCATTTCCTTCACCTGCTCCCCCCACCGACCAAACTGTGCAGCTCTGCAACTGCATCCTGGCCCATCCTCACCCTTCTGCCCCCAACCCTCACCTCCTTGTACCCCCAATATGTTTTTCCCAATAAAAAAATATTTTAAAAAAATGGCTTGAATAGTACGTTGACAAGGAACTGCCAGAATTTCAAGCTGTGTTTAGAAGAGGCCATGGCACCAGGGATAATCATGGCCAATGTCAAATGGATCCTGGCTGAAAGCAAAGAATATCAGAAGAATGTCGATTTATCTTTTATTGACTATTCAGAGTCAATTGACAGTGTGCACCATAGCAAAGTATGGCTAACATTGAAAAGAATGGGAGTTCGAGAACACTTAATTGTGCTTATATCAAATCTATACCTACACCAAGAAGCTCTTGTACAAACAGAGCAAAAGGATACTGCATGATTTAAAACCAAGAAAGGAATGCATCAAAACTGTCTCTCTTCTCCATTACTATTTAATTTGTTTGCTGAGCAAATAATTTGAAAAGCTAGACCGTATGAAGAGGAATGTGGCATGAGGACCGGAGCAAGACTTATGAACAAATTGCGTTATGTAGATGACACAGTCTTGCTTGCTGAAAGTGAGAAAAATTTGACGCATTTGCTCCACAAGATCAAAGATTACAGCCTTCAACGGAGATGGCATCTCAGTTTCAAGAAGACAAAAATCCTCAATACTAGAACAATAAACAACAACATATAGATGGAGAAAAGATTGAAATTGCCCATGATTTACTCTTATTTGGATCCACATGTCAATACTATTGATACCAGCAGTCAGGAGACATATTGCATTGGGCAAGTTCTCTCTCATGGACCTTTCCAAGTACTGTGGAAGAACTGTTGTATCAGTGTGAAGACTAAGATGTACCTGATTCAATCTATAGACTTTTCCGTCACTTGCTGTGCACCTGAGAGCTGAACAATGAATAATGATAACAGAATAATCAGTGCATTGAGTTATGGTGTTAGGGAAGAATGCTGCATATCCCATGGACTGCCAAAAGAACAAACAGATAGATATGTCTTGGAGAAAGTGCAGCCAGAATTCTCCTTTGAAGCACAGATGACAAAGCTTTGTCTCACTTATTTTAAGCATGTTGCTAAGAGAGGCTGTTTTTGGGTGAGAAACATCATGCTTGGAAAGGTTGGGGGGTCAGTGAAAGAGAGGAAGACCTTCGACAAGATGGATTGACCCAGTGACTGCAGCAATGGGCTCAAGTGTGTCAAAGATGATGAGGATGGCACAGGGTAGTACAGTGTTCAGATCTGTTGTTCATAGGTACCCTGTGAATCTTTTTTTTTTGACTCTGTAACACATAGCAACAGTAACTTTCTTGTCTAGTTTTTGGTAGCCCTAGGCATTTTTTTCTTTTACATGCACTTTTACATATTCCTCTTTCCTCTGTAGGGAGTTCTGGTGGCTTAGTAGTAATGAATTCCCCTTTTCCCTACATACTTTTAAAGGAAAGATATTACTGGGTGAAAGTAATGTGAAGGATCTTTTGTGAAAAACAATATATTCAAACTTTATAAATAAATCAGAGGAATAAAAATTTTTTTAAAATTTAAAAAAACAAATAGAAAAGAAAGATATTACTTATATCATGACAAGGAATGAGCAGAGGGGCCTAAGAAGTTACACTTCCAAACCAAAGGTATACAGTTAGGGTCCAATAGCTAACTCCATGTGAAAAAGATGGGCAGCCTGCTCCCATGCAATTTAAACCTCTGAAACCCTGCCCAAGGTCAGCGATGAATCAATGCTGATTTAAAGAAAAGGAGTTCAAGTTGGAGTTTATATCACAGAACCGTAACAATGGACTTGAACACGGCAGAGATCACAAGGATGATGCAGGATGGGGCAAAATTTAATCTGTTGCTCACAGGGTTGCAATAAGTCCTAGTTGACTTGCTAGCACTTAACAACAACAGCACCACTGAAGTTGGTTTATGATATATTTCCTAGTCTAACTTCATGCTAACAAAAATGAAACATTTCCAAATATGCTGTTTTTAAACAAGCTTAGTCAGAAAATCAGGAGACATATTGCATTGAACCAATCTGCTATCAGGGATTTCTCCAAGTTACTGAGGAGCAATGATGTCAGTTTGAAGATTTGTATGTTCCTGATTCAGATTTTCTATCGCTTGCTATGCATCTGAGAGTTGGACAATGAATATGGATGACAGAAGAACAATCGATGCTTTTCAAATGTGGTATTAAAGAACACTGAAAGGCCTATGAATGCCACCAGAGCTTCCTAACAACCACTACCAAAACCCTACATACACACAAAAAAGCAGATATATCTTGGAAAAGGTACAGTCAGATTGCTCCTTGGAGGCAAGGATGGAGAAACAATGGGCTCAAGTGTGTTGGAGACTGACGATTGACTTAGGAAAGGGCAGGGTTTAGAGTCATTGTAATGGGATCATTTGGAGTCAGAGTTGACTCAATGGCACATAACTACAACGACAACAATGCAAATAAACATCATGGTGGAAGGAGGAAAGATTGAAATTGTCAACGATTTTGTCTTACTTAGATCCACAATCAACGCTCTTGGTACCAGCAGTCAGGAGACCAGGAGACATATTGCATTGGACAAGTCTATTGTCTGGTTCCTCTCCAAATTATTGGTGCGAAATGATGTCAATTTGAAGACTAAAGTAACCATGTTCAGGCCATGCTCTTTTCAATCACTTGTTATGTGTCTGAGAACTAGAAAGTGAATAAAAATGACAGAGGAACAATCAATGCATTTGTGTTGTGGTACTAGAGAAGAGTACTGAATATCCCATGGACTGCCAAAAAGAACAAAGAGATAGATATATGTTGGAGAAAGTTGAGCCAGAGTTCTCCTTGGAGGCAAAGATGACAAAGCTTTGTCTCACATACGTTGAGCATGTTGCTAGAAGAAGCTTCTTTGTAGTTGTTAGGTGCCACCGAGTACTAGTCTTAGCAACCCTATGAACAAAAGATCTGAACCCTCACCTATCTTGTGCCATCTCCACACTTCCTGATACTCAAGAGCCCATTGCAGCAGTCACTGCATCAATCCATCTGGTTGAGGCTATTCCTTGGAAAAGTAGAGGATCAGCAAAGAAGAGGAAGACAGTCAGCAAGATGGATTCACATAGTGATTGCAACAATGGGTCAAGTATGTCTGAGATGATGGGATGGCACAGGATAGGATAGGGTTCATATCTGGTGTTCATAGGGTCATATGAGTCATACTTGACTCAACAGCACCTAATGACAACAATGTAAATGAGTATTTATAATGTAATTAAAATTTTATATTATAAATAATCATGTAGCAATAATATATTGGATAATACAGTATTAGACAATGACATTGTTAGGATTGACCTACCTCTTTTCTCTTTTGTAAAAAGACACCAACAATAGGCCTTTCTATGTAAAAGCAAGCTCTGGTGGCTACCTGATAAATAAGGAATTTTGTTGCCCATACAAAAGAAAACAGTTCAAATCCATCAGTTATTCCATGGGAGAAAGATAGGTAGTTTTCTCCTGTGTGACTTACAGCCTCTGAAAACTCCTGAAGGGTCAGTTATGAGTTGGTTCCAACTTGACAGCACATAACAAGTACAAATGAGAACAACTACTAGCTTATATTCATCTTTGAGGAGTGGCTAAGAAATTCTGTCTTTTCTTCTTTTTTAAATTAATTTTAATAAAAATTTACAGAGACTTTGGATTTCCATTCGTTCATTGTTGCACTTTTCTCCCTGCGCCCCTCCAGCCCCCGCCCAAGACACTCTTCTCTTTGAAAAGTAAAAGAAAGAGATCTGTCTTTTCTTAAGATGTGGAACAGGATTCTCCTTTATCCTTAGGATTACATTGTTTGAGTTGATATGTATCATGAGTTTATATTGACTATTTGTGTTCCATGATAAATTCTCTATCCTTGTATTCTTTATATTTTTCCTTCCGTTAATAAATGTGCTGAGCGTATCTCAGTCACAAAAGGACAAATACTGCATGGTGCCACTGTTGTGAAACAGGATTGACCTCGGGGTTGGGGGAAGAGTGAAAAAGATGGGCTCGCTAATGTATATTGCATTGAAACAGATGAGGGAGAAAACTGTTTAAAAGGGATATGTTATTAGATATTTTTGTCATGACGAGAGTCCAGAGTGAAGGCTGCATAATGGAGTGGACCTGGTGGGAGGGATTGTAAAACAATGGAATAATTTTTCTTTTACTTTTCCAAGAAGGTAGTGTAGTGGGGGGAGGATTGGGAGGGAAGAAAAGTACAGCAATGAATGAATGGAAATCCAAAGTCTCTGTAAATTTTCATTGAAATTAATAATTAAAAAAAAAAGGAAAAAACCAACCCCAAAACAAATGTGCTGAGCACCTGTTATGTATCAGGTCCTGTCTTGGGCTGGGAGATGCAATTGTGAATAAGACGGATAAAGTCCCTGCTCAAAGAAATGATCTCAATTCAATTGTGGTAACTTATTATTGTGTTTGTGAGGAGTGTTGGGATATGCTGTTGAGTCACTTGTGACTGATAGCAAATACACGTACAATAGTTCTGAACCCTTCTCTATCCTCGGCCAACCTTATCATCTCTGACACCCCCACCCCATTTCCCTAGTCACTGAGTCAATCCATCTCATTGAGAGTCTTCTTCTCTTGCATTGTCCTTCCACCCTCACAAGTATGATGTCCGTCTCCAAGGACTGGTCCCTCCTTGTAACATGTCCAAAGTATGTCAGACAGAGCTTCAGAATCCTTGTATCCAAGGAGCAGCCTGGTTTCACCCTCTCTAGCATGAACCTGTTTGTTCTCCTAGCAGTCCATGGTATATTCAATATTCTTCTTCAGCACCACTACTCAAAAGCATCAATTCTCCTTCTATCATCTCTGGCTACTGTCCAGCTTGCTTGCTTGCTTGCTTTCTCTCTCTCTCTCTCTCTCTTTCTTTCTTTTTCTTTCTTAAGCAATTTCTACATCCAACTTGAAATATTTATTCTCAATTCTGGAAGTCAGAAGATAAAAATAGGCTTTATTGGACTAGAATTAAGGCATCAATACAGTTTCATTCCTTTAGAGTCTCCAGGGAAGAATTTGATTTCTTAGCTTCTGTAAGCTTCCTGCATTCTTTGATTTGCTGCTCCTCATCCCTCTGAGGTGGATACCACTCCTGCTTCCAAGCTTATTTTAATCAGGAAGCTCCACCAAACGCTGTTCACCATGGGTAACCATTATCACATTTGACTCATCAGTGTCACACTGTTAAGCATCACAGCCACCACGAGTTAACCTCTGAACAGTAAGTGGACACACCAGGGTTACACGACCTAGAAGAATGTTTCACCAAAAACAATTAAAGGCAGACCTGAGGGCTATGGAGTAGAGTCACCCTCCTTTGGCGTGGGAGCATGACTTTGTGTCGGCTAGGCCAACTGCTCTCTCTCTTTATATTGTTGTTGTTAAGTGCCATTGAGTCGTAGGCAACTTATAGCGACTCTACGAATGAAAGTCCTGGACACCTGTATAACTTTTGTCCTTTCTCCAGGTTTGTAGGGTTTCCAGAGGCAAGCTATTACGGAAGTAGATGCCACTCCTGCTTCCACGCTTTTTTCAATCGGGGAGCTCAACCAAGCACTGTCCACCATGGGTAACCATTATCACATTTGGCACACCAGTGTCACAGTATTTAGCATCACAGCAACCACAAGATACCTCTGTATGGAAAAAAAGAAAAAAAAAAGTTACTAGACAAATAGAAGCTAAAATTCTATCATTGTTCTTTCCCCAAGAATCTTGGGAATGAATCTCTACTAAGTTTATTTATCACACCCTTTTACAATCAATCCACAATGAATCTCTCTAATTGTCCAGGTTATGGTTGTTTGAGCTGTGGATTAGGTCCAGTTCATCCTTTGTAAACAATGACTAGGGAGGATAGAAGGAGAAGTGATGCCTTTGAGTTGTGGTGCTGGAGAAGAGTATTGAATATATACCATGGACTGCTAAGAAAACAAACAGGTTCATCCTGGAGAGGGTTAAATCAGGCTGCTCCTTGGAGGCAAGGATTCTGAGACTTTGTCTGACATACTTTGGACATGTTGCAAGGAGGGACCAGTCCTTGGAGAGGGACATCATGCTTGGGAGGGCGGAAGGACAATGCAGGAGAGGAAGACCCTCTATGAGGTGGATTGACTCAGTGACTGGAGTAATAGGGGTGGGTGTGTCAGAGACAGTGAGATTAGCACAGGACAGAGCAGGGTTTGTTTAGGGCTGTTGTACATAGGGTCACTATGAGTAGCAAGCAACTTGACGGCACATAACAACAACAATTATGAAGAAAGGTTAATTTGACCAAAGAAAAGAAAACAGCTTTTTATCATAAGACAGAAGAAAGCCCTGTATAGGAAAGCAAAACCCAAAATCTGATGGTCATGCACTTTTTAATTTCTTAAAATTTAGAACTCTGTGTATTTCTTTAAAAAGTTTACAATCTACAGAATACTTTCACCCAGTCCCAGGAAGTAGTTGTCTATTACTATGTTCACAAAATTGGTCTAAAGCATTTGGAAGGGCTCAGAATTGCCTAAGTCACAGTAACTTATAAAATTTATGATTTTTTTTTTGTAAAAACCACTCTGTTTTACTATCAGTCATTACATGAGGGTGCACATATGATTTAGTCTTGCTAGCTAGTGACAAGAGGGCTAAGGATTGAGAATTATCTTAAAGTATAAATCTGCACCTTGTCTGTAAGATACTACTCAAAAAAGCTTTATTATTATTATTATTACTAATTTTGCATGTGTACCGTCAAATCAGATCTGACAGGTACAGGAAGAGAATGTCCCTCCTTCTCCAGCAGAGCATCTGGTGGATTCAAACCATGCACCTCTGGGATTGCAGTGCAGCTTCTTGCCATTACGCCACCAGAGCTCCCTTCAGAAGTTTACTTTTTGAAAAGAGGTTCACTTTTTAAAAAGTGATTTTTTAAATTCCAGAGTAATAAAATAGGCATTTCCTCAATGGCACTCCTACAAATATGTAAACCAGTAAGTAATGAAAATTAAACTTTACAGATAAGGCTAAATTACAGTAGTCAATTTTCTCAGTTTCCTTTTCCTTGCCTTCCCGCATATCAGTTAGCCATCACCCTATTCTTTTTTACTTCAGATCTTTTCTGAACATTTACATAATAAGGTTAGATAGAGGTTACTTGGAAAGTTATGAGTCTTAAGTGGCAGAATTTTAACCTAAATAGAAGTTATGTTCTATTACATTGCATATTATGTTATATTACTCACTCATTGCAGTTGAGTTGGAAAGGACTCGAGTTGACTCTCCAGTGGTTTTTTGGAGGCTGTAAAATTGCATAGAAGGAGATTGTCCATCTTTCTCCCTCAGAGCCACTGGTTGGTTTGTACTGTCAGAGAAGCTTCACCTTTGGTAAATCCCTATCATTATGCCATATGAAGTCCCATATCACATCATATAATAGCAAATTTTGCCAAATTCTATTCTATTTCAGAAGTATTCCAAGGAAAAAGAGCCTCTTTTTAAAAAAATCATTTGTGATGAGAAAAAAAAGAGAGTGTTAGTAACTTTCCAAGTAATTAATCAAATTTTCTTTTCCTTTAAAACAACAACAACAACAACAAAATTTTTATTTTATTCTGGTTTACGATGTCTGTATACATTGTTTTTCAGACTGGATCTTTCCCCTTTCCTATATTCTCCCCTCTCTCCACCCACCAAATTGTGTGACCCTATGATTTTAGCACCCCTGCCCAGTCCTCACCTTTCTGCTCCACTCCTTGTCTTGGATCCATGTATACGTTCTACAATAATAGTCTTATAAAATAATTGTCCTTATGGTACTGAGTTCACTTAGCATAGTCCTCTCCAGTCCATCCCAAGTTAGTAATTTACAAAATCATTGCTCCTGGATTCTGCATAGTATTTCATCATGTGAATGTACCATTATTTCTCAATTCATTCCATTGTGGCTGGGGATTTGGGCTGTTTCTGTGTTCTAGCGATGGTGAATAACAATGCTGTGAACATTGGCTCACAAGTTTCTGTTTGTGCCTCGGTTCTCATTTTCTCAAGGTATAAGCCAAGCAGTGGAATAACTGGGTTATATGGAATTTCTATGTTCAGCTTTTTGAGGAAACACCAAACTGCCTTACAGAGCGGTTGTACCATTTTACAATTAGACCAACAACGTATAAGAGTTTCTATTTCACTACATCCTCTCCAACATCTGTTACTTGCTGCCCTGCTAAACGTTGTCACTGCTACTGGGCTAAGATGGTATCTCATTGTGGTTTTTGATTTGCATCATTTATTGCCGGTGATTTTGAGCATTTCTTCATGTGTTTGTTAACCATCTGAATGTCCTCCTCTATGAAAAGTCTTTTCATGTCTCTTACACATTTTGTGATTGGATTATCAGTCTTTTTCTTCTGGAGGCCCAGGAGTATTCTGAAAACTTTTGCTATAAGACCCTTGTCTGAGATGGTATTGCCAAACGTTTGTTATCAGTCAGTAGGTTTTCTTTTCACTCTGTTGGGAAAGTTTCTGATGTGCATAAGGTCCCATGCATCAATTTTATCCTTTTCAGATTGTGTTTGGCCTTCTCATTATGCCATAGACTAGGTCCTCTAATCTTGATCCAAGTTTTTCTCCTATGAACTTTATAGTTTTGGGCCTTATTCCTTGATCTCTGATCCACCTTGTATAGGGTATTTTTGTATAGGGTATGAGATGTGGATCCCATTTCAGCTTTCTGCAGGTAGCAGTCCAGTTTTGCCAGCACCATTATTTGAAGTAATTTTTATTTTACCCATTTGATAGGTTTTATTTCCTTTTAGAACAGTTGACCATTGCCTTTTCTTTTTATCTGCGATTAGGTGCTATTGAGTTGACTGTCTCTTAGTAACCTGATGAACAACGGATCAGAACCTTGCTCTGTTCTGTGCCGTCCTCACAATTTCCAACACAGTCTAGCACATTATTACAGTCACTGTCAATGCATCTTTTCGATGCATCTCTTACACTTACTCTCTACTTTTTCAAGTGTGATCTTTCTTTTCAAGGACAGACAGGCCCCTCCTGACAATATACCCAAAGTATATAAACTCATGCTTCATTATCCTTGCCTTTTGTAAAAGAAAATATTATTAAAAATATTATTAATTTTAATGAAAATTTACAGATATTTTGGATTTCCATTCATTCATTGTTGCACTTTTCTCTCTGTCCACCCCTCCCTCCCAGTTCATTCTCCTCTTTGAAAAGTGAAAGAAAAATTCTTTCATTGTTATTCAATCCCTCCCCCAAGCCCACTCCACTATGCAGCCTTTATTCTGGACTCCTATGACAATAATACCTAATCACATATTCCTTTTAAACAGTTTTTGCCCTCATCTGTTTCAATGCAGTATGCATAATTTATCTTTCTTTCTCAGTCTCCCCCCAACCCTGATGTCAGTCGCATTTTACAACAGTGACACTGTGCAGTATTTGTCCTTTTGTGCCTGAGATATTTAACTCAGCATAATGTCCTCCAGGGTCACCCATTTTGTATAATATTTCAGGAGTTCCTTGTTTTTCAATGCAGCATAGTATTCCATTGTGTGTGAATATACCACAGCTTCTCTACCCATTCGTTTGTTGATGAGCACTTAGGTTGTTACCCTTGCCTTTAAGAAGCATTCTGTTTGCACTTCCTCCAAATAGACTTGTTTGTTCTTTTGGTAGCCCATGGTATATTCAACACTTCTCACCAACACCACAATTCTTTTACCTTTCGCCATTCTTTATACCTTTTAATATGTTTCCCCCTAAGTAAAATAGCCTAATCTTTTCTTTTTGGTAGTGGTAGTGGCAGTAGGCAAGTGGAGATGGGTGGTGTGATGTCAAAGGTAAGTAGTTAATTAAAAGTGTTTTGATTTAAAAAAAAAATTATGCACATGCAAAACCACATGTAAGCTTTACAAAATGATTCAAATAAATTCCTCAACTTCAATTTATTAATTGATGACTATAATATCTTAATCTAGGTAATTTCAAAACAAGTTCTAGTCATGTCATATATCATTAATAAAGATCAAGATTCTTTAAAAAGTCATTATTACTAGCAAAATATAATAATTGCTTAAAATATTTGTTCTAGTTCATTTATTGTCTGTTCTTTTTCATGGTAAGAAAAAATAAAATTGATATTGCACACATTAATATCTTTTATATCTTTTAATCAATGGATTTTATCTTAATTTTCTTCACTTATTTATTTTTCCTTGTAAATTGTTTGTGGATTAAACTGGTTTTCCTGTAGAGATTTCTACAGGCCGACTTTTGCTACATATTTAATTCATTTTACATCTTTATGCCATATATTTTCCCTATACTGGTTATTAGAATTATACTCAGGTTATTTTATTTGCAGAAAAAGACTGCAGGAAAGATTTGCAAAAGAGAATTTCTGGAAACCTATCAACATAGTCATGAAATTTTGATGTCATTTATCTTGCCACAGCAGGAGACATTTTAAAGGAAAATATATTGTACAGAAATATGTATACAATTACTCTACTTGGAGGATGAATATATTTATCTCAAGGTAGCTACAGCCTCCACAAAACCATTTTTGAAATGTTCCCTGCTTTTTATCAATTCTTATTTATTGTAGACTTCTGCTTTTGATACGTTTCTTTTCTATAAAAACAAACATAGAAAAGAGTATACACAGTGCAGAATAAACTCTAAAGAATAATTCAGCTTGCAGACTTGTGCTTATCTTCCAGGTAAAAGCGGAATGTCACCAGTATCTCTGATGCTCCTTTATACATCTCTTTAATTCCATTTTTTCTTCTCTAAGATTTTTCCTAGGCTTTTCCTTGTTTTCTTATATACTAATGTACATCCCTAAATGCTATTTTTAAAATGATTTATGTCAAGATTTTAGGTAAAATATACTATGATATATGGTTGTGTTGTGACTTTTGTTTTTTTTGCAATAGTATGTGTTATGTTTTTATACAGCAAGGTTGACTATGTAATGTTTTATTGTTGACTATAAATCTTGTATACCTTTCTGAAATGAGTAATTAGATAGTAGATATATAGCAAATTGAATCAAGGAAAAACGAAATCCTAAGTCAGCCTCATGGCTGAAGAGTTGATTCCAACTCATAGAGACCCTTCATTAAGTTTTTGAGTCTGCATATCTTTATGGAACGAGATTGCCTATGTTTCTCCTGCTGAGTAAGTCACTGATAGATCAAAACTACTGATCTTTTGGCTATCAGTGCAATGTGTAACACACTACTCCACCAGGGCACATAGGTCAAGGGACAGGAGCTATAAACAAAAGGAGTAATTAGCATAAAATTACTAAACAAAAGAAAGACACAGAATTATGGTTTCAGATTTGTCACTTATGTATGTCAGTGCTTTTCAACCATAGCACTACTGACTTATTGGGCTAGATAACATTTTGTTTTGAAGATTCATCCTTACATTGTACAATGTTTAATGACACACCTGCCCACCCTTTGAATTCCAGTAACACTGCTAGTCGTGACAGTAAAAAATGCCTCTTGACATTGTCAAATAGCCACTGAGGGTCAAAACTGTCCTCAGTTGAGAACCACTAATGTATGTTGCTGTGTATGAAATCTACTCAGTTTGGTTAATATAGAACATTTTATTGCCTGAATGTGCAGCTATTGTCATTGTCATTCTTCTGTGATTTTTCCAATTGTTGTTGTAATAACCATGCTTTTCTGTGTATGTGCAAGACCCTTGATCCATGTATACTTTGTTCTTCCAAGCCCAAAACACTGCCAACAAGTAATCCCAACTCATATTGACCATATAGAACAGAGTAGACTTGCTCCACAGGATTTCCAAGACTTTAAATCTTTACAAAAGCAGACTCCCCTATCTTTCTCCCATTGGCCACCTGGTGGAGTCGGACTACCAACATTTCAGTTAGTACCTCAACTCCTAATTCACTGTGCCACCAGGGCTCCTTTGAACTTCCTCTAGCGATGGATATAGAAGAGGGGAAACACAAGCTTATAAGGTGTGCATATCTTAGCTTCAATAGTAACAATATTTTAGGGTCTTCCTCTTTTCTTCCTTTTTTTAAAAAAAACACAAGATGGCAAAGTAAAAGTTTCCTGTTTAGGTATTAGAGAGTAATTAGTTGTATATAGTGATTTTGGAACTCAGAATCTTGGTCCAACTCCCTATAAGGTCTGGTGTTTAGGGAAAGAATTTTAAGAAAGAAGAAAACCAAAACTGTAAAAATTTCCCTTCTCTTATTCAGTATTCAGTATTTAGTAGTTGAGCCTCTGCTATGTGCCTTGTGGAAGATAATAAAACACCACATCTTATTCAAGAAACTCATCATCTTCTTGTTGTTGTTGCCATATAGCATTGAGTTTGAACTGTCTCCCAGCTGACCCACTAGTGAGTTTTCGGAGGCAGTAAACACACAGGAGGAGAATGTTTCCTTTGGATTGAAAGTGTAATTCCTTACCACCAGCAAGCAGTGCTCTCAAGACATCTTAGAAAGTATACTAACAATTCATTTCAAAAGATTACAGTGTGAGAGATATCAAGATGTTATCAGAAACCTTGCCCTATCCTGTGCCATCTTCATGATTTCCACTATGCTCAAGCCTATTGTTATAGTCAGTGTTAATTCACTTTTCTGAGGGTCTTCCTTTCTTCTTCTGACCTTCTACCTTTGCCGGGATAATGTCTTTTTTCCAAGGACTGATCCCTTCTGATAACATGCCCAGAGTATATGAGATGTTTCTCCAACCTTGCCTCTAAGGAATACCCTGGTTGCACTCCCTCCAAGACAGAGTTGTTTGTACATTTGGTAGTCCATGGTGTCCAACACTCCTCGACAACACAATTCAAAGGCAAGGTAGAGATGAGAGATGGATAAAAAAAAAAAGAGTACAAATGAGAAAACGTCTAATTCAGCTATAAGGGGTGATTGGGGAAAAAGACAGAAGGAGAGAGAAAATACACTCTGATAGTGTCAAGAGTTGTACTGCTAACCCAAAGGTGACACCTTTCTAGTTCAAATCCTCCAGTGGCTCCTCAGGAAAAGAAGGGCTATCTCTTCCTGTGTAATTTACAACATCCTGAAAGCCCAATGATGGAGGGTCAATTGGGAGTATCTATATCTATCTATGAAGAGAGAGATACAGACAGAGAGATTGATCTTTGTGGTGTATTGCCTGTTATGTACTGCACTGCCAAAATGTTAGCAGTTTCAGTCCACTCAGAGCTCTTTGGGAGAAAAATGGGCAGTCTCCTGCTGTAAGGTTTACAGCCTTGGAAACCTGATGGAGGTTCACCAAGACTAAAAATCAACTCAACTGCAACAAGCTATGGGAAAATTATAATAGACCAAGGGAAAAGAGAGTATGAAGACACTGAGTAAGAGGCAGCAGGGCATGTTTGGGGAAACCCGAGGCTAGTGGATTTCTCTTGGGATTTCTGAACCGGTAGTAAGGCGTGTTGGCAGGACAAGTATCACACAGAAGAGCAAGATTTCATTCATCAGAGAATGGGGAGTCATCACGGGAGCTTGGTGCATAAGATATATGAAAGAGGCAAATGACAATATGGCAGTGTGCTTGGTAATGGAAAACATTCTGAATCCTAGGACATAAACCATGGAATTTAGACATATCTCCTGATCCCTTTACTTCTTTGTAGTGGAAACGAAGGCTCTGAAAGAATTAATATAGAAAAAGGATAATATTAATAAAAATCTATTTTCTATAATTACTAACAGCATAAAAATATGCCTTTTATCATTATGCATGTACGTGTGTGCACCCTGCCCTCCCCATCCCCCTCCCCTTCTCCCCTCTGTTCCTTTTTCCTTCCCCTTCCCTTCTGCTCTCCCTCTTCCCCCTCCCCCCTACTTCCCCTTCCCCTCCCCCATGGGAACTCCTGCACTCTCCATCTTGCTCTCTTCTTGCTCTTCCCCTCCTCCCCCATGCCCCCTCTAGCTTTATAGATAACCTCCTGGACAAAGGTTTTATCTTCTGAATTTCAAACTTCTCAATCTAACATGGACAGTCACTGGCAGTTCAGTGGATTGAACATTGGACGACAGATAAGAAAGATTGGTGGTTTAAATCCACCAGCTACTCCAAGGGAAAAGGATGTGGCAGTCTCTTCCATAAAGAATACATCATGGTATAATTCTAGTCTGTTCTATAGGCCTATGGTGGTGGATTCGGTTGTGTAAAACATTTCATTTGATGCCACTACGTTGATGTTAAATAGACACCTAAACGTGACAGGACGATCATGTAACTCTTAGATTTCCTTTCCAAACATTTTCCACTTCCAGCTATTTATATCTCAGGTAATGTAACTACTTCAGTTACTCACGTCAAATACTTTAAGGACATTCTGACTCTTCTCACATGCATCATAACTCATCTCCTTTCTATGAGTGCATTTGGCATTATCAGTCTTCTCAATATTTCAGCCATTTTTACCATCTTTGCTATTATCATCCTGTTTTAAGCCATCATAATTTTGCATCACAGTTATTCCAAGAGCTGGCTAATTTGTTTCTCTTGCCTTGTGCAAGATGTTCTCAACACAGCAGCTAGAATGATCTCTGTAAAACAATGAAATTGTATGGCATTGCTTTGCTCAAAAGTCTCTAACACCTTCTTACCTCACTCTGAATTAAAAGAAAAGCCATTTTAATGGCCTCTGAGGCCCTTTTTGACCTGGCTCGGTGTTACCTTTCTGATCTCTTCTCAAATGACTCTACTCATGTCATCACTGTGCTTCAACTACTATTACATCTTTACTGGTCTGAGACAGCTTGCTTCTTCAGCGGGGTCTTTGTACTTACTTATTCTTCTGCTTGTAAATACTTCCCCCTCCCCCTAAATATCTAATTGGGTTTCTTCTTTTGTTTTTAATTGTTACCTTGTAAGTGAAGATCTACCATCTGCACTAGACTCTTCATTCCTACAATAGTTGTTATGTGCCACTGAGTTGCCTGTGACTCATAGTGACTCATAGTGACCCTATGTACAAAATCTCTGAACCCTGCCCTATACTGAGCCAGGCTCACTGTCTCTGATCCCCTGATCCCCATTGTCCTGTTTCTGTGTCAGTCCATCATATTCAGGGTCTTCCTCTCCTTTGCTGATGTCCACCCTTCCATTCATAATGTTTTTCTCCAAGGACTGGCCCCTCCTGGGCACATATCCAAAGTATGGCAGACAGAGCTTTAAATTACTTGCTTCCAGAGAAAACCAATGGATGGAAATCCAAGATCTCAGTAAACTTTCATTAAAATCTCAATAAATAATAATTATAAAAAAAATCCTTGCTTCCAAGGAGCAGCTTATTTCCACCCTCTCCAAGACAGATCTGTTTGTTCTCTTCATAGTCCATGGTATATTTAGTACTCTTCTCCAGCACCACAACTCTAAGGCATGGATTCTTCTATCATCATTATTAATTGTCTAGCTTTCTGATGAATAGCAAGTAATTGCGAAGACCATGGCCTGGATCAGGGGCACCTTAGTCTCTAGACTGACATCATTGCTCTTTAGCATTTTGAAAAGGCCTCTTACAGCAAATTTACCTAATGCAATTAGTCTTTTGATTTCTTGACTTCTGATGCCAACAGTGTTGTGTTGATTGTGGAGCTGAGTAAGTTGAAATTATTAACAACCTCAATCTACTGCATCGTTAGGTCCCCTCACACCCCAATCTCTTTTAATTCTTCTTAATTCCTTCTGGTATGTGAAGTTGATGCTAATGAAATTAACAATTTTCAATCATATTTATTCTTTAATATGGAATTTTAATAGTTTTATGAATATTTATTTATTTATATTCTTTCCCACTAGAATACCTTGCACTATTAACTGATATTTAGTGACTAGCACAAACAATAAATATTAGCTGAATGAATTAGTGAATAAAGATTAGCCTGCTGAGTTCTAATGTGTAGGAAAATATGAAAGCTAAAGTCAATAGTTAAACTGAGCATGTTTTATGTTAAGCATTACCTAAAAAAGTGTTTTCTAAAACCAAGGACGTTCTCTTTTTGTTTCTTCTATTACTTATACTGTCATTTACTTTTATACAATTATTCATATATATTGTTGCAGTCTTCAATATGGATTGAAGCTCAACATCAAGAAAACAAAGGTTCTCACCACTGGGTTGATTGGTAGCATCATGATAGATGATGAAGAGACTGAGATTGTTGACAGCTTCAGTTTGCTTGGTGGTTTCAAAAAAAATGGATTCCAAAATGTTGCAAACTCAGAAAGCTCATAAACATGACTGACGACACTTTCTTACATAACTGTTAAGGTATAAGCAATGCAATAAAATAAAAAGCACAACACAAAAACCCAACCAACCAACCAACCAAACAAACAAACAAACAAACAAACAAACAAACTTACAAAACAACAACAACAAAATCCCCTCAAAGCATTAACACGTTGCTGCAAATGACAGTAATATATTGGAGGTGGGGGGGAAAGTGTTTCTAAGCATGAAAGTATGCTAAATGAAACAAGACTTTGGTCAACCTAAAACATGCCCAAACTCTGAATGTTTAAATGGACCACAGATCAATTGCTACATGAAACAATCTGTATTATGCAGATGACACAGCCCTGCTTGCTGAAACTGAGAAGGACCTGAAACTCTTGCTCCAGAGGGTCACGGACTGCAGCCGTCAATATGGATTGAGGCTCAATGTCAAGAAGACAAAGATTCTCACCACTGGGCCAATTGGCAGCATCAGGATGGATGGTGAAGAGATTGAGATTGTTCAGACCTTTAGTTTGCATAGCTCCACAGTCAACACTCTTGGCACCAGTTGCCAGGAAATTAAAAGGCATATTGCCATGGGAAAGTCTGCTGTTAGGGACTTCTCCAAAGTACTGAAGAGCAATGGTGTCTCTCTGGAGACTAAGGTGCATCTGATACAGGCCATGGTCTTTGCAATCACTTGTTATGCATCAGTGAGTTGGACAATGACTAAGGAGGACAGAAGAAGAATTGATGCTTTTGAGCTGTGGTGATGGAGGAGTATTGAGGGTACCATGGACTGCTAGGAAAACAAACAGATTTGTCCTGGAAAGGGTTAAACCTGGTGGCTTCTTGGAGGCAGGGATTCTGGAGCTCTGTCTAACATACTTTGGACATGTTGTAAGGAGGGACAGGTCCGGGGAGAGGGACATCATGTTTGGTAGGGTGGAGGGACAGCGCAGGAGGGGAGGCCCTCTATAAGGTGGATTGATTCAGTGACTGGGGTAATCAGGATGGGTGTATCAGAGACAGTGAGATTGGCACAGGACAGAGCAGGGTTTAGGGCTGTTGTACATAGGGTCGCTATGAGTCGCAAACGACTCGATGGCACATAACAACAACAACACGTAAAACAATCTCTGGTCCTTAAAATAGTCAAGTGCCTGGTTGTTTCTGATGGAAAATTTCAGGATAAACGAAATCAGGCAAAAATGTTTATGTAAAAAGCTAACTTTAAAAGGAGGAAGAATCTCCAATCGTCAGGGTCCTTGGCTCGCCAGGCTGCTCGAGGCAGCACGTGCTGCAGTGAAGAGAGCCTCAATGTCTGGAAGGTGCAGGTGAAGCAGCGATGCTTAGAAACCTCTCTCTGAACAGGGCAAACCAGGAATTGCCTGGCACTGAGCAGGGAAGCCCCGCACTGGGACTGGAACCCGTGGGCTCCCACTCTTTCTAGCTTGGCACCCTTAGCTGCGGGATGTGCGCCTCCATCTAGCTCCCTGAACACACTGCACATGCTACAGAGACAACTTCAAAAGTGGGCAGCTCAACCGAATCCCAAACCCAAATGCAGTTGCTCCCAATACCGGCTGAGTCAGTATTTGTCCTGATTAAGACTAAGTTAGTTCACTCATGATAATGCTCTCTAGTCTCTCTCAAGTTTTGTAGTGTGTTTTTAAACTGTTGCTTTTGAGTGTTGCATCGTATTACATCGTGTGAATGTATCGCAGTTTCTCTGTGCATTAGAATGTGGTCAGACATTGGCACTATTTCGATGTTCTTGCGGTGGTGAATAACGCTGCTATGATCATTAGTGTACAAATATCCGTTTGTGGCTGAGTTCCAGTTTCCTTGGTGTTTATTCCTAGTAGTGGAATAGCTGAGTCACATGGAATTTCTATGTTTAACTTTTTAAGAAAAATTTTTAATTGCGTTTTTAACAAATGTTTACAGAAAAGTTGGATTTTATTCATACATTATTGCATAATTACTTCCCTCTCCCCTCTTTCCCTCAGTCTTCTTTGCTATGTACCTCTTATTCTAGGATGTTATCATACATAATCATATATTCCTTTTAAACAGTTCTTCCCTTTTGAGGAAATGCCATACTGCCTTCTAGAGTGGTTGTTCCATTTTACAGTGTATGAAGAGTTCTTATCTTGCCACATTCTCTCCAACATTTATTGCTTTCGGTCTTGTAAAACTTTGCTACTGCTACTAGAGTGAGATGGTATCACATTGTGGCTTTGATTTGCATCTCTCCTATTGTAAGTGATTTTTTTTTTTTTTTTACAAAGCTACTTTTAATACTTTGGGGTAAGCCCCACAGGAATAAAAAACACTAGGAAGGGGTAACCCCTCACCCCCAGGTGTGGCCCAGAGGGAGAGGGGCTGCTTGAGGGGAAGGAAGCACAAAAGGGACTCGTTGCAGACTCAGGGCAAAGGGAATGCCGTCAGTCCTCGGACCTGTGAGCACTACAGGAGCATGGTGGGACTGGCTCCAGGCACACAGGCGAAGGGCAAGAGGGTTGGACACGAAGCCACAAAGCTGCTTCGGTTCCTCCTTCTTCTCGTTTGCCTTTTTCTGCTTCTGCTGCGGAAAGGCCGTCATCTCGGCGCTTTCCCTTAACCGAGTCGCTCTGCTTTTTCATATTCTTCTGGAGGGCGAGCTCGTGCTGGCTACCGCGGGTCATGGCGACGGCTGCTCTGGCCTGCCTAGATTGCATTCCCTCGTTCTGTCTGACGTTACAGGCCCCCTTATTGCAAGTGATTTTAAGCATTTCTTCTTGTGTCTGGTGGCCATCCCAGTGTCTTTCTTTGTGAGAAGTCTTTCCATGTCTGTTGCCTATTTTGTAATTGGATTCTCAGTCTTTTCCTTGCGGATATCCTCTAGTATTCTGTAAACATTTATTATGAGACTGTTGTCTGAGATGGTGTTGTCAATGTTTCCCTTTTATCCTACTTGAAAAAAATTTTTTTGTTTTTTTAAATTATTTTGGTTTGCTTACAAAGTTTGTATACATTGTGTTTTACACTATTCTTTATTCACGTTGTATTTAATACAATCATTCCCATTCAATAAGTCTTATAAAATTAATCAGCATTAGACTATGCCCACCATTACCTATCATTTCAGGTTCCTGTGAGATCTTTCCTATTTCCTTTACCCTGTCACTCAGCTCACCAAACTCTGCAACCCTGATTTTGATGAACACAGAGATTTAGTCTTCAGAAGGCCCCATTAATCAACTTTGTCCTCTCCTGGATGTGCATTTCTGATTACTCTAGGCCTTTTATTTTTTTAAAATTAATTTTAATGAAAATCTGGAGACCTTGGATCTCCATTCACCCATTGCTGTACCCCTCTCCCTGACCATCCCCACCCCCACCCCCAGCACACTCCCCTCCCTGAAAAGTAAAAGAAAAGTTCCCCCACTGCTCTACAATCCCTCCACCCAGGCCCACTTCACTATGCAGCCTCTGCTCTGGACTCCTACCACGACAACAACACTCAATCACAAATGCCTCCCAAACAACTCTCTCCTTCATCTGTTTTAACACAGCACACACCATCTATCCCATCCCTCTCATCCTCCCCTTAACCCCGATGTCAGTCCTGTTCCACAACAGTGGCACTATGTAGTATTTGTTCCTTTGTGATGGAGATATTTCACTCACCATAATGTCCTCCAGTGTAACCCATTTTGAATACTATTGCATGAGTTCCTTGTTTTTCAATGCAGTGTAGTATTCCATTGTGTAAATATACCACAGCTTCTCTTCCATTCGTTTGTTGATTGGCACTTAGGTTGTTTCCAACTCCTTGCTATTGTGAACAAAGCTGCAATAAACAGGAGTGTGCATATATCTGCTTGGATGTCAGTTATGGTCTCTTTGGGATATATTCCCAGTAGTGGAATTTCTGGGTCAAATGGAATTTCTATTTGCAACTTTTTGAGAAAGTGCCACACCTCCTTCCACAGTGGTTGCACCATGTTACACTTCCACCAATAGTGAATAAGGGTTCCATTTTCTGCACAACCTCACCAACATTTATTGTTTGATTTGCTGTTCTGTTAAATGTTGCTATTCTTACTGGGGTGAGAGGATATCTCATAGTTGTTTTGTATGCTAGGCCTCCTAAACTTGGTTCCGTTTTGTCCCTTATGATCTTTTTGGTTTGGGGCTTTAGTTCTAGGTCTCTGATTCACCTTGAGTTGATGTTTGTGTATAGTGTGAGATGTGGATCCTACTTCAGCTTTCTGCGGGTAGCAGTCCAGTTTGGGCAGCGCCATTTGTTAAAGAGGTTGTTGTTTCCCCATTTGATAGGTTTTGTTTCCTTGTCAAATATTGGTTGACTATAGATAGATGGGTTAACTTCTGTGTTTTTTATTTTGTTGCATTAATCTTTGTGCCTGTCATTGTAACAGTACCATGCTGTTTTGGTTACCAATTCTGTGTGGTAGATTTTGAGGTCTAGGAGTGCTATGACTCCCACTTCACTTTTGTTTTTGAGAAGTGCTTTGCTTATTCAGAGCCTCTTTCCCCTCAAAATAAACTTGAAAATGGCCTTTTTATCTATCCTTAAAAAATGAATTTTATATCTATATTTTGATTGCATTGAACATGTACGTTGATTTTGATAGGATTGCCATTGTCATAATATTGAGTCTTCCTATCCATGAACAGGGCACATTTTTCCATTTCTTTAGGTCTTTTATTGTGTCTCACAAAAATGTTCTGTAGGGTATTTTTATAGATCTTTTGTGTCTCCATTTAGGTTCCCTCCCAAATATCTCACTTTGTGGTTGGATGTTGTAAATGGTATTGCTTTCTTATTTTCCTTCTCTGTGTTTTCTTTGTTACTGTAGAGGAACTCTACTGACTTTTCTATATTGATTTTGTATTCTGTTACCATACTAAACTATCCACTAGCTCTAACCGTTTTGTTATGTGTTTGGGTTTAGTTGTGTGTGTGTGTGGGGTATGTTTGTGTGTGTGTGTGTGTGTGTGTGTGTGTGTGTGTTAATTCCTTGGGGTTTTCTGTGTACACCATCATATCATCTGCAGATGTTTTTGTTAGGTGCTGTCAAGTTTAGTATAACTCATAGCAACCCTATGAACAATAGATCTGAAACCTACCTGTTCGACTTTGTACCATCTTCAGACTTCCTGACACACTAGAGCCCACTGAGACAGTCACGGCGTCAATCTACCCATTCTTTTTTTTAAAAAAAATAATTTTAATGAGCATTTATAGAAATTTTGGATTTCCATTCATTCATTGCTGCACCTCTTTCCCCGCCCAGCCCTCCCCCCACCCAGTTCGCTCTTCTCTTTCAAAAGTAAAAGAAACACTCTCTCTCTGGTACACAGTCCCCCTCAATCTACCCTTTCAAGGGTCTTTCTTCCTTTGCTGACCCTCCACTCTTCCAAGCCTGATGTTCTTCTCCAAGGAATAGTTCTTCCTAACAACATGCTTGAAGTATGCAAGGCAAATCCTCATCATTCTTGCGACTAGAGAGTGCTTCTGCTATACCTTCTCCAAGATACATTTGTATATTCTTTTGACAATCCATGGGGTGTTCAGTTCTTTCCTCCAACACCACAGCTCAAAGGCATCAGCTCATCTATCATCTCTATTCATTATCCAGCTCTCAGATACATAACAAAGGATCAGAAAGACCATGGCCTAAATCTGACACCCCTTAGTCTTCAAACTGACATCTCCTCAATAATATGGAGAGGTTCCTAACTGCAGAATTTCCCAGTGTAAAGCAACTTCTTATTTTTTGACTGATGGTACCAAGTTAATTGTGGATCCAAGTAAGATGAACTTGTTGATAGTTTCAATTTCTTTTTCGTCCACCATGATGTTGCCTATTGGTATAGTGGTCAGAATCTTTGTATTTTGACATTGAGATGCAGTCTATATTGAAGGCTGTGTTCCTTGATCTTCTGCATCAAGAACTTTAAGTCCTTCTCACTTTCAGCAAGCACAAGTTGTTGATGATTCTCCCTTTAATCCTGATGCCACATTCCTCTTCATAGAGTCCAGCGTCTAATAATTTGCCCTGCATACAGATTGAATAGGTATGGAAAGAGAATACAATTCCGCCACACTACATTCTTACTTTTAAACCATGAAGTGTGCACGATTAAATGCTCTGGATTTCTATCCTTCTCAATATCAGCCACAGCTTCTTTTGATTCACACTATCAAATGCCTTTGCATAGTTAATAATGCATAATTCTCATCTTCTTCCAGCCAGGATCCACCTGACTTTAGAAATGATATGCCTAGTGCCACAGCCTCTCCTAAATCTTGCTTTAACTTCTGGCAGTTCCCTATCTATGTACTGTTCTAGCCATTTTTGAATGATCTTTAGATGTATTTGCTTGCTTGTGATATTAATGATATTATTGGGTAGTTTCCACAATCTGTTGGATCACTTTTCTTGGAAATGGGAACAAATATGGACCTCTTCCAATCCACTGTCTAGACAGCTGTCCTCCAAACTTCTGGCATAGACGGGTGAGCGCATCATCCAAGGCTGCATCTGTTAATTGAAGCAAGTCATTTGGTATCCAACAGGTAAACCATCTCTTTACTAGCTTTGATGCCTTTTATTTCTCGTCATATTTCCCTACCAAGTACTTCCAACGCAATATTGAATAGGAGTAGTGGCAGTGGGCATCCTTGTCTGGTCCCTGTTGGTAAGGATAATGCTTTTAGTCTTTCTTTATTGAGAATGTTGTTGGCTCTTGGTTTTGCATATACTTTTCACAATCTTGAGGAAATTGCCTTCTATTCCTATTTTGATGAGTGTTTTAATCAGGAAGCGGTGTTGGATTATGCCAAAGGCCTTTTCTGCTTCCATTACTAGGATCATGTGGTTCTTGTTATTTGCTTTGTTAATATGAAGAATTATTGATTGTTTTTCTTATGGTGAACCATCCTTGTATACTTGTTATGAATCCCACTTGATATAAAATGAATTATAAATAAATATATAATTTTATGTTGGTTTGCTTACAACGTTCAGATACATTGTTTCCTACTATCCTTCATGCACATTGTGTTTCATACAATCATTCTCTTGCCTTGTATTTTATAAGATTAATCACCATTGGATCTTGCCATCATTATCTTTTTTCAAGTCTCTGCCAGATCTTTCCCATTTCTTTCACCTCCTCCCTCCATCTACCAAATTGTGCAATTCCATAGTTTCACCCTTACCCATCCTCATCTCTCTGCTGCTACCCCTTCCCCTTTGGGTTCCCATACATATTTTCCTTAATGGTCTTATGCAATATTTGTTGTTATGAGACTGAGTTAGTCTACTCAGCATAATACTCTCCAATCTCTCCCAAGTTAAGTAGTATTTTTTGAAATTGTTGTTCCTACATGCTACATAGTATTCCATTGTGTGAATGTATCACAATTTCTCAATCCATTGAGTTATGGTTGCATATTTGGCCTGTTCCCATGTTCTTGCAATGGTAAATAATGCTGCTATGAGCATTGGTGTACAAATCTACATTTGTGTCTTAGTTCTAATTTACCCCAATTGACATATTTCAGCTTACAGATGCTGCTGTGGATGTGCACACCAAGTTGTGCCAAGAAATCTGGAGAACAACCACTTGGCCAGCTGACTGGAAGAGATCTATATTTGTTCCCATTTCAAAGAAGGGCAACCCAACTGAGTGTTGAAACTACAGAACAATATCATTGATTTCACATGCAAGCAAGATTCTACTGAAGATTATCCAAAAACAACTGGAACAGTACATCAGCAGAGAAGTGCCAGAAGTCCAGGCTGGGTTTAGAAGGGGTCGTGGTA
>NW_006399915.1:1796815-1797977 GCF_000299155.1 Elephantulus edwardii
AACAACAACAACAACAACAACAACAACAACATATTCCTAGTGTAGGATAGCTGGGTCATATGGAGTTTCTACGTTCAACTTTTTGAGGAAATTCCAAACTGCCATCTAGAATGGTTTTAAGTATTTTATAATCTAACCAACAGTATAGGAGAGTTCTCACCTCTCCACATCCTTTCCACTTATTACTTGCTTTTCTGTTAAACTTTGCCACAGTTATCTCATTATGGTTTTGATTTGCATCTCTTTTATTGCCAGTGATTTTGAACATTTCTTCATGTGTCTCTTAGCCATCTGGATGTCATCAATTATAGTTTGATGTGCTGTTGGATTTGATTGGCCAGGAATTTGTTTAGGATTTTGTTGGAGAATCATTTTATGATTGGCTCAATTTCTTCTTTTGTGATGGGTCTGTTCAAGTGTTCTACATCTGTCTGTGTCAATCTGGATAGGGTATGAGTTTGAAGGAATTGGTTGCCAATTTATCAGGGTGTAGATTTTCACAGTATTCTGATATTTTAGATTTAATTTCATCCAGTTTTGTTGTGATGTCACCTCTATAATTTCTTAGTTATGTTTTCTCTCTCTCTTGCTCTTGTGTTAGGATTTCCAATGGTTTGTCAATTCTATTAATCCCTTTGAAAAAAACAGCTCCTGGTCTTGTTAATGATTTCTGCTTTCTATCTTCTTCTGTTTTCTATCTCATTGATTTCAGCTCTTGGACATGTCATTTCCTTTCTTTTAGAGGCTATGGGCTTAGATTTGCTGTTCTTATTCTATTTGATGGAGATGTTGAGTTAGAGCATTAATTTTTTTTGTGGTTTGTTTCTTTTTTTATTTTAATGAAAGTTTACAGAAACTTTGGATTTTATTCTTTCATTGTTGCACACTTTCCTCCCTGACCACCCCTCCCCTAAGTTCTCTTTTCTCTTTGAATGGTAAAAAAAAATCATTGTTATACACTCCCCCCCACACCCAGTCCACTGCACTATGCAGCTTTCATTCTGGTCTCTTGTCATGACAGTAATACCTAATCATCTACTCGTCCTAAACAGTTCTCTCCCTCATCTGTTTCAATGCACTATACATTATTTATTCCCTTAGTTTCCCCCAACTCCAATGTCAGACCCGCTTTACAGCAGGGGTTGTTGTTGTTGTTATGTGC